>NC_138297.1:56625000-56802500 GCF_965601325.2 Salmo salar
AGGGAGGGAGAGAGAGAGAGAGAGATGCAGAGAGAGCGAGAGAGAGAGCGAGATCTGAGAGGTCGATAGAGAGAGAAAGATCGGAAAGAGAGCTAGAGAGAGAGCTAGATAGAGAGAGCTAGAGAGAGAGATAGAGAGAGGGAGAGAGATATAGAGATAGAGAGATGCAGAGAGAGAGAGATCTGAGAGAGCGAGAGGGAGGGAGAGAGAGATGCAGAGAGAGAGTTTTGAGAGAGAGAGAGAGAGAGAGAGAGATATGAGAGAGAGAGATATCTGAGAGAGAGAGAGAGAGAGAGGGAGGGAGAGAGAGAGATGCAGAGAGAGAGTTTTGGGGGGGAGAGAGAGAGAGAGAGAGAGAGAGAGAGAGAGAGAGAGAGAGAGAGAGAGAGAAAGAGAGATGCAGAGAGAGATCTGAGAGAGAGAGAGAGAGAGAGAGAGAGAGAGAGAGAGAGAGAGAGAGAGAGAGAGATATCATGGGGGAAACATTGGGATGGAGACATCAGTAAACTAAAGAGATCTGATATGGTTGTATCTATTCTTCCAAGACATTTAATAGATCAAACACAATGTTGTCATATCATCTAGATGGAGGATTGGATCAATGGGCTCCTATTGGCTGTGTTATGTTGTTGCCTGCAGTGCAGCAGTGGGTGGATACAGCATGCAAATACTCATCCTTCCTCACCTGTGTTGTGCTGAGTGAAAGGGATGTATTTGGGTTGAGCTTTGTTCTTCTGCTGGGAGATTTAGAGCCCTCATGTCCTTGTGTTCAGTACAGTTTCCTGGTTTACCCTGGCATATGTGGAAACTATGCCCGACTGAGCACATCAACCAACCTGTCCGTGGAAAATGGCGTCCCAACGGCAGGGGCATAGACAACAGAAGCAAGCTGTTCAATCTGGCAGTAACAGCTTCCAAAAGAGTCTGGTGCCCTCTCGCCAACCTCAGTCAGTGCTCGTCTTACCTCTCGCCCACCCTCACCCACCCATGACCTCTCTGTGTCCTCTTTGACATCTTGCCCGAAATCGCCCCTTTGCCCACACCTTCATTCTCACCTGGCATAGTCCTTTAGTGATTCACTTCCTCATCCACACCCTCTCAATGGCCCCTTACCGTATCTACCCTTCTCTGATGATAGATGTACACATGGACATCAAACAGATGTTTCTAGTTTTCCCAAAGAAACTCACTGTATTTAACTCACCTATCCCACAGTAATGGATGATATGGGCATTGAACCCACAAAAGTTAGAGACATATACATCTTTATTTTCTTTCCTTTCTACTCTCCTCTCCTCACATTCCCCATGTTCCTCTCACCCATTCTTCCTACTTTCCTTCCTCAGTTAATCCATTTGACATCCCTCCCGTATCAATTTGGTAGCCACTTACATCTCACTCTCCTTATTTTAATGGATCTCAGGCCCTCTCATGTCTGGGAGACCTGCGTCAGTAACATACTTCAAACCCACTCTCACCTCTTTACCCCTACCCCAAAAAGCAGGGTCTTGCGTATTTCCAAAATCTTTATCCGGCCTAACTCAAGGAAAGAGGTTTTTAGTAAAGTTGTGCTTGTACCTTTCTCTTACATCCACCTCTACCACCTCTACCCATATACTTCTTTCCATCTCTTGTTTCTCTTTCTTTCCTAATCTCTCTATGTCCCACTCCTTCTCCTCTTTTATATCTTTCTTTTTGTATTTTTCCCTCACACTCTCGTTTTGCCTCTATCCTCCTTGTTCTCTCTCTCTCTCTCTCTCTCTCTCTCTCTCTCTCTCTCTCTCTCTCTCTCTCTCTTTGTTGGGACAGACAGTGAGATGAGTGGTCCGTCTCTCCTCTCATCCTCTCATATCAGACAGAAGAGTGGATTAAAGTCTTCCCGCTGACATTTGTTGAAATACCACAGTGTCTGCCCACCTCTCTGGACTATCTTAACTAGCACAACCCCATTACAGTTTCAGCCCTCTACCAGGGACATTGAGAGTGGGGGTGTTGTTATTTAGTCTAGCTCTGAGGGGATGGGACAGGTGTAAACAACCTCTGTATGGAGGAGACATGTGTAGACCCATAGACGCTCTTCTTCCTTTCCCATAGCTTTCTGCCATAACAATACCGTAGCGATGCCATCACAGGAGGTTCAGGGTTTTGTAGCTCTATGTGGCTCAAAGTGGCTTGATCTGCTCTCTGACAAATGCCTGGCCTTATTTAGAGGTCAAAGGTTTTCCAACATAGTGAAACTGCCCTAATGGCGGTAATTTGTCTCTGCCATATTGGATGGGCATTGGATTCCTTCACAGAGGAGGAAGCCATTCCGGCCATAGTTAAGGGCCATCCTTTATGCTGGGCCACGGTCATACATCATGAGGGTAATCTCATAGAAAACACAGAGAGAATATAAAGAGAACCATCTGAAAAGCTCAAGGCTAATGGTCCAGCGCTCCATAAGACTGCTTCTAATCAACGTACCCTAGAATGAGGTCTGTGTGTGTGTGTGTGTGGTGTGGATGTGTGTGTGTGTGTGTGTGTGTGTGTGTGTGTGTGTGTGTGTGTGTGTGTGTGTGTGTGTGTGTGTGTGTGTGTGTGTGTGTGTGTGTGTGTGTGTGTGTGTGTGTGTGTGTGTGTGTGGTGTGGGTGTGTGTGTTCTGATAGCAATGACAAATACCTATGTCAAGAAAGGGAGAGAAATAGAGCCACACACACACAGCAATAGCCCTATAGCGGTGGTCCAAGCCTCCCTACAGTAAGTATGATAAACGCAGGGAGATTATCAGAAGCTCCTTGACTGGGGGGAAAAGCCTCACATTTCATGTAAATGACATGCCATGCCCAGCTGTCGGGAAGAAATGCTGTCAATCAATAATCCAGGACTCACTACAGCTGAATAGCAGTCATTTGATTCTATTTCCCCAGTTTAACCTTCCCAGTCATCGCTACACACACACACACACACACACACACACACACACACACACACACACACACACACACACACACACACACACACACACACACACACACACACACACACACACACACACACACACAGCATGTGTGAATGTATTACAATGTGGAGAGTGGTGGGAGCTCTTCTTCATGGAGTAATACATGTATGTCCTCTGTCAGCAGCAGTGAAGGACAGAAGCATTGGTTTAGACTATAACTAAAATTGCTGCGAAACACACACACACACACACACACACACACACACACACACACACACACACACACACACACACACACACACACACACACACACACACACACACACACACACACACACCTCCAGCAAATGCACCAAAAATACCCCAACATGTGGCAATTTCATCCAAAAAAGATAAGTCCCCTTCACATAGAGGCAATATTCAGATGTAACAGAATATTGACACAACCACATGGCCCTGAAATGAAACCCAGCTCCCTCACTGCTCCCTCCTAGTACATACTGCTCCCTCCTAGTACATACTGCTCCCTCCTAGTACATAATGCTCCCTCCTAGTACATACTACTCCCTCCCAGTACATACTGCTCCCTCCTAGTACATACTGCTCCCTCCTAGTACATACTGCTCCCCACTAGTACATACTACTCCCCACTAGTATATACTGCTCCCTCGTAGAACATACTGCTCCCCACTAGTACATACTGCTCCATCTTAGTACATGCTGCTCCCCACTAGTACATACTGCTCCTTCCTAGTACATACTGCTCCCTCCTAGTACATACTGTTCCCCACTAGTACATACTGCTCCCCACTAGTACATACTGCTCCATCTTAGTACATGCTGCTCCCCACTAGTACATACTGCTCCTTCCTAGTACATACTGCTCCCTCCTAGTACACACTGTTCCCCACTAGTACATACTGCTCCTTCCTAGTACATACTGCTCCCTCCTAGTACATACTGTTCCCCACTAGTACATACTGCTCCTTCCTAGTACATACTGCTCCCCACTAGTACATACTGCTCCATCTTAGTACATGCTGCTCCCCACTAGTACATACTGCTCCTTCCTAGTACATACTGCTCCCTCCTAGTACATACTGTTCCCCACTAGTACATACTGCTCCTTCCTAGTACATACTGCTCCCCACTAGTACATACTGCTCCCTCCTAGTACATACTGCTCCCCACTAGTACATACTGCTCCCCACTAGTACATACTGCTCCTTCCTAGTACATACTGCTCCCTCCCAGCTGGATGTATAATCCATGACCATAGCCTTTTCTAGCCAGTGTCCATGGAGCCATGCTCTCTCTCTTTACCTAGGAAAGGAATGGACTCATTTGTAACCGTGAACGACCTTGGTCGTCACACCTGGGGGATGACAACATTGCTGAGAAAGAGAGAGAGAGGATTGTTATTTGTTATTCCAAATAACATAAGATCCATCTCTAAGCACTGTAACCAGAGAGTTGAGCTGAGGTTATGGATTTGTCACAACCCTTTTCTCAATAACTACATTTTACAGGCCTACAAACTGCCTGTGTGAAAACAGAAAAATAACACTCATCCGCTATATAAGTCCGGACCAGAATGAAAAAGAAACCAAGTGAATGGTGGGAGAAGAGGGAGAGATCTGAGAGCGAGAGAGAGGAATAGAGATTGTGTGAGTGAGAGAAGTGGGGTATGGGAGTGAGGGAGGGACAGAGAAAAAAGAAGAGACAGGAAGTTGATTTTGTTCCTGGTGGTTTTCCACCTGTATACGTGCTCTTTCTACCCAATGACTTCATGCATCAACTGTAGAATGAAATGTGTCCATTTTCTAATTATTGTGTCTCTAATGTCTGTAACAACACCTCTGATATGTGTGAAAATGTTTTCAGCCGTGTTTAAAAGATAGAAGTTTATTGATTTGTGTTATTTTCTCTCATATGGTGGTATTGTCACGGCATTGAGAGGGTTTGTTTAAGGACATATTCAATCTCTCCCTATCCCAGTCTGCTGTCCCCACATGCTTCATTATGGCCACCATTGTTCCTGTACCCAAGAAAGCAAAGGTAACTGAACTAACTAACTATCGCCCCATAGCACTCACCTCTATCACCATGAAGTGCTTTGAGAGACTAGTCAAGGATCATATCACCTCTACCCTACCTGTCACCCTAGACCCACTTCAATTTGCTTACCATCCCAATAGATCCCAGGTGGTGAAGGGAGGAAACAACACCTCCACTTCGCTGATCCTCAACACTTGGGCCCCACAAGTGTGTGAGCTCAGCCCCCTCCTGTACTCCCTGTTCACCCATGACTGTGTGGCCAAGCACGCCTCCAACTCAATCATCAAGTTTGCTGACGACACAAAAGTAGTAGGCTTGATTACCAACAATGACGAGACAGCCCACAGGGAGGAGGTGAGGGCTCTAGGAGTGTGGTGCAAGGAAAATAACCTCTCACTCAATATCAACAAAACAAAGGAGGTGATTGTGGATTTCAGGAAACAGCAGAGGGAGCACCCCCCTATCCACATTGATGGGACCGCAGTGGAGTAGGTGGAAAGCTTCAAGTTCCTCGGCGTACACATCACTGACAAACTGAAATGGTCAAACCACAAAGACAGTTTGGTGAATAAGGCGCAACAGCACCTCTTCAACCTCAGGAGGCTGAAGAAATTTGGTTTGGCACCTAAAACCCTCACAAACTGAGCTAAGCCCCTTCCTGTACTCCCTGTTCACCCATGACTGCTGTGGTGGCTAATTTCTGCATTACCAAATGAGAAGTTACAAACACACCAGTCCGAGTTAAACTACATCTTTAATACTTAAGATACTTTTGCAAAAGTACTTGACCCCCAATAATGCACTCTCTCGAATGAACCATTGAATGAGGTAATTACACAATGGCTACATAGATCTTTTATAGCAACGATACACCCCCTTCAACGTACATTGACAAACCACAGATACTTAGTAACAGTTCACAAAGGTTAAGTTTTGTATGACAGATATCCATAAAACACAGCAGACAGTAACTGCTATGTGAACAGGGTTCATTATATAGACCAGTATCTGGTCCCCTTAGAACCGTCCCTCCCTGGTACGGTATAGAACATAAACACCATTTCATCCAATGGCATATATCAATTGTTAACTCTAGATACTCCCATCTCAAGCATTACGACTTACAAATTGGTGCATTCACCTTATGATATCCAGTGGAACAACCACTTACAATAGTGCATCTAAATCTTTTTAGGGAGGGGGGGGGTTAGAAGGATTACTTTATCCTATCCCAGGTATTCCTTAAAGAGGTGGGGTGGAAGGTGGTGATTGACTCCGCTGTCCTGGCGTCGTGAGGGAGCTTGTTCCACCATAGGGGTGCCAAAGCAGCGAACAGTTTTGACTGGGCTGAGCGGGAACTGTGCTTCCTCAGAGGTAGGGGGGCCAGCAGGCCAGAGGTGGATGAGCGCAGTGCCCTCGTTTGGGTGTAGGGACTGATCAGAGCCTGAAGGTACGGAGGTGCAGTTCCCCTCAAGGCTCCGTAGGCAAGCACCATGGTCTTGTAGCGGAGGCGAGCTTCAACTGGAAGCCAGTGGAGAGAGCGGAGGAGCGGGGTAACGTTAGAGAACTTGGGAAGGTTGAACACCAGACGGGCTGCGGCGTTCTGGATGAGTTGTAGGGGTTTAATGGCACAGGCAGGGAGCCCAGCCAACAGCGAGTTGCAGTAATCCAGACGGGAGATGACAAGTGCCTGGATTAGGACCTGCGCCACTTCCTGTGTGAGGCAGGGTCGTACTCTGCGAATGTTGTAGAGCATGAACCTACAGGATCGGGTCACCGCCTTGATGTTAGTGGAGAACGACAGGGTGTTGTCCAGGGTCACGCCAAGGTTCTTAGCACTCTGGGAGAAGGACACAATGGAGTTGTCAACCGTGATGGCGAGATCATGGAACGGGCAGTCCTTCCCCGGGTGGAAAAGCAGCTCCGTCTTGCCGAGGTTCAGCTTGAGGTGGTGATCCGTCATCCACACTGATATGTCTGCCAGACATGCAGAGATGCGATTCGCCACCTGGTTATCAGAAGGGGGAAAGGAGAAGATTAATTGAGTGTCGTCTGCATAGCAATGATAGGAGAGACCATGTGAGGATATGACAGAGCCAAGTGACTTGGTGTATAGCGAGAATAGGAGAGGGCCTAGAACAGAGCCCTGGGGGACACCAGTGGTGAGAGCACGTGGTGCGGAGACAGATTCTCGCCACGCCACCTGGTAGGAGCGACCTGTCAGGTAGGACGCAATCCAAGCGTGGGCCGCGCCGGAGATGCCCAACTCGGAGAGGGTGGAGAGGAGGATCTGGTGGTTCACAGTATCAAGGGCAGCAGATAGGTCTAGAAGGATGAGAGCAGAGGAGAGAGAGTTAGCTTTAGCAGTGCGGAGAGCCTCCGTGACACAGAGAAGAGCAGTCTCAGTTGAATGACCAGTCTTGAAACCTGACTGATTTGGATCAAGAAGGTCATTCTGAGAGAGATAGCAAGAGAGCTGGCCAAGGACGGCACGTTCAAGAGTTTTGGAGAGAAAAGGAAGAAGGGATACTGGTCTGTAGTTGTTGACATCGGAGGGATCGAGTGTAGGTTTTTTCAGAAGGGGTGCAACTCTCGCTCTCTTGAAGACGCAAGGGACGTAGCCAGCGGTCAAGGATGAGTTGATGAGCGAGGTGAGGTAAGGGAGAAGGTCTCCGGAAATGGTCTGGAGAAGAGAGGAGGGGATAGGGTCAAGCGGGCAGGTTGTTGGGCGGCCGGCTGTCACAGGACGCAAGATTTCATCTGGAGAGAGGGGGGAGAAAGAGGTCAAAGCACAGGGTAGGGCAGTGTGAGCAGGACCAGCGGTGTCGTTTGACTTAACAAACGAGGATCGGATGTCGTCGACCTTCTTTTCAAAATGGTTGACGAAGTCATCCGCAGAGAGGGAGGAGGGGGGGGGAGGGAGGAGGATTCAGGAGGGAGGAGAAGGTGGCAAAGAGCTTCCTAGGGTTAGAGGCAGATGCTTGGAATTTAGAGTGGTAGAAAGTGGCTTTAGCAGCAGAAACAGAAGAGGAAAATGTAGGGAGGAGGGAGTGAAAGGATGCCAGGTCCGCAGGGAGGCGAGTTTTCCTCCATTTCCGCTCGGCTGCCCGGAGCCCTGTTCTGTGAGCTCGCAATGAGTCGTCGAGCCACGGAGCAGGAGGGGAGGACCGAGCCGGCCTGGAGGATAGGGGGCATAGAGAGTCAAAGGATGCAGAAAGGGAGGAGAGGAGGGTTGAGGAGGCAGAATCAGGAGATAGGTTGGAGAAGGTTTGAGCAGAGGGAAGAGATGATAGGATGGAAGAGGAGAGAGTAGCGGGAGAGGGAGAGCGAAGGTTGCGACGGCGCAATACCATCCGAGTAGAGGCAGAGTGAGAAGTGTTGGAGGAGAGCGAGAGGGAAAAGGATACAAGGTAGTGGTCGGAGACTTGGAGGGGAGTTGCAATGAGATTAGTGGAAGAACAGCATCTAGTAAAGATGAGGTCAAGCGTATTGCCTGCCTTGTGAGTAGGGGGGGAAGGTGAGAGGGCGAGGTCAAAAGAGGAGAGGAGTGGAAAGAAGGAGGCAGAGAGGAATGAGTCAAAGGTAGACGTGGGGAGGTTAAAGTCACCCAGAACTGTGAGAGGTGAGCCATCCTCAGGAAAGGAACTTATCAAGGCGTCAAGCTCATTGATGAACTCTCCAAGGGAACCTGGAGGGCGATAAATGATAAGGATGTTAAGCTTGAAAGGGCTGGTAACTGTGACAGCATGGAATTCAAAGGAGGCGATAGACAGATGGGTCAGGGGAGAAAGAGAGAATGTCCACTTGGGAGAGATGAGGATTCCAGTGCCACCACCCCACTGGCCAGATGCTCTCGGGGTATGCGAGAACATGTGAGAAAACCCCCTCTTGACCCTACTCCTGGACAGGCTCACTGGGGAGTGAGCCTCTAGGCCATATATTATCACAGGATAAGTGCGAGATCTAAGAGAGGACATACAAGGGTCCATTTACTGCCATAATCCTCCCCACAATAAAGAAAAGGAGGGAGTGACTTGCTCACAGACATTGTGGAGACAAGTCATTGGTTCCCCATTAATCACGCCATCCCTTCACATGGTTTAAGAAATAGGTAAAGACACATTCCCATGACGACAAGTCTGACCTCTCCCCTCTCTGGGCCCGAAGTGTCTGAGCCCCAGCTAAGGTAGACGTGCAACTGAAAAGACACCAGAGTCCAATGGACACTTTCTAATGACAAGTACCTCAAATAAGCATATTATACTAATAAAACATCTTAATTATCTGTTACCCAACTAATTCTGATTCGTCCACGACACTGCGTGGCCAAGCACGTCTCCAACTCAATCATCAAGTTTGCAGACGACACAACTGTAGTAGGCTTGATTACCAACAATAACAAGACAGCCTACATGGAGGAGGTGAGGGCTCTAGGAGTGTGGTGCCAGGAAAATAACTTCTCACTCAACATCAAAAAAACAAAGAAGAGGTCAGTATGGGTCAAAGCTGGGACCGAGAGACTGAAAAACAGTTTCTATCTCAAGGCCATCAGACTGTTAAATAGCCATCACTAGCACATTAGAGGCTGTTGCCTATATACATAGACTTGAAATCACTGGCCACTTTAATAAATGGAACACTAGTCACTTTAATAATGTTTACATATTTTGCGTTACTCATGTCATAAGTATATACTGTATTCTATTCTATTCTATTCTATTCTACTGTGTCTTAGTCTATGCTGCCCTAACATTGCTTGTCTATATAAACTCAGCAAAAAAATAAACGTCCCTTTTTCAGGACCCTGTCTTTGAAAGAGAATTCGTAAAAATCCAAATAACTTCACAGATCTACATTGTAAAGGGTTTAAACACTGTTTCCCATGCTTGTTCAGTGAACCATAAACAATTAATGAACATGCACCTGTGGAACGGTCATTAAGACACTAACAGCTTACAGACGGTAGGCAGTTAAGGTCACAGTTATGAAAACTTAGGACACTAAAGATGCCTTTCTACTGACTCTAAAAAACACCAAAAGAAAGATGCCCAGGGTCCCTGCTCATCTGTGTGAACATGCCTTAGACATGCTGCAAGGAGGCATGAGGACTGCAGATGTGGCCAGGGAAATACATTGCAATGTCCGTACTGTGAGACATCTAAGACAGCACTACAGGGAGACAGGACAGACAGCTAATCGTCCTCGCAGTGGCAAACCACGTGTAACAACACCTGCACAGAATCGGCACATCTGAACATCCAACCGGTACAGGTACAGGATGCCAACAACAACTGCCTGAGTTACAACAGGAATGCACAATCCCTCCATCAGTGCTCAGACTGTCCGCAATGGGCTGAGAGAGGCTGGACTGAGGGCTTGTAGGCCTGTTGTAAGGCAGGTCCTCACCAGTTATCACCGGCAACAATGTCGCCAGACAGGACTGGCAAAAAGTGCTCTTCACTGACGAGTCGCGGTTTTGTCTCACCAGGGGTGATGGTCGGATTCGCGTATATTGTCGAAGGAATGAGCGTTACACCGAGGCCTGTACTCTGGAGCCGGATCAATTTGGAGGTGGAGGGTCCGTCATGGTCTGGGGCGGTGTGTCACAGCATCATCGGACTCAGCTTGTTGTCATTGCAGGCAATCTCAACACTGTGCGTTACAGGGAAGACATCTTCCTCCCTCATGTGGTACCCTTCCTGCAGGCTCATCCTGACATGACCCTCCAGCATGACAATGCCACCAGGCATACTGCTCTTTCTGTTCATGATTTCCTGCAAGACAGGAATGTCAGTGTTCTGCCACGGCCAGCGAAGAGCCCGGATCTCAATCCCATTGAGCACGTCTGGGACCTGTTGGATCGGAGGGTGAGGGCTAGGGTCATTCCCCCCAGAAATGTCGGGGAACTTGCAGGTGCCTTGGTGGAAGAGTGGGGTAAAATCTCACAGCAAGGACTGGCAAAGCTGGTGCAGTCCATGAGGAGGAGATACACTGCAGTACTTAATGCAGCTGGTGGCCACACCAGATACTGACTGTCACTTTTGATTTTGACCCCCACCCTTTGTTCAGGGACACATTATTCAATTTCTGTTAGTCACATGTCTGTGGAACCTGTTCAGTTTATGTCTCAGTTGTTGAATCTTGTTATGTTCATACAAATATTTACACATGTTAAGTTTGCTGAAAATAAACGCAGTTGACAGTGAGACGACTTTTATTTTTTTACTGAGTTTATTTATATATTCTTAATTCCATTCCTTTACTTAGATTTGTGTGTTTTGGGTATATGTTGTGAAATTGTTTGATATTACATGTTAGATATTACTGCGCTGTCGGAGCTAGAAACTCAAGCATATCGCTACACCCGCAATAACATCTGCTAAACACGCGTATATGTCCAATACAATACAATTTGATTTGATATGATTTGAAGGCAGCCCCCCCCACCAATTTTTTTTATTTCACCTTTTTTTAACCAGGTAGGCTAGTTGAGAACAAGTTCTCATTTACCACTGCGACCTGGCCAAGATAAAGCAAAGATGTTTGACACATCCAACAACACAGAGTTACACATGGAATAAACAAACATACAGTCAATAATACAGTAGAAAAAGTCTATACACAGTTTGGGTGGCAGCGTAGCCTAGTGGTTAGAGCGTTGGACTAGTAACTGAAAGGTTGCAAGATCGAATCCCCGAGCTGACAAGGTACAAATCTGTCGTTCTGCCCGTGAACAAGGCAGTTAACCCATTGTTCCTAGGCTGTCATTGAAAATAAGAATTTGTTCTTAACTGACTTGCCTAGTTAAATAAAGGTAAAATAAAATAAAAAATGAAATATAAACTGGGTTTGACGACGAGTATGAAGCGAGGGCCAGCCAACGAGAGCGTACAGGTCGCAGTGGTGGGTAGTATATGGGGCTTTGGTGACAAAACGGGTGGCACTGTGATAGACCGCATCCAATTTGTTGAGTAGAGTGTTAGAGGTTATTTTGTAAAAGTCGAGGATCGGTAGGATGGTCAGTTTTACGAGGGTATGTTTGGCAGCATGAGTGAAGGATGCTTTGTTGCGAAATAGGATGCCGATTCTAGATTTCATTTTGGATTGGAGATGCTTAATGTGAGTCTGGAAGGAGGGTTTACAGTCTAACCAGACACCTAGGTATTTGTAGTTGTCCACATATTCTAAGTCAGAACTGTGCAGAGTAGTGATGCTGGACGGGCGGGCAGGTGCAGGCAGCGATCGGTTGAAGAGCATGCATTTAGTTTTACTTTCATTTAAGAGCAGTTCGAGGCCACGGAAGGAGAGTTGTATGGCATTGAAGCTGGTCTGGAGGTTAGTTAGCACAGTGTTCAAAGAAGGGCCGGAGGTATACAGAATGGTGTCGTCTGCGTAGAGGTGGATCAGAGAATCACCAGAGACCCATAAACTTTTCTGTTAATACGTCTACGATCTGTCTTGACTTTAAAAGTGACAGCTTCATTAGAATGGCTTTACAGATTGACTATAATATCATAATATCATATTTCATCCAACAGACAGCTTTTTCCACTGGTTTCAACATTGTGAGTGTTAATTTAATTAGGTGACTCACTTGTTTCTTGTCCATAGTTTTCCCAAAGTCTGTAACATGAAACACCACCATCCCAGTATATTACATTACATTACATTTAAGTCATTTAGCAGACGCTCTTATCCAGAGCGACTTACAAAATGGTGCATTCACCTTATGATATCCAGTGGAACAACCACTTTACAATAGTGCATCTAAATCTTTTAAGGGGGGGGGGGGGGGGGGGGTTAGAAGGATTACTTTATCCTATCCTAGGTATTCCTTAAAGAGGTGGGGTTTCAGGTGTCTCCGGAAGGTGGTGATTGACTCCGCTGTCCTGGCGTCGTGAGGGAGCTTGTTCCACCATTGGGGTGCCAGAGCAGCGAACAGTTTTGACTGGGCTGAGCGGGAACTGTGCTTCCTCAGAGGTATGGGGGCCAGCAGGCCAGTGGAGGATGAACGCAGTGCCCTTGTTTGGGTGTAGGGCCTGAGTATAACATCCATTAACATGAGACTGTAACATGAAACACCACCATCCCAGTATAACATCCATTGACATGAGACTGTAACATGAAACACCACCATCCCAGTATAACATCCATTAACATGAGACTGTAACATGAAACACCACCATCCCAGTATAACATCCATTGACATGAGACTGTAACATGAAACACCACCATCCCAGTATAACATCCATTAACATGAGACTGTAACATGAAACACCACCATCCCAGTATAACATCCATTAACATGAGACTGTAACATGAAACACCACAATCCCAGTATAACATCCATTGACATGCACGGATGTGACATCACGCCTCACACAGCAAAGGTAGTGTGCTTATCTCCAGCAAATATCCTGAGTGGAGGATTACACGCCTGGCTACAGCACACACACACACACACACACACACACACACACACACACACACACACACACACACACACACACACACACACACACACACACACACACACACACACACACACACACACACAACCTTACTTACTCCTAAAAAAATACACACCTTACACTTCTACCCTGCCTTCTCCTCTGCCTTCTCCCCTGCCTTCTCTCCTGCCTTCTCTTCGGCCTTATCCCCTGTCTTCTCTGCTTTCTCCCCTGCCTTCTCCCCTTCCTTCTCCCCTGCCTTCTCTTCTGTGTTCTCCCATCTTCTCCTCTGCTTTCTCCCCTGCCCTCTCCCCTGCCTTCTCCTCTGTCCCCCCCTGCCTTCTCCTCTGTCTCCCCCTGCCTTCTCCCCTGCCTTCTCCCCTGCCTTCTCCTCTGCCTTCTCCTCTGTCTCCCCCTGTCTTCTCCCCTGCCTTCTCCTCTGTCCCCCCCTGCCTTCTCCCCTGCCTTCTCCTCTGCCATCCAGTACTATGTGTGTTTGTGTGTTGCGTGGTGCAGGGATAAACCACTCGTGCGCTTTAACACTGCCACACAATACAAGCTATAATTGAATGACGCTGGGCTGGAATAAAAAGATCCAGGGCTGTTGAACAGGCCTACCTACACCCACTCTAATCCAATTGTAAATCATACAAACACAAAATGCTCGCTGGCTATTGTGCAACCGTACAAGCTTTCTCCCCTGCAAAATGCTGTCCATTCTGTCTGCCTGCGACGGTGGAGAGAGGATAATCCCACAAGACTGCAATGGAGGGAGGGAGGGACGGAAAGAAAAAGGAAAGAGGAGAGGGGTGGAGATGGAGAACTGCTAGGGACCTCTCCGTGTCTTCATGGGGGTGTACAGTATAGAGAGTCAGGAATCTCTTCTGTAGATGTATAAGGTGACTGGAACAGTATTTGTCATTGATTGAAATGGTAGTGCCTGTTTGTGTTTATGTGCATTTGCATGCATGTGTGGATCTGTGTGAATGTCAATGTATGCATGTGTGGATCTGTGTAAATGTCAATGTATGCATGTGTGGATCTGTGTGAATGTCAATGTATGCATTTGTGTATCTGTGTGAATGTCAATGTATGCATGTGTGGATCTGTGTGCATGTCAATGTATGCATGTGTGGATCTGTGTGCATGTCAATGTATGCATGTGTGGATCTGTGTGCATGTCAATGTATGCATGTGTGGATCTGTGTGCATGTCAATGTATGCATGTGTGGTCTATGAAATAGGGACATTTAATGGAGGGATTCATTTTGACCGGGCGAAAAAAATCAGTTATGTTAATAGGAACCGTATTCACTCAAAAGTCTAAGATTTAGTCATTGTTTTATGCATAGAATGTCATTGAGTCTCACACTATGCATAGATTCCTGTCCATGGATATATGACACACAACGATGTAATCTTTCAACTGTTTTGAGGGATTGTAAACTCAGTGTATATTATTTGAGGTACTAATCTTACGGCAGTGTGTCAAACACAGGAGGTTGGTGGCACCTTAATTGGGGAGGACGGGCTCGTGGTAATGGCTGGAGCGGAATGGGTGGAATGGTTTCAAATACATTAAACACATGTTTGATGCCATTCCATTCGCTCCGTTCCAGCCATTATTTTGATCTGTCCTCCCCTCAGCAGCCTCCACTGGTGTCAAAGTGTGTGTGTGTGCGTGAGTCATAGAATACTGTATAAGGGGGGGGGGTGTGTGTGTGTGTGTGTGGTGTGTGTGTGTGTGTGTGTGGTGTGTGTGTGTGTGTGTGTGTGTGTGTGTGTGTGTGTGTGTGTGTGTGTGTGTGTGTGTGTGTGTGTGTGTGTGTGTGTGTGTGTGTGCTTGTATGCGTGCTTGATGGTATGTATGTGTGTTGTGGTGTGCTCAGTATGCCCAGCCAGTCAGTAAGTTAGGCAGCAGACAGACACCATTGACTACAGATCTCCAGGCTGCTTCAGTGTTCCAGCTCTCTCTCTCTCTCTCTCTCTCTCTCTCTCTCTCTCTCTCACCTTTCCACTCTGCCCCTTAGTCACAACCTGGCCTTGGTGCTGGAATATTGACCCTCTTCATTCTTTGGTGGTGTATGTGCGTGTGTTTGGGGTTTGACCGTTCCTCTCCCCTCTGTGTGTTGGTGAAGAGTCTTTCTTTCTTTCTCTCTCTCTGGGGTTAGCGTTCTGCGTGGCACCCTATCCACACAGCTTATCCATAACTCCAGCAGGTAAGGGGACAAAACCTCCACTGCCAAATTAACCAGGCCAAGGGATCAATACCACTTTATTTCAGGGACAAACAATGGTGTCTCTCTCTTGTTCTCTCACTTTCTCTCTCTCTCTGCTTCTCTCTCTCTGTTTCTTTCTCATTATGGTACCAGCAAAGCTTGTAAGAAAAACTTAAGCTCTCTCCTAATCTTGTTCACTCATTCTTTCAGTCTCTCAGCTCTTTTCTCTCCTCTCGCTCTCTGCATGCTGGGAGTGTTTGGTGCATGCTGGGAATTGTTTGAGCAAGGGAGTGCGTGTGTTGTGTAGAGTTAGATATTCAGAACTTTCTTTAGGTTTTTTCTTTCTTGGTGGCATTCTTTGTTTTCTTCTGTGCATGATTAAGGTTATTATTTAAAAAATTTTGTTGTGGTAGAATTAAGTATTTTGTTTTCGTATCGAAATTACCCTGATTTTGGCAGGGATGGCAGCCCGAATGGGGATGCCGTCCATGTCACTTCGGCACGGCTTTAGGTGTGTTACTGAAGCTAATGTCACGGTGGAGGAGTTTCTGGTCGCCGTAGGAGAAAAGGTAGGATATGTTGCTTCTGCGTCACGGATGAATAAAGCGGTGGTGGTTTTTCTTAAAGAAGAGCGCCTTGTTAATCGTATGGTTCTTATTAAAGGAATGTTTATTCAAGTTACGCCGCTTTTTTCTCCGTCAACAAGGGTAACGATTTCAAATGTACCGCCGTTTATTCCAAATTAGCTATTGGAGCGCGAGTTATTGCGAGATGCCCTATGAGTAACGGAGTACAGGAGGGGGTTCATGTGGAGCTAGGCTCCCAGGTAGTGGAGGAGATGCCCACTACGAGTAATAGGGTACAGGTGGGGCTAGTCTCCCAGGTAGTGGAGGAGATGCCTGGAAGGAGTGATGGGCTGCAAGTGGGGAGTGATGAAAGGGATGTGTTAGAAGCGAGTCAGGGGTCTGTGGCCTCAGTTGAGGAGGAGCAGGATATGGATATCTCTATTGGTATGATAGCAGCTGGTGACGACTCAATTTATGATCTAGAGGAGGTAAATAGGTTTCTGGATCAAACCTTTGGGAAATCTGTCAAATTGGCAGAATATTTTGATGTTGATAAGATTGTGAGGTCAGCTGTGATGTTACAGAAGACGGTGGGGTTAGGCCAGTTAAGTGAGAAGAAGCAGTTTCGCTTGAGGAAATTTGTTACTGCTGTCACAGCAGCAAAAGGTGGTGGGAAACGTGGTCAGGGTAAGAGAAAATGTAAACAATGATGTTGATCATGCTTCATAGGGTGTCTTCTTTTTTCTCTTTGGTTTCTCTGTGGTTTCTTCTGCTTTTCCTTTCTCTTTTCTATATGGAGGTACTAAGGGGAGGTTCTCTCAATATTAATGGTGGAAGGGACAGGAATAAGAGGGCTTGGGTATTAGAAGTAATAAAACAGAAAAGGCTTAATGTAGTTTTTCTACAGGAGACACATAGTGATGAGGCTAATGAGGTTGACTGGGGTATGTGGTGGGAGGGGCAGCATATACTCAGTCATGGTACTAATTTCAGTGCTGGGGTGGCAATCTTGTTTTCTTCAGGCTTAGGGGTGACTGTGGTATCTACAACAGAGATTGTCAAGGGTCGGCTTTCATTGGTCAGGGTGGATGTTATGTTTTTTTTTTTTTTTTTTTATGTTTATGCTCCTAATGAGGGTACAGAGCGTATTGTTGGTTTTGATAAAATAAAGGAAACCTTAAGACAGTGTGACCAAGAGGGGTGTATGGTTTTAGGGGGGGACTGGAACTGTACAGTGGATTTTACTGTTGATCGCACCGCTGAAGAACCTCACCTGCGGTCAGCCACTTGCCTGTCTGGTCTACTAACTGAGTTTGAGCTTTCTGATGTGTGGAGAGTAAGGAATGCAAAACTTAGGCTGAAAGTGGCTGAAAGTTAATGAAGGTCGTGTCAGTGCAGCAAGGTTAGACAGGTTGTATGTATCTGAGCAATACTGTAGTAGGGTTGGAAGGTGTGACATTACTCCTGTGGGTTTCTCTGATCACCATTTTGTTACTGTTGATATTCATTTGTCCTGTCCACGAAGGTCATCATCTTACTGGTATTTTAATGTTAAATTGTTACATGATGTCATGTTTTGTGAAAGGTTTTTGTTGTTTTGGGAAAAATTGAGGTTTCCAAAAGGACATTTTGAGTCCTTGAGACAATGGTGGGAGGTTGGGAAGGCCCAAATACGATTATTTTGTCAACAGTATACTGCTCTGTCTCGAATTGAAGTCAAAGAGACTATCAAGGCACTTGAACAGGACATCAAATCTATTGAATTGAAGCTGCTCACTCAGAACGACCCTGGAATAGTCATGAACTTACAGGACAAGAAACATGAACTGAGATTGTTTCTGCATGAAAGAGTGAAGGGTGCCTTGATTAGGTCTCGTTTCGCTTCCCTCAAGGATATGGATGCTCCTAGCGCTTTCTTTTTTAACCTAGGACAGTCGACACTGCAACTTAAACAGATGGTCTGCCTTCGTCTCCCTGATGGGAAGGTGACCACAGATGACAGTGAAATGCGTCGACATGCCGTGGATTTCTACTCTGCCCTCTATAAGGCGGAGGATTGTGACTCTCTGTGTACTGAACAGTTGCTACACGGTCTTCCTCAATTGGGACCTGAGCAGAGAGTCGCATTGGACTCTGACATTACATTGCAAGAGCTGTCCACAGCAGTTATGCAGCTCTCAACAGGCCGAGCCCCTGGCATTGATGGTTTACCATCTGAGTTTTATAAGCTCTTTTGGGGGTCTATTGGAGAGGATTTTTATGAAGTGGTGTGTGAATCTTTTCATGAGAGTTCTCTTCCTGTATCCTGTCAACGTGCGGTGCTTTCATTATTGCCAAAAAAGGGGGATTTGGCTCTCATAAAAAATTGGAGACCTGTTGCTTTGCTGTGCGCAGAATCTAAAATTGTTTCTAAATGTCTCTTAAACAGGTTGAAAGAGTATCTGGGATTGTTGGTCTGCAAGGACCAGTCTTACTGTGTACCTGACCGCTCTATTGTTGACAACTTGTTTCTGATAAGAGATGATTTAGACATTTGTAAACTGTTTGATGTAAATGTGGGTTTACTTTCTTTGGATCAGGAGAAGGCTTTTGATCGTGTGGACCACCAGTACTTGTTTAAAACAATGAAAGCCTTTGGGTTTGGGGATGTTTTTTT
Source organism: Salmo salar (assembly GCF_965601325.2). Lineage (NCBI taxonomy): Eukaryota > Metazoa > Chordata > Actinopteri > Salmoniformes > Salmonidae > Salmo > Salmo salar. The sequence continues at coordinate 56,643,892 of NC_138297.1, forward strand.
GTCTTGGATGAATTTACTGTATGCTGGGGCCTCGTGTATGGTGAAGGTGGGGGGTGGTTTGAGCTGCCCCATCCCCGTCCAAAGGGGCATCAGGCAGGAATGCCCAATTTCAGGGCAGTTATATAGTCTGGCGATTGAACCAATGCTTTGTTTTTTAAGAGCAAAGCTTACTGGTTTCTCTGTGCCAGGTGTAATGAAGGGTCCCACGATAGCACTGTCTGCGTATGCAGATGACGTGACAGTTTTTATTACAGGGAGTGAGGATGTTAAGGTTCTCTCAAACGCTTTATAGGTGTATGAGGGGGCCTTCTCAGCTAGATTCAATTGGGGAAAGAGTGAAGCGCTGTGGGCAGGTCAGCTTCAGATGGGGTCCGCTCCATGGTTACCAGGGGGGCTTCAGTGGGGCAGAGATGGGATGAAGACTTTGGGGGTTTTTCTAGGCTCTGATGTCTTTCAGAATTAGAACTGGGAGGGTGTAGTGGAGAAAGTGTGTGCCAGACTGTCAAGATGGAAATGGGTGCTGCCCCAGCTGTCTTATAGGGGAAGGGTATTGGTAGCTAATAATCTTGCTGCCTCTACCCTGTGGCACAGACTAATGATTTTACAGCCACCAAAGGGTCTGATACAAGAGCTTCAGAGGACCCTTGTCAATTTCTTCTGGTCTGGACAACACTGGATAAAAGCTGCAGCCCTGTACCTGCCACTACACGAGGGTGGGCAAGGCTTGGTGGATATTTCCTCTAGGATCATGGCTTTCCGGCTTCAAGCAGCACAGAGACTGTTGTACAGAGACGGTTCTAGCTGGGTGGACACAGCCTATACATTGATGAGGAGAGCGGACTGTTTGGGCTTAGATAAGCACCTTTTCCTCTTAAAACTGGAGGGGGGTGATTTGCCTGGCCTGACTCCATTTTATGAGTCTGTTATGCAGGCTTGGAGAGTTTTTGTCAAGTGACGTAAGGCCTGCACGCCACCAGGGATGTGGCTTTTTGAAGAGCCTCTTTTTCACAACACTGCCATCCAGTCCCGTGTTCTGGGTTCAGCTAGCCTATGTTCATGCCTGTTAGGCGTGGGGTGTACTAAACTGGGTCATCTGATGCGAAACAGGAATAGATCGTTAGAGGAGCTGGGAGAAAGAGAGGGGATCCGATCATCTCGCCTACTGAGGAAGGTCGTCGCTGAGGTCTGTGACTCCCTGCCAGTGTTTCATCTGCAGTATGTGACTGACATTTCCAATTGTGATCGGTGGAAGGAGGGTCTGGATTATGTGTTCCTTGCACTGATTGTTAGGAGGACGTGGGGATGCTGCTTTCTTTCGATCCCCTGGAGCTGGGGGAGTTTCAGGAGGTGGGAAAGAAGGCCATATACAGAGTATGTGTAAAGGTGTCCCATGCCTCTTCCCTGGAAGGGGTAAAATCGACGAGGTGGGCGGGTGTGCTAGGTCCAGGTATCTCTCCAAAAGGCTGTTGGCGATCATTATACAAACTGCCTATTGATAAGAGGACAGCTGACCTCCAATGGAGGATAATACATGGAGCTATAGCCACTAACATGCATCTGGTACACCTGGACCCTAATGTTGGGGAGGGGTGTCCATTTTGTGCTCAGTCTGAAACTCTGGCACATCTGTTTTTACAGTGTCCCAGGTTGGTCGGGATGATTGACCTGATCACAAATTGGTTCTCAACGTTGGGAGAGGTTTTTTCTTCCCAACTGTGTATATTTGGGCCAAAGTACAGGTTCAGTCGAAAGGGTGTACTTGTGTTGCTTAATTTTGTGTTAGGGGCTGCAAAATTAGCAATATGGAAGACCCGAAAGAACAGTATTCGGGGACAGGGGTCTGTGGATGTGGTGGGAATGCTGGAGGGAATGTTGGCAGCGAGATTAAGGGTCGAGTTTGCCTATTATAAACTGGTCAACAATATTGATCTGTTTATGAGTATATGGGGTATTCAGAGGCTGTTGTGTATAGTTACTGTGGAGGAGGAATTGGAGTTGTGTTTTTAATTGATGTGTAGCTGTGGTTTTGTATGATTATTTATTGTGGGGTGGGCTCCCAGACCCAATAAAGATGATTTAAATCTCAATCTCTCTCTCTCTTTCTTTCCTTCTCTCTCTGACCTCTCTCTCTCTCTCTCTCTCTTTCTTTCCTTCCTTCCTTCTCTCTCTCTCTCTTTCCTTCTCTCACTCTCTCCCTCCTTTTCTCTCTCTCTTTTTTCTATTTCTCCCCATTCTCTTGCATTTGTTGTTCTTCACACAGGCAGTTTGTATGCCAGTAAAATGTAGTGACAAATCCATAAGAGCAGCCTGTTCACCTCAGCTCAACTGTCTGGTTACAGTGCTTAGAGATGGATCTTATGTTATTTGGAATAGCATTGGACAATCCATAGAATGTATCAGATGAATGTAGAGTTGTAGAGTTATGTACACCTGGGTATCTATAGGAAGTTCTGGATACTTACCCTCTCTCTGTCTTTCTTTCTCTTTATCTCTGTATCTCATTCTCTCTCTCTGTTTCTCTCTCTCTCTCTGTATCGCTCAGTTTGAAGTTGAATGGATAGTTTCCCCCCATGTCTCCCTCTCTGTCTCTGTGTATAACATAGGGTCTATTGGATGAGAGAGCAGAGAGGAGAGATAAGGACGATCCTGATCAGATCTCAGGGACACTCTCAGGGGAGAGCTACTGTGTAATTATAGACTGAATCCTACAGATATTGGCCTTTCACTTCCTTTGCAGACTCGTGGTGGTGGTGGTGTGTGTGTGTGTGTATGTGTGTGTGTGTGTGTGTGTGTGTGTGTGTGTGTGTGTGTGTGTGTGTGTGTGTGTGTGTGTGTGTGTGTGTGTGTGTGTGTGTGTGTGTGTGTCTGTGGGTCTGTGGGTCTGTGTGTGTGTGTGTGTGTGTGGGTCTGTGGAGGCTCCTCAGAGGAGGAAAGAGAGGACCTTCCTCCTCAGTGAATTTCATTAAAAAATGTAATAGTGAAACATTTAAAAGTTAGACTTTTAGATAAAACTATACTAAATATATTCACGTCACCAAATAATTGATTAAAACACTGTTTTGCAATGAAGATCAACAGTAGCCTCAACAGCACTCTGTAGGGTAGCACCATGGTGTAGCCAGAGGACATCTAGTTTCTGTCCTCTTGGTACATTGACTTCAATACAAAACCTAGGAGGCTAATGGTTCTCACCCCTTCCACAGACTTCCACAGTAATTATGACAACTTCCAGAGGACGTCCTCCAACGTATCAGAGCTCTTGCAGCATGAACTGACATGTCATCCACCCAATCAAAGGATCAGATAATGAATCTAGTACTGAAAGCATAAGCTACAGCTAGCTAGCACTGCAGTGCATACAATGTGGTGAGTAGTTGACTCAAAGAGGGAAAGACAATAGTTGAACAGTTTTAAACAAATAGATTTTTTCCAAAATGAAAGAGAAGCAAGAGTGAGAGAGAGAGAGAGATTTACTTGTATTTTTTTCACTTTCACTTACTTTGCTGGTCAGTGCAGCTAACTAAGTTAGCCTACTCAAACACCCGGTCAAACAGAGAGGGATGCTATGTTAACTAGCTGTCTATGGCTATCCAACACTGGAACTCTTCAAAGTCAAGATAACCTTTTGGTTTTATAAATGTATTGCCACCAGGTCTGCTCAACTGCTTGCTGACTGTACACTGTACTGCATGATTGTAGTGGATTTACTAACGCATTAATTCTATTAGCGATGTTGACTATGACGTTAGCTAATTTGATGACAACAATGTAGGCTGTGTGTAGAGGTTAGAGGTTAGGATATAAAGATTTGGCTTGGAAAGTGTTTTTTTGCTAAAGTGTTGTACACTGAGTCCACAAGTGAAGGAAAAAGGTGAGAGGAGAGCAGCGTGAAGATACAAGAAGGAATTATTCAACGAGCAAAGTGATCATGCTGTTTGTATGTGGCGGCTATGAAAGTTAACTGTGTTTGCGTGTGATCAGGGGTGTATTCACTGCGCCAATTCTGTTGAAAAAACATTTCTTAAACGGAAGCAAACTGAAAGAAACGGGGATAAACATACCTGAATTTGTACAATAGAAATTCTCTTTTGCAACTATTGGACTAATGATTACACCCTAGATCAGCTAGATGCAGGCAAGAGTGTACAAGGCAGTATTGAATCTGTCACTGTCTGTCACCATGATTACTTTCATTTTTCTCTCTCATTCATAGGCTAGGTTGTAACGACCTCATGATGGGTAAAGGGAAAGGGAGTATCATGTAGTAGCCTAAACCTATCGCTGTTACATTGAACTGGGTGAATGGAAGATGACTGACAGTCATCCAATATGCTGTAATAGAAATAATTGTTTTTATGCAGATTCTAGAATATTCACATTAAAATCTCTCTCTATCTCTCTCTCTCTCTCTCTGTCTCTCTTTCTCACTCACTCTCTCTCACTCTCTCTCACTCTCTCTCTGTATCTCTCTCTCTCTGTATCTCTCTCTTTCTTTCTCTCTTTCTCTGTATCTCTCTTTCTTTCTTTCTTTCTTTCTTTCTTTCTTTCTTTCTTTCTTTCTTTCTTTCTTTCTTTCTTTCTTTCTTTCTTTCTTTCTTTCTTTCTGTCTTTCTTTCTCTCTCACTCTCTGTATCTCTCTCTTTCTCTTTCTTTCTTTCTCTCTCTCTCTCTGTATCTCTCTCTTTATGTCTCTCTCTCTCTGTGTATCTCTCTCTCTGTATCTCTCTCTCTCTCTTTCTCTGTATCTCTCTCTCTCTCTCTTTCTTTCTCTCTCTCTGTATCTCTCTCTCTCTCTCTTTCTCTGTATCTCTCTCTTTTTCTCTCTCTCTTTCTCTCTCTCTTTGTATCTTTCTCAGAACTAAGAGAAATAAGGAGTCTGTAGCCTAACGTGCTAGTGGATTGTGCAGGTAATTTCATTTTTCTCCCATGAAGCACAGAGAGCCAAATTAATTCAAGAGCATAATGTCCCACTTTTCCTTCAAACAGATCTCATTTCACAGGCCTGTTTGCTCAACCAAATCCGGCTTGAACAGGGACCAAGGCTCAGCTCAGTCTTGCAGTAGGAAAGTATAGACACAGTAAACTTTTTAATACCTTTTTATTGGGCAAGCTCTGGGTTTCTGGGACCTATTGAGACTGTTGAGTCTGAGTAAGGCATCATCAGCCGAACCAGAGCTGCCGAACCCACCGCTGGGTTTGATTGAGGCTACCTGCGGGGTCCCTGAGGAGAGAGAGAGCAGCAGTGGTGCTCGGCTGATGATGCCTGGGCTGTTTTGGAGGTTAGGAGACTCAGGAGAGGTGAAGGTAGATGGTAGATGCATAATGAGATGTTATCCTGCTGCCGTCACCGTATACCCATGCCCCTGTAGTACACTTAAGGACACACACACACCGTAAGAAACACACTCAGAGTTACGCAGGGACCAACTTTCATAATTCATTGTATTTAATTAGCGTTTCTTAATACCGACGACGGAAACTCTACTTAAGCGACGGGGGAGAACAGGGGAGCTTATGTTCAATTCTGACAGAGGTTTTCACATTCTGCATATCCCGGCGCCCCGGAACTCACTCACTCATCCATAATGGAGGCACTCCCTGTGTCTGAGGGAAGCAGTGAAAAGTTGGGCTACCCCGCTGCATGATTTAATAGATGGTGACACGCTGTGGGTAAATGAAGGACACCGCCCCGCAGGGCTAGCTCCGCCGCCGCTGCCATGGTTACCTGGGACTAGCTGTCATGAATGCTTAAAGGTGCATTAGGTAGGATTCTCTGTTGCTAATATCTAGCCTTCTAACTCACAAGGCTTAGGATCACTTAGAATCAATGTTTGTGAAGGAGGTTATTTTGGGCCATGTCGGTGGGAGAGAGCAAAGATCGAAGATGAGTTAAAAGTAAAAAAATGTTGTTCTGTTCTTTATTGGTATGCGTACTAAAGTTAAGCATCAAATCCTGCAGTGTGTATACAACATTAAATCCATACCTTTAGAGACTATCAATTATACCTGGCATTTTGGCCTTTGAAAGAGAAGTATTTTTCCTCACTGATCTCAGAGAAGAAAAGACAGGACAGGAAGGATCAACGTTTTTTTTCTCTTTCACCTTCTCCACTCACAGATTGTTGATGAGTTGGCCTAGCAAGGTACAGTGCAATCAAATGCATCACTACATACCTCCGTTTGAAATCTCCTAAGAGAGGGGGAGAGAGAGGGATGAAGGGGAGTATGGAGGAAAGGGAGAAAGAAGGGGAAGAGTCTGGGGAAGATGAGGCCATGTGAATTGATCTGGACACAGCCTTGAAAGGCCAGAGTGGTCGCCCATGAAATGGCTGCCCGTCCCTAGAGTGAGCCACACCGTCACATGTACACACTCCCCCCTCTTCTCTTTTCTCTTATCCTCTTCTCCTCTCCTCTGGCTGTCTGAACTCAACCCAGGGCACTGCTGGGCTAGCAGTTTTTCAGAGTGTGATGCCTACAAGTGTGCTCTGAGTGACCTGTGTGAGTATGTGTAGCTCTTCCTGGGGTTCAAATAGGAAAAAAATAACATTAATACATAACACTACATAATACTACATAACACTACATAACACTACATAACACTACATAATATTACATAATACTACATAATACTACATAACACTACATAATACTACATAACATAACACTACATCATCTCCTGCCTCTGTCTCAAGCTTCAGAAACAGGAGATGGCTCCTGCCCTATACGCCGTTCCTACATAATACAATACATAATACAATACAAAATATATAAAAATGGCTGTGTCTCTTCACACTCCTCATTGTTCAGTAAGGTGTTATTTTATGTTTTTTTATCTGGTTTTATTGCTAGCTTGAATTACATGAGATGGCAGAGAGTTCCATGTAGTCATGGCTCTATTTAACACTGTGTTTCCCAGCCTGTGTTCTGGACCTGGGGTTTGTGAAGAGACCTCCGATGGCATGTCTTGGGCTGTACCGATGAGTGTCCGAACTGTGTGCCAACTGATGGAACAGACAGTTCGGTGCTTTCAACACCTCACACAAAGACTAATATCGATGCAGTCAATCTCTCCTCAACTTTGAGCCAGGAGAGATTGACAGGCATGTTACTGACATTCACCCTCCATGCACATCGAAATACAATATGTGCTGCTCTGTTCTGGATCAACTGCCTTTGACCTACAGTATCAGTCAAAACTTTGGACACACCTACTCATTCAAGGGTTTTTCTTTATTTTTACTATTTTCTACATTGTAGAATAATAATGAAGACATCAGAACTATGAAATAACACATATGGAATCATTTAGTAATCAAAAAAGTGTTAAACAAATCAAAATATACTTTATATTCTTCAAAGTAGCCACTCTTTGCCTTGATGACAGCTTTGCACACTCTTGGCATTCTCTCAAACAGCTCATTGAGGAATGCTTTTCCAACAGTCTTGAAGGAGTTCCCACATATGCTGAGCACTTGTTGGCTGCTTTTCCTTCACTCTGACGGTCCAACTCATCCTAAACCATCTCAATTGGGTTGAGGTCGGGTGATTGTGGAGGCCAGGTCATCTGATGCAATACTCCATCACTCTCCTTCTTGGTCAAATAGCCCTTACACAGCCTGGAGGTGAAAAACAAATGGAGGTGAAAAACTAAGTTATAGTCCCACTAAGCGCAAACCAGATGGGATGGCGTATGGCTGCAGAATGCTGTGGTAGCCATGCTGGTTTAAGTGTGCCTTGAATTCTAAATAGATCACAGACACCAGCAAGCACCCCCACACCATCCTCCTCCTCCATGCTTCATGGTGGGATCCACACATTCTGTGTACCTGAGCTGCATCTAAATACTAAGAAAACACGTTGTTTTTCCCGCGGCTGAGCTAGCAGCCGGAGAATCTCTACCCTAAGCTGCTTGATGAGGATGCATCTGGGACAGATAAAGAATTCATGTTAATTTATCAGTTTCAGCTTATCTTCCTTCTCTTGCGTAGAGATCATCTCGCACCTAGCGCATTTGAGCCCAGACATAGACACAAATACAACCGGTGTTTTGACTCTAGCACTGCTAGCATTAGCTTTCTCTGTTTGCTCTGTTAGCATGATGGCTAACCACTAACTATGTGTGATGTTTTAGCTGGAATCAGTAACACAAACTATCGGTCCCAGTCGAAAAAGATAAAGATAAAACATTTTCCTTAAAAACAGTTGAACTGTGTGTGTGTGTGTGTGTGTGTGTGTGTGTGTGTGTGTGTGTGTGTGTGTGTGTGTGTGTGTGTGTGTGTGTGTGTGTGTGTGTGTGTGTGTGGGTGCGTCCATTTGTGCCGTGTGTGTGCACATGTGTACTGTTCTTTTTGCATCCATTTGTGCAGTGTTTGTGTGTGTGTATGTGTGTGTGTGTGCATGTGCATGTTTGGTAGAGAGCACACTTCGCTTATAAGAGACACTTATAGAAAAATCAATGGGCCAGAAAAATTCCCTTCACGCTTTACTCTCATAATATAATGTTTAGCACTGTCAGCACTGCATCTGTTACAATCCACTTGTTAAAGTCAACAGTCATAGAAGGAACAAGATGCCCTCCGTCAGGCTTCACACTCTGAAAGCCCCTCTGTGAACAGACGAGTTCCCCGGGCCCGTTGACATTTCTCCAGACGCCTTTGAGGAGATCATACCCCATAGTGGACAATCTCCCTTCAGTTGTCGTAGCGTGTGGCGCGCACACGCCGCCGTGTGAATAACTAATGTCTTCCCGATATACCAACCCATCAAGTTCACATCATTGAGATTTCACTTGCCTGTCACACTGCATGCTTATGGCTGGCAGGGGGGCAATTCCAATGCATATTATAATTACCCATCAAGGCTCCACCACTATATTTTACGGTAAGTATGGTGCTCCTTTCTGCATATGCATCTTTCTTTCGATGCCAACCCCACCACTGGTGTGGGTGGAACAATAGCTCTATTTTCATGTCATCTGACCATAGAACCAGTTCTAATCCAAGAGCAAACTCCAGACATTCACATTTATTGGATGAAATGAAAATAGAGCTCTGCAATGAACATTACATTTTTCAATCGGTAGGTAGGTCAGACAGGTAGACCCAGTCGGCCAGACAGGTAGGTCCGGCATGCCCGCCAGATGGCTAGGTCTAGCCGGCCATGTAGGTAGGTCCGGTCGGCCAGACAGGTAGGTCCGGTCGGCCAGATAGGCCTATGTAACTGTGTCCTGTTTATGCCATATTTCAAAAGAGTTTTCCACTAGGATGCCATCCAACTCTTGTGACCATTACTCCTTTGTCTCTAAAGTGTTCCACTGTTTTGTATTGTGAGTGAGGCACTCTGCAGACAGTGTCCAGGGCCCGTACATCAGTACTCCTACACTGTTTTGTATTGTGAGTGAGGCACTCTGCAGACAGTGTCCAGGGCCCGTACATCAGTACTCCTACACTGTTTTGTATTGTGAGTGAGGCACTCTGCAGACAGTGTCCAGGGCCCGTACATCAGTACTCCTACACTGTTTTGTATTGTGAGTGAGGCACTCTGCAGACAGTGTGCAAGGCCCGTACATCAGTACTCCTACACTGTTTTGTATTGTGAGTGAGGCACTCTGCAGACAGTGTCCAGGGCCCGTACATCAGTACTCTGAGATGCTTTGTGGATACGGTCCAGATGTCGCTGTGCAGGACAGAGGGGAGCTTGCTGCCCTCTCTGTAGTGACAGAGAGCTTGGAGAAGTCTGTTGACTCTGTAACTTTCTAAGTCCTGCAGTAGGCTCCCCTCCCCCACTAGACATAGCAGGGGGGGTCGTATACTGGCCCTACACACCTGGCCACTGCAGGAGTTCAACATTTAGACAGTTTGTCTCTGAGAGTGGGTTGTGACATGGTGTGATAAAAGTCATCTGACTGGGTGTTATCTTCTACTATATTGCATTTACATGACAGTAATGTTGTTTTCTAAAATTAATCAACTGTAAATATGCTTCATGTTTTAAGTATCTTTCAGCAGTATTAATCCCTTTATATCCCTTGATTTTATTCCCCACAGAGGATGATGAGGATGATGAGGATGATGACGTTTGGGAGCCAAGCGCCCCTGCCACCGGTTAAGGTCTTCACCCCCCACTGCCAGATCCACAACACCCACTGCTGTCTCTACTGATGGTTCAAGCTCCACCACTCCACAAAGGCCCCACTCCTCTTCCACTACCCCCACTACAGGCCCTGTCTCTCTGCCAGTTCATCTAAAGGTGCAGGGGCAGGGGCAGGGGGGACACCTCAGCGTCAACAGAGAAGAGGGAGAAGAAGATGGTAGGGCACTGGAAACAGCACTGGTCCCAGCACAACAGAACCTGAGGACAGATTGGTCATTGAAGATTATGTGGAGCCAGTACCACCCAGGTTCAGATCCTGGGGACACTAGTTTCCAATAGCAACAAGTGTGGGGACAAAAAGCAGCAAAATGCACTGGAAACATGTCACCATGGGCAACATGCACTTGTACATTTCCCTGGTAATATACATGGGACTGAAATAGGTATCAAGACTAGTTGACTAGTGCAGCATCACCGCTCTACTGATTCAGGTTCCCTGCCTCCATTATCACGGAAAAGGGTTTCTCAGCCGTCAACCGTACTCTTCATGAGGGACCCACAGAAGGAGGAAGAGAATGAAGGGGTCTTCAGGGTCTGATCGTCTCGCTGAGTCCAGACACATTACATTTCTATTGTATAGCTGTTGTCATTATTTTTCCTCTAAATAGTTGTTGTTAATGTGGGACCGATACCTTTTAGGCTTATTCCGATGTGTAAGAGCAGTGGAATTACCCCATGCAGACACTTTGGAGAGGATGAAATGACACTTGGACATCCCCTGACACCACCACAATGTTTGAGAGAGGTTAATATTGTAGAAATTGTGTTTTTATAGTGACCAATAACTTTTAGGCCTAATGTATGTAAATGAGGTAATTCCACTGCTATTCCACATTGAATATGCCTAAAAGTTATTGGTCACTATAAAACCACAATGTGTCCTATGTGCTTAAGACACTTTGGAGAGGTTGAGAGGACACCTGACAGCCCTTACTAAAGAGTGTAAAGTTCTTGCTGTTGTGTCTAGCAATCCCATTATTTCCCCCAGAAGTTGTTGACTTGTTGTGGAAGCCTTCTGAAGCCAAAGCGAAGGCCCCATACACCATGAACAACAGAGCGGCAAAGATCCACCAGATAAGGCAGGAGTTGAGAACAGTTCAAGGAGGTGAGTGAGGAAGAAAGAGCATCCTTGTCAGAGCTACGTAACATCCTCAGGACCTTGCAAAGAGCTGAGGGGCATAGAAGGCGCCGGAAAGAGGGGGCTGTCTTTTTAGCAAATTAATTTGGATTCACCTAACAGCTGGTAGGGCAGATGGACAGTGGCCACCTTACCTGCTCCAAAGATGAGATCGACAACCATCTCCGCACCACGTACAGCTGTAGATATATTTTTAAGGCTGAAAGATCTTTGTACCTCCCAGGTCAGCCCTCATTCCCTTCACCTTCTGCAGAGCCTCATCCATAGTCTTCCGGCTGTACTGGTCCTATCAGGCAGGCCGACTGGTACTATCTGGCCAACTGTTCCTGTCTGGCAGGCCGACTGTTCCTATCTGGCAGGCCGACTGTTCCTATCTGGCAGGCCGACTGTTCCTTTCTGGCAGGCCGACTGTTCCCATCTGGCAGGCCGACTGTTCCCATCTGGCAGGCCGACTGTTCCCATCTGGCAGGCCGACTGTTCCTTTCTGGCAGGCCGACTGTTCCCATCTGGCAGGCCGACTGTTCCCATCTGGCAGGCCGACTGTTCCTTTCTGGCAGGCCGACTGTTCCCATCTGGCAGGCCGACTGTTCCTATCTGGCAGGCCGACTGTTCCCATCTGGCAGGCCGACTGTTCCCATCTGGCAGGCCGACTGTTCCCATCTGGCAGGCCGACTGGTCCTATCTGGCAGGCCGACTGTTCCTTTCTGGCAGGCCGACTGTTCCTTTCTGGCAGGCCGACTGTTCCCATCTGGCAGGCCGACTGTTCCTTTCTGGCAGGCCGACTGTTCCCATCTGGCAGGCCGACTGTTCCTATCTGGCAGGCCGACTGTTCCTTTCTGGCAGGCCGACTGTTCCTTTCTGGCAGGCCGACTGTTCCTTTCTGGCAGGCCGACCGTTCTCATCTGGCAGGCCGACCGTTCTCATCTGGCAGGCCGACCGTTCCTATCTGGCAGGCCGACCGTTCCTATCTGGCAGGCCGACCGTTCCTATCCGTTCCTATCACGAACATTATTGGTACAGAAAACAGCTCAAAGGGCAAGAAGGTAGAGACAACAATACATCACGCGAAGCAGCCACAACTGTCAGTAAATCAATGTCAGTGAGATTCAGTTTGAGATCTGCATTTGTGTGTGTGTGTGTGTGCGTGTGCGTGTAGATGTGTGTGTAGATGTGCGTGTATAGGTCTTTATTCTTGAGTGTTTTATAAATGTACTTATCCTCTAAGCTGTCAGAACTGTAGAGCCATCAGTTCATAGTTATTCATGTCATTGTGTTGTGGATATTACGGCCCAGCAAATGCCTGAATGGTTCTCCAGCGCGCCTTTCATTACAATAAATCCATAGAAAAGTAAGTAGAGAGCGAGAGAGAGGGAGACAAAGAGGGGGGGAGAAAATGAGAGCAAAAGGGACAAGTAAAGAGAGAGTGAGTGAGCGAGCGAGAGAGAAGGTAAGACCAAGGGAGAGAGATGTCGAGGGAAATAGAATAGAGAGACTAAGAGAGAGAGAGACTGGGAGCAAGAGAGCGGAGAGAGAGAGAGAGAAAGGGGGAGTGAGAGAGGAATAGAAAGGGGGAGTGAGAGAGGGATAGAAGGAGAGAGAGAAGGTCCAGAAATGAAATGGGTTTTTCTATCAGTGGGAGCTCTCATAAATATTTTAATTGTGTGGTTATAGAAAGGAGCAGAGGAGAGGAGAGACCAGAGAAGAGGAGAGGGACAGAGGAGAGGAGGGAGACAGGAGAGAGAAGGGAGAGGACAGACAGAGGAGAGGAGAGAGACAGAGGAGAGAGAGGGGAGAGGACAGAGACAAAGGAGATGAGAGGAGAGGAGAGGAGAGAGACAGGTGAGAGGAGAGAGACAGAGAAGTTTAGAGGAGAGGAGAGAGAGAGGAGAGAAAGGAAATGAGTGGAGAGAGACAAAGGAGAGGAGAGAGACAGAGGAAAGGAGAGACAGAGGAGAGGAGAAAGACAGAGAAAAGAGACAGAGAGAGGCAGAGGATATGGGAAGAGAGGGAGGAGAGGAGAGAGAGGAGAGAGAAAGGAAATGAGAGGAGAGAGACAAAGGAGAGGAGAGGAAAAGAGAGAGACAGGAGAGAGAGGAGAGGAGGGAGACAGGAGAAGAGATGAGAGAGAGAGAGCGATAGAGAGAGGAGAGGACAGAGACAAAGGAGATGAGAGGAAAGGGGAGAGACTGAGGAGATGATAGGAGAGAGACAGGAGAGGAGAGAGACAGAGGAGAGGAAAGAGACAGAGGAGAGGGGAGAGAGAGAAGAGAGAGACAAAGGATATGACAGGAGAGGAGAGAGACAAAGGAGAGGAGAGGAGAGAAACAGAGGAGAGAGAGATGAGAGGAGAGAGACAGAGCGGTGATTGACCGTGACTCCCATGTCCCCGTCCCTTGCTGGCTCGCCAATGCTTTTGTCTTTAAACGTTACCATTCCAACGTTGCCCTGCCATCGACACCTGTGAGACAGAATGGCTGCCACACTAATCGGTCACAGTTAAAACCTCTTTGGGCTAGCGTCCCACCTCGACAACGTCCGGTGAAATTGCAGAGCGCGTCATTCAAAATACAAAAATGGTAATATTAAACATTCATGAAAATACAAGTGTCTTACATTGTTTAAATGCTTAACTTCTTGTTAATCCAACTGCTTTGTCAGATTTCAAAAAGGCTTTACGGAGAAAGCTTACCATGCGATTATCTGAGGACAGCGCCCCGCATACACCAGCATTAAAAACATTTTTCAAACCAGCAGAGGCGTCACAAAAATCAGAAATAGCGATAAAATAAATCCCTTACCTTTGAAGATCTTCCTCTGTTTGCAATCCCAAGGGTCCCAGCTACACAACAAATGGTTGTTTTGTTCGATAAAGTCCTTCTTTATATCCCAAAAAAGTCTGTTTAGTTGGCACGTTTAATTCAGTAATCCACCGTTCCATTCATTCAACATGCAGATAAAGGAATCCCAAAAGCTACCAGTAAACTTCGTCCAAACAAGTCAAACATTTCTAATCAATCATCAGGTACCCTAATATGGAAATAAACAATACAATTTAAGAATGTAGTATGTTCAATACCGGAGATAAATAACGAAGTGCGCGCCCTCATTCAACTGCGCCACAAGACTAGAGTCCTAATGAGAGACACCTTGAAAAACTATAACTACTTGCTCATTTTTCAAAAAACAAGCCTGAAACCCTTTCTAAAGACTATTGACATCTAGTGGAAGCCAAATGAACTGCAATCTGGGAGGAATTCATTTGAATATCCCGTAGATAATCATTGAAATGGCCTGTGACCTCAAAACAAAAACAATCCGGATGGATTCTCCTCGGGTTTTCCCCTGCCCTATCAGTTCTGTTATACTCACAGACATTATTTTAACAGTTTTAGAAACTTCAGAGTGTTTTCTATCGAATGCTACCAATTATATGCATATCCTAGCTTCTGGGCCTGCGTAACAGGCAGTTTACTTTGGGCACGTCAGTCATCCGAACTTCCGAATACTGCCCCCTAGCCCAAAGAGGTTAAACATGCGAAAACCTCAGGCTAACATGTTCGACTTAATCAGTAGCTATACTTCAGACTTGCTCCAGGACAAGGCTGAGTACCCAGTCACTCTCCTCATCCGTATCCTCCCCTAATGGGGCTTGAGTGCCTGCCGAAGAGGCCTCTCCTGTCTCCTGAAGACACAGGCATGAGTGATTCCCTGAGTGAAGCACCAATCTCCAAGTTCCTTCTAACTCCTGTATGGCCTCTGATTTGACACCGGTCTTGCAGATAATTGGTCGTGCAATGTGCCAAGCCTGGGGAGATGGTAAGAGTTGTAAAGTTGTAACTTTTTCAGAGGGAAAAACTAAATTGATTGTCCTCAGTCCCCCCTTTCCTAGAGTCAGACAGTTGTTTGTGGGTTTTACTGGCAACCTTTCATCAAAGTTTGGCAAAAGTTGTTCTGGGGGGAGTTGGACCATACAAAACAAGTCATAGAGGGCTGCCCTTCTCTTTATTGGTACACAATAAAGAGAAGGGTGTTACAAATGGGGGGGGGGGGGGGGGGGTTGGCTTTCATCAAATCAGATTAAAGTAACTGGTCACTAATAAAGCCTGTGAATGATATGAAGAACAAATAAGGTCAAGTAATCAAGCAGTCCAAAAACAAGAGTGGCACCAGTTAGTAACTCAAGGACATAGCATAAACACTAAATTGGCAGATTTTGTTTTTTACAAAGTTCTCTCTCAATGTAAAACTGTATTCCCCAATCACTGGCTATAATACCACCCTATCAGATCATATATTCTCTTTCGGATCACAGTTTCATCTTGATTTACTTGATTCTTATTTACTTGATTTTTCGCTTTAAGAAATATGAAGGCATCGATCTGCTGGGGATTCAAAGAATTAACATGAAATTACTTTGATACAAAGAGCTGAAGGTTTGTCACTGTAAATGTTTAATGAGTTAGCAGGACCCATATATATTGGTGTGAGCCAGACAGATCGAGTCACACGCATGCGTTGTCTGTTTAGTGAATTCACCCCAAATCATCTTTAGGTCTTCGCTGCAGACACTTATTCATTCAGATGTCTGTACACAAGTATTAGTGTACTTGAGATTTACCAGTGATTTATTTCAGAGTGCACTATTTTCCACAGTTCTTTTCCCTACTGAGGCACATGTGCACGTCTCGCACAGATATAGGTCCACGTGCACACACACACACACACACACACACACACACACACACACACACACACACACACACACACACACACACACACACACACACACACACACACACACACACACACACACACACAGCTCTACCCCTCCCACCAACCACAACAGATTTTATTCATGTTTACTCTCGGTCCCATGAATCTAGGGTTCTATTTTTCATTTTCCTTCATTATCTTCCATATTCATGGCTGTGGGCTGGGTGGGAGCTGTGTGTGTGTAGCCAACGTCTGCACCCTGCGCCCTGCATGGCAATTAGTGTGTTACATAACACATAGCCACACACACAAACACTCTGCAGATGGGAGGCTCTCAGACACTCTTCTCCATCCATCTCTCTCTCTCTCTCTATATATATATATATATATCCCATAGAGATGCTGTAGTTAAGTTGCACCACATTCTCTTTCTGGAGATATGTCTGCATTGCACTGTTTTTCCCAGTGTATATTTGTTTGTATGTGTAGGGCGTCGCTTGTTACTAGGGTAGTATTGAGCAGATCATGTTCAGTCTTCTTCCCAATGGGCCGCAATAAATACAGTGGGGGGAGGGGAGGGGGGGGGGGGGGGGGGGTGCAGGTTCTCCTGGTCGGCCATGCCTGCAGGCATCCTGTGATTGTGTGATGGCTGTGAAGGCTCACTTACCCTTTTAAGAGAATCCCGATGAGCTCGATGGAGAGACAGGACCAGGGACTAATTGCTTGTGGCTGGATGGTGGGAAGGAGAGGAGGGGGGGAGATTGTGTTGAAGAGGGGGAGAGAGAGAGCGAACATTTTCTCACTCGTTCGTTTGTTCCCTTGGTGATCTGAGTCACAAGATTGACAGGACGTGGTGCAGTATCAGGAATGTATTAGTTGTACACAGAGGTGTGTGTGTTTGTCGAAAGAGAGAGAGCTACCGAGGTACTATTGACTAGGAAAGTGGGTTATATTAATAATAGGAGAGAATCCTGAGGAACACTTTTACTTTCATCTTTATTCTCACCACCTGAGACCTCAAATACTGAGTGCTTCCAAGTGTGTGTGTGTATGTGTGTGTGAATGTGTGCGTGCGTATGTGTGTGTGCGTGACTGTGTGTGAGCTGAACGTGTGTGAGAGTGTGTGCCTGTGCACACATACCTTCCTGCTTTCATTTAAACAGGAGATTTGCAGTCAAATGCTCCGTTTCTATTTCGGTTCGATAACTTTCTGAAAATTGGATGCCGCGGTAAAGGATTCGTTATTTTCCAGCCTAGCAGTCCACGGCCCATGATTGGTATTTTCAGTGCTGTTGTATCGCTGTTTGTATTATTGTGTTGCCTGTTTTGAGTGCAGTGTTGAATGTATTCCTATGGATTGCATACAATGGTGTGTCGTTTGGAATGTATGATCTGTATGTGTGTGTGTGGGTGCGGTGTACAGTATGCCTTCTACGGTTGCCTCTGTTAATGAATTTGTATATATGTGTGTGTGATTCCTTTATTGACTGTGCAGGTTATGCATTTAGCTGATCACTTTCTCTCTGGTCCAAACTACATCGGCATGCCCTCTTTCACGAAATCTTCCCCCCACCCACCTCCTCTCCAGCTCCTCCTTTCATCCCAGTCGCCAGGAAATGATTGCGGTCCCATAAAGGGTGCGGGCACCAAAGCGGTGGTTGGGAACAACAAAGGCAAAGTGGGGAACAGAGAGAAGGATCTCTCTCTCTCTCTCTCTCTCTCTCTCTCTCTCTCTCTCTCTCTCTCTCTCTCTCTCTCTCTCCAGGCTTAAGATAACATAATACAAAGTGATGGGCCCTCCTCCCCTCTCTCCGTATCCCCCTCTCATTCTCTCTCTTCTCTTGCTTTAATGTTTTCATTTACTGCTTTGGTTTAAGTCAACTCTCACACACTTTGACCTAGAAGAAGAGAAGAAAAAGCTACTTGAAACTTTTCTTTAATGGATTTGTTGCTTTCTGAAAGGGTTTTGAAGCCGTGATATCAACGGCCAATCAGAACGGTTATTAATAACCATTGTGGATCATTATATTTCTATTACAGTGAATGTTTTATACCCCCGGTCGGGTTGATGAAAAAAGAGGGTAATTTCAGCATATGAAATGCAAATAAATCCTTATAGTGATTTGGAAAGAGCATTTTCATTTACCACGCATATAATTCAATCTGTTTTTGATTTCAGATGAGCAGACTTATCTAACTGAAATCAAATCATCTTTTCAACTCTCCAACGTTATGCAGGAGGGCTGAAGAGACTAACAGTTACACAGTTTCAGGAGGGCTGAAGAGACTAACAGCCACACAGTTTCAGGAGGGCTGAAGAGACTAACAGTCACACAGTTTCAGGAGGGCTGAAGAGACGAACAGCCAGGCAATTTCAGGATTGAGAGTGTTCTTTCACACTGTCTCTAATCAAATTGACAAGGTGCTTCCCTCCACAAGGACAAACTCTCCTCCGTCCTCGGCAGCAAAATCAGTTTTGTGGCCTAATGGCTTACCTCCCTCCCTCCCTCCCTCCCTCCCTCCCTCCCTCCCTCCCTCCCTCCCTCCCTCCCTCCCTCCCTCCCTCCCTCCCTCCCTCCCTCCCTCCCTCCCTCCCTCCCTCCCTCCCTCCCTCCCTCCCTCCCTCCTCCCTCCCTCCCTCCCTCCCTCTGTCTTGCTCTTTGTCTCTCTCCCACACTTTCTCTGTCTCCCTCCCTCAATCCCTCTCTCTCTCTCTTCCTCTCTTCCTCCCACTCACTCTCTCAGTGGTGAAGGAACCACTTCTCCCCTTTTGAGATCAAAGTTAGTCTTGCCACGATTAACGAGAAAATGGAGAAGAAAGATGAAAAATTAGGGCCTGTTATTTCAACGGGAAATAGAAATGGAACCCACTGACACTTTCATTGAACCCAACTGTCCCATAATGCTTTTATTCTCGCTGTCTCAGCCATGACCAATCAAATGTCATAAGCTTTTATAACCTCCATTGACAGCAGCCTGACTAATGGTTATGACAAGCAAGGAGTTAGCTTAGCTTGCTAGCTAGCCGATAAGAGTTATCTAGCATATAGCTACATATTGCTACAGAAATAACACTAAACTTCTTATTGCAATGCTTACGGCAGTGTTATAACAGCATATGAGGGTCTGTTATGATATGCTTATAACACAGGGAATCATATTTTTCTGATACTGAGGTGTTGCCAGGACAATCAAACCCCCTCCATTAGCTCTGGGGTGGTGTTGATTGATGTTTGTGTTTGTTGTTTGTGCGATGTGATTTTTTGGCATGCAATGCTGCGGCTCGTCTAAGAACTCACATTAATAACAGTGTCATTTAGATTAATGGGCTTTGCACTGCGCCACCATCACCCCTTGTTTCCTTAACAGCTGTTTTTGGAAAACTGAAAAGTGGATCGCGCAGACACACAGTCTCATCTGAATAGAGCTCACTATTTGGAGGAGTTTCTCGACTATTGCGAGAAAATAAGAGGACGAGTCACAAGAGTGATGATATCGGAAAATCCACAAGTAAACACACATCAAGGCTAGGAGTTGTGTATGTGTGTTCTGAATGTCCCGTTAGGAGCGCTCACATATGGGACTTTGCATAGGTGTTTTAATCATGTTTGCTGTGTAGGACTACAAAATAAGAGTTGTTTTTGATGTACTATATGTTAACCTGTTGGGGGTAGGGGCAGTATTTGCACGGCCGGATAAAAAACGTACCCGATTTAAACTGGTTACTACTCTTGCCCAGAAACGAGAATATGCATATAATTTGTAGATTTGGATAGAAAACACTCTAAAGTTTCTAAAACTGTTTGAATGGTGTCTGTGAGTATAACAGAACTCATATGGCAGGCCAAAACCTGAGAAGATTCCATACAGGAAGTGCCCTGTCTGACAATTTGTTGTCCTTCTGTTGGATCTCTATCAAAAATACAGCATCTGTGCTATAACGTGACACTTTCTAAGGCTCCCATTGGCTCTCTAAAGCCGCCAGAAAGTGGAATGGGGTGTCTGCTGTCTCTGGGCGAAGAACAGCAGGAGAGTTTGTGAGTGGTCAGCCTGGGGACAGTGACACTGGAGATGCGCGGTCATGAGAATTCTCCATTTTTTACTTTCAGCCTTTGAATGAATACAACGTTGCCCTGTTGGAATATTATCGCTATTTTATGAGAAAAATAGCATAAAAATTGATTTTAAACAGCGTTTGACATGCTTCTAAGTACGGTAATGGAATACTTTGACATTTTTTGTCATGAAATGCGCTCGCGCGTCACCCTTCGGATAGTGACCTGAACGCACTAACAAAACGGAGCTATTTGAATATAACTATGGATTATTTGGAACCAAAACAACATTTGTTGTTGAAGTAGAAGTCCTGGGAGTGCATTCTGATGAAGAACAGCAAAGGTAATCCAATTTTTCTAATAGTAATTCTGAATTTAGTGAGTCCCAAACTTGGTGGGTGTCAAAATAGCTAGCCGTGATGGCCAAGCTATGTACTCAGAATATTGCCAAATGTGCTTTCGCCGAAAAGCTATTTTAAAATCTGACACCACGATTGCATAAAGGAGTTCTGTATCTATAATTCTTAAAATAATTGTTATGTTTTTTGTGAACGTTTATCATGAATAATTTAGTAAATTCACCGGAAGTTTTCGGTGGGTATGGTAGTTCTGAACATCACATGCTAATGTAAAAAGCTGTTTTTTGATATAAATATGAACTTGATTGAACAAAACATGCATGTATTGTATAACATAATGTCCTAGGAGTGTCATCTGATGAAGATCAAAGGTTAGTGCTGCATTTAGCTGTGGTTTTGGTTTTTGTGACATATATGCTTGCTTTGAAAATGGCTGTGTGATTATTTTTGGCAGGGTACTCTCCTGACATAATCTAATGTTTTGCTTTCGCTGTAAAGCCTTTTTGAAATCGGACAGTGTGGTTAGATTAACGAGAGTCTTGTCTTTAAAATGGTGTAAAATAGTCATACGTTTGAGAAATTGAAGTTATAGCATTTTTTAGGTATTTGTATTTCGCGCCACGCGATTCCACTGGCTGTTGACTAGGGTGGGACGCTTGCTCGCCCAGGGAGGTTAAAGGTAAATATTGGATAAATATCCTGACTCCGTGTCAGGTTTGATACTAGAGTACACACTCGATGGAGGTAACGACACTTACCTGACGTATGGTGGAAGACCTTTTCCTCTACTAAATGGCTGTGTTGGTTTGTTTGCACAGTACATGACATCCTTAAGGTTTAAGTTACTCACTCAGAAGATGGCAAACATTCTGTAGGTCTTCTATGCTGGGGCCGACGTGTCTTCCTCCCCTTCATCAGTTTCTTTTGTCCAAATCACTGGAGCCAAGCGAACGTAGACATGCCTGACCCAAAATGGCCAAAAATAGTCCGTTTTGCTTTGCATCTTATATTTCTTCTTCCCAGAAGTCAAATCCTCCCCAGGCCTGGGGAAAGACAAACTTGATAACTTGGTTGCAAGTTTTTTTGTTTTGAAATGCTAATTAAATATATTTCCAATCACCTTTAACCATTCTCACTTTAAAGCTGAAGTTTTTTGGGGACAAAAGCCCATTCCGAGGCTTCACTTACAGTAGCTTCCCTTCAAATAGGCAACAAGCGGTGGACTCGTCGCCAGCCATTTGTTTTCAATTTATTTGCTGAGAAGCAGAAGGGATGCGCAAAATAACGCCTCTTACACAGACCACTATTTGTCCCACCAAGCCGCCACAGGCCTTCTTAGAACCTATCAGTGACTTTGAGATACTGAATGACTCAGGAGCCAGAATGTCAAGCACGGCGCTGCAGAGCTCAGGTAGGAGAAAAAAGCTTACTAAAAAAAATTACTTGAAGGGGAAATTAGAACAGAAAGGAGAGGCTGTGTGTTTGTGCTCTCTGGGGAGTTGTTACTGACTGGCCTTGGATGTTGGCAGTTCTCTGGGGAGTTGTTACCGATTGACTGGGATGCTGGCAGTTCTCTGGGGAGTTGTTGCTGATTGACTGGGTGTCACGTCCTGACCAGTAAAGGGGTTATTTGTTATTGTAGTTTGGTCAGGACGTGGCAGGGGGTGTTTGTTTAGAGTGTTTTGGGTTTGTTGGGCTATGTTCTTATGTAAGAGGGGTGTTTGTTTTATGTGTTTCGGGGTTTGTGGATAATGTTCTATGTTAGTATGTTTCTATGTTCGTTCTAGTCTTTCTATTTCTATGTTTAGTTAATGGGGTTGACCTTCAATTGGAAGCAGCTGCTCCTCGTTGCTTCCAATTGAAGGTCCTATTTAAGAGGGGTGTTTTTTCTATGGGATTTGTGGGTAGTTGTTTCTTGTTTAGCTGTGTGCCTGACAAGACTGTTATCGTCGTTGTTTTTGTATACGTGTGTTTTGTTTCGGTTTTCCTTTTTTCTGCCGAATAAAAGAAGATGAGTATACACATTCCCGCTGCGTTTTGGTCTAATCACTACGACATCCGTGACACTGGGATGCTGGCAGTTCTCTGGGGATTTGTTACCGATTGACTGGGATGCTGGCAGTTCACTGGGGAGTTGTTACTGATTGACTGGGATGCTGTCAGTTCTCTGGGGAGTTGTTACTGATTGACTGGGATGCTGGCAGTTCTCTGGGGTTGTTACTGATTGACTTGGATGCTGGCAGTTCTCTGGGGTTGTTACTGATTGACTGGGATGCTGGCAGTTCTCTGGGGAGTTGTTACTGATTGACTGGGATGCTGGCAGTTCTCTGGGGAGTTGTTACTGATTGACTGGGATGCTGGCAGTTCTCTGGGGAGTTGTTACTGATTGACTGGGATGCTGGCAGTTCTCTGTGGAGTTGTTACTGATTGACTGGGATGCTGGCAGTTCACTGGGGTTGTTACTGATTGACTGGGATGCTGGCAGTTCTCTGGGGAGTTGTTACTGATTGACTGGGATGCTGGCAGTTCTCTGGGGTTGTTACTGATTGACTGGGATGCTGGCAGTTCTCTGGGGTTGTTACTGATTGACTGGGATGCTGGCAGTTCTCTGGGGTTGTTACTGATTGACTGGGATGCTGGCAGTTCTCTGGGGTTGTTACTAATTGACTGGGATGCTGGCAGTTCTCTGGGGTTGTTACTGATTGACTGGGATGCTGGCAGTTCTCTGGGGTTGTTACTGATTGACTGGGATGCTGGCAGTTCTCTGGGGCTGTTACTGATTGACTGGGATGCTGGCAGTTCTCTGGGGAGTTGTTACTGATTGACTGGGATGCTGGCAGTTCTCTGGGGAGTTGTTACTGATTGACTGGGATGCTGGCAGTTCTCTGGGGAGTTGTTACTGATTGACTGGGATGCTGGCAGTTCTCTGGGGAGTTGTTACTGATTGACTGGGATGCTGGCAGTTCTCTGGGGAGTTGTTACTGATTGACTGGGATGCTGGCAGTTCTCTGGGGAGTTGTTACTGATTGACTGGGATGCTGGCAGTTCTCTGGGGAGTTGTTACTGATTGACTGGGATGCTGGCAGTTCTCTGTGGAGTTGTTACTGATTGACTGGGATGCTGGCAGTTCTCTGGGGTTGTTACTGATTGACTGGGATGCTGTCAGTTCTCTGGGGAGTTGTTACTGATTGACTGGGATGCTGTCAGTTCTCTGGGGAGTTGTTACTAATTGACTGGGATGCTGGCAGTTCTCTGGGGTTGTTACTGATTGACTGGGATGCTGGCAGTTCTCTGGGGTTGTTACTAATTGACTGGGATGCTGGCAGTTCTCTGGGGTTGTTACTGATTGACTGGGATGCTGGCAGTTCTCTGGGGAGTTGTTACTGATTGACTGGGATGCTGGCAGTTCTCTGGGGAGTTGTTACTGATTGACTGGGATGCTGGCAGTTCTCTGGGGAGTTGTTACTGATTGACTGGGATGCTGGCAGTTCTCTGGGGAGTTGTTACTGATTGACTGGGATGCTGGCAGTTCTCTGGGGAGTTGTTACTGATTGACTGGGATGCTGGCAGTTCTCTGGGGAGTTGTTACTGATTGACTGGGATGCTGGCAGTTCTCTGGGGTTGTTACTGATTGACTGGGATGCTGGCAGTTCTCTGGGGTTGTTACTAATTGACTGGGATGCTGGCAGTTCTCTGGGGTTGTTACTGATTGACTGGGATGCTGGCAGTTCTCTGGGGTTGTTACTAATTGACTGGGATGCTGGCAGTTCTCTGGGGTTGTTACTAATTGACTGGGATGCTGGCAGTTCTCTGGGGTTGTTACTGATTGACTGGGATGCTGTCAGTTCTCTGGGGAGTTGTTACTAATTGACTGGGATGCTGGCAGTTCTCTGGGGTTGTTACTGATTGACTGGGATGCTGGCAGTTCTCTGGGGTTGTTACTAATTGACTGGGATGCTGGCAGTTCTCTGGGGTTGTTACTGATTGACTGGGATGCTGGCAGTTCTCTGGGGTTGTTACTAATTGACTGGGATGCTGGCAGTTCTCTGGGGTTGTTACTGATTGACTGGGATGCTGGCAGTTCTCTGGGGTTGTTACTGATTGACTGGGATGCTGGCAGTTCTCTGGGGTTGTTACTAATTGACTGGGATGCTGGCAGTTCTCTGGGGTTGTTACTGATTGACTGGGATGCTGGCAGTTCTCTGGGGTTGTTACTGATTGACTTGGATGCTGGCAGTTCTCTGGGGAGTTGTTACTGATTGACTGGGATGCTGGCAGTTCTCTGGGGAGTTGTTACTGATTGACTGGGATGCTGGCAGTTCTCTGGGGAGTTGTTACTGATTGACTGGGATGCTGGCAGTTCTCTGTGGAGTTGTTACTGATTGACTGGGATGCTGGCAGTTCACTGGGGTTGTTACTGATTGACTGGGATGCTGGCAGTTCTCTGGGGAGTTGTTACTGATTGACTGGGATGCTGTCAGTTCTATGGGGAGTTGTTACTAATTGACTGGGATGCTGGCAGTTCTCTGGGGTTGTTACTGATTGACTGGGATGCTGGCAGTTCTCTGGGGTTGTTACTAATTGACTGGGATGCTGGCAGTTCTCTGGGGTTGTTACTGATTGACTGGGATGCTGGCAGTTCTCTGGGGAGTTGTTACTGATTGACTGGGATGCTGGCAGTTCTCTGGGGAGTTGTTACTGATTGACTGGGATGCTGGCAGTTCTCTGGGGAGTTGTTACTGATTGACTGGGATGCTGGCAGTTCTCTGGGGAGTTGTTACTGATTGACTGGGATGCTGGCAGTTCTCTGGGGAGTTGTTACTGATTGACTGGGATGCTGGCAGTTCTCTGGGGAGTTGTTACTGATTGACTGGGATGCTGGCAGTTCTCTGGGGTTGTTACTGATTGACTGGGATGCTGGCAGTTCTCTGGGGTTGTTACTAATTGACTGGGATGCTGGCAGTTCTCTGGGGTTGTTACTGATTGACTGGGATGCTGGCAGTTCTCTGGGGTTGTTACTAATTGACTGGGATGCTGGCAGTTCTCTGGGGTTGTTACTGATTGACTGGGATGCTGTCAGTTCTCTGGGGAGTTGTTACTAATTGACTGGGATGCTGGCAGTTCTCTGGGGTTGTTACTGATTGACTGGGATGCTGGCAGTTCTCTGGGGTTGTTACTAATTGACTGGGATGCTGGCAGTTCTCTGGGGTTGTTACTGATTGACTGGGATGCTGGCAGTTCTCTGGGGTTGTTACTAATTGACTGGGATGCTGGCAGTTCTCTGGGGTTGTTACTGATTGACTGGGATGCTGGCAGTTCTCTGGGGTTGTTACTGATTGACTGGGATGCTGGCAGTTCTCTGGGGTTGTTACTAATTGACTGGGATGCTGGCAGTTCTCTGGGGTTGTTACTGATTGACTGGGATGCTGGCAGTTCTCTGGGGTTGTTACTGATTGACTTGGATGCTGGCAGTTCTCTGGGGAGTTGTTACTGATTGACTGGGATGCTGGCAGTTCTCTGGGGAGTTGTTACTGATTGACTGGGATGCTGGCAGTTCTCTGGGGAGTTGTTACTGATTGACTGGGATGCTGGCAGTTCTCTGTGGAGTTGTTACTGATTGACTGGGATGCTGGCAGTTCACTGGGGTTGTTACTGATTGACTGGGATGCTGGCAGTTCTCTGGGGAGTTGTTACTGATTGACTGGGATGCTGGCAGTTCTCTGGGGTTGTTACTGATTGACTGGGATGCTGGCAGTTCTCTGGGGTTGTTACTGATTGACTGGGATGCTGGCAGTTCTCTGGGGTTGTTACTGATTGACTGGGATGCTGGCAGTTCTCTGGGGTTGTTACTAATTGACTGGGATGCTGGCAGTTCTCTGGGGTTGTTACTGATTGACTGGGATGCTGGCAGTTCTCTGGGGTTGTTACTGATTGACTGGGATGCTGGCAGTTCTCTGGGGCTGTTACTGATTGACTGGGATGCTGGCAGTTCTCTGGGGAGTTGTTACTGATTGACTGGGATGCTGGCAGTTCTCTGGGGAGTTGTTACTGATTGACTGGGATGCTGGCAGTTCTCTGGGGAGTTGTTACTGATTGACTGGGATGCTGGCAGTTCTCTGGGGAGTTGTTACTGATTGACTGGGATGCTGGCAGTTCTCTGGGGAGTTGTTACTGATTGACTGGGATGCTGGCAGTTCTCTGGGGAGTTGTTACTGATTGACTGGGATGCTGGCAGTTCTCTGTGGAGTTGTTACTGATTGACTGGGATGCTGGCAGTTCTCTGGGGTTGTTACTGATTGACTGGGATGCTGTCAGTTCTCTGGGGAGTTGTTACTGATTGACTGGGATGCTGTCAGTTCTCTGGGGAGTTGTTACTAATTGACTGGGATGCTGGCAGTTCTCTGGGGTTGTTACTGATTGACTGGGATGCTGGCAGTTCTCTGGGGTTGTTACTAATTGACTGGGATGCTGGCAGTTCTCTGGGGTTGTTACTGATTGACTGGGATGCTGGCAGTTCTCTGGGGTTGTTACTAATTGACTGGGATGCTGGCAGTTCTCTGGGGTTGTTACTGATTGACTGGGATGCTGTCAGTTCTCTGGGGAGTTGTTACTAATTGACTGGGATGCTGGCAGTTCTCTGGGGTTGTTACTGATTGACTGGGATGCTGGCAGTTCTCTGGGGTTGTTACTAATTGACTGGGATGCTGGCAGTTCTCTGGGGTTGTTACTGATTGACTGGGATGCTGGCAGTTCTCTGGGGTTGTTACTAATTGACTGGGATGCTGGCAGTTCTCTGGGGTTGTTACTGATTGACTGGGATGCTGGCAGTTCTCTGGGGTTGTTACTGATTGACTGGGATGCTGGCAGTTCTCTGGGGTTGTTACTAATTGACTGGGATGCTGGCAGTTCTCTGGGGTTGTTACTGATTGACTGGGATGCTGGCAGTTCTCTGGGGTTGTTACTGATTGACTTGGATGCTGGCAGTTCTCTGGGGAGTTGTTACTGATTGACTGGGATGCTGTCTTAATGTCAGACAATAAGAATGTTATTAGCTGTCAACTACTCCTCCTTCCCTTAGCCCAGCCTCCGCCCCTCTAAAAGAACCTGAAAATTAAAAATGAAATATTACCTGCTAACCTCTCACCCCCCCCCCCCCCCCCCCCCCCCCCGTCTATATGGGGGTTTTCTTCACTTGTTAAACTCTCTACGTAACTAGGGCAGATAGTACAGTAGTGCCTCTCGCTACAACATTAACCCTGACAAATTTCACCTACCTTACTGGGGCCAGATTTCTAATCAGCAGCCACATTTGATGGTGCCTTTTTATGACTATGAGGGGTGTCCTCATTACTTTGACAGGCTTGGGAAGGGTGGTGTTCCTTTTGGGTGGGGGGCATACTGGGTGGTACACCCCGTGCCGAAGTCAATCCCCAGACTTGCAATTAGGGAGGCTGACTTATTGCCTGTGTGTGCTGAGCCGCTCCAAGACCCAGCCCTGGAGTCCCAGCGCTGCAGTGTGGTGTCTCTCTATGTCGTCATCCTCCGCACTGGCGCAAAGGTGGTGTGTGTGTGTGTCTGTGTGTGTGTGTCTGTGTGTGTGTCTGTGTGTGTGAGTG
Organism: Salmo salar; assembly: GCF_965601325.2. Lineage (NCBI taxonomy): Eukaryota > Metazoa > Chordata > Actinopteri > Salmoniformes > Salmonidae > Salmo > Salmo salar. The sequence goes on from NC_138297.1 coordinate 56,671,925, forward strand.
TTACAGTAGCTCTAAGGCATCATTAGCCTGTACGGGATAGTGTGTATGTTTGCACACGTTACTCCTAAGTCACAGCATAGCAAAAAGCAGCTGTGTGTACATCTGCAGTCACAAACCCCTAAGCTTCACCTCAAGTTTCATTTTCAGCGGTGTTCATTTTGAATTATTCATCAGCATCTGTTGCCCTTCACACCACTGACAGATCAGTTATGCCGAGGGAAGCACAACCGCTTTAATCTATCTGGGATTTAACTGTGACCCTCTAGCATCGGCCCAAAGGTCTTTCCAGTCCCCATCTCTACTCAGATCCATCATCCCTGTGCATGTCAGGTTTACCTGTTAAACTGTTTAGACTACATCCTCTTAGAAGGGATCACATGGATCAGGTGTAGTGTCACCGATGGTAATCGTGCCAATTTCCTACTTCCTGGTGCCGAGAGATGTCGGATGTCATCGAACCTGGTTTTTATCTCTGAGAGCGGCTTTGACTCGTCATTGACTGCGGTGCCGAGCATCGAGTGACTCTAAATAACTCTAATTACCGTTTCCTCATGCTCCCTCGATAATGAGCAGCACGTTTAGAGAAGGGGGGCTCTCGCTCATTAGCCGCGATTGAGGGCTCGATGGCCTTTTAAGTGGCAGTGGGCCACAAGTCAGAGCGGGCCACAAGTCAGAGCCGTGGCGGGATGCGGTGGGGTGGCATGATAGGGGTAATGATGGAGGCTCGGAGGTGGGTCACTGAGAGACCAGGGGTTGGGTCAAGGGCACTGTAGCTGTGGGTGTGTGTGAATGGGGGGGGGGGGGGGGGGGGGGGGGGGTTACTGTGTGTACTGACTGTTCTACTGTGTGTGTAACTTCTTCCTCTGCCTGTCAGGATATCTGGGGTACAAGGGGACAGGGAGTTAAGCAGTGTTTGCGAGGGCCCAGAGGCTAAAAGTGCCTGACAGACAAATCAAAGTCCCTAGTTTTTACTGCTTCACAGTTCTCCTTTCATAACCACTACTGGGAGTTTCCTTCAGCAGAGTGTCAGAACCTCAGTCAAGAAGAAGTCACTCGCCTTCAAAAAACAGGTAGGCGGTGTGTGTGTGTGTGTGCACGTGGACCTATATCTGTGCGAGATGTGCACATGTGCCTCAGTAGGGAAAAGAACTGTGGAAAATAGTGCACTCTGAAATAAATCACTGGTAAATCTCAAGTACACTAATACTTGTGTACAGACATCTGAATGAATAAGTGTCTGCAGCGAAGACCTAAAGATGATTTGGGGTGAATTCACTAAACAGACAACGGGATGCAGACCTCGGCAGAATCTTTTTTATTTTGTAGTTTATTTGAAAATACCAACTTTTCAAATATTCAAGGTAGTCGAATATAGTTTATATAGAGTTTCAACTAAAAAGCAACTATTTTCTTTGATATTAAAATAAGAGTCAAAAAAAGACTAATAATATTTGAAAGTATTTTGAATACCTCTCAGAAAACCAAATCATAATTGAAAGTATATTAATACAGTGTATGCAAGTTATTGGAAAACAAAAAACCATCCCAATAATAATTTTATTTTACTTTCTTTTATTTAGTAAAAAAAAAAAAAGACTAAAATCACCAGGAATTCAGCAAAAAATGTGTTTAATTTAGGAAATATGTTCCCAAGTATTCCCATGAATAGAAATGAGACGTGAATGTGTCTCAATGTAATTCAAGGTATGAGATAATTATTATTCTCAAATACAGTCTCTTTTTAGGTTTAGTTGTAGTCAGTTTGCACTCTACAAATTATTATAATTATGTTCCGGTCCCCCGACCATCCACACCAACAACAAAACATCTGCAGCTGAATCTAGTTGCCTACCCCTGGTACTGTGTGTGTTTGTAACAAGAACACTTGCCCTCAGATGGACAAAGAGGTTCGAAGTTGTTTTTGTTAAGCTGTTTGCAATGTGGAATTGGCTTTGAATTACTCTGCAGTATTTTCTGGTATCATAAAATGAACTGCGGCATTCAACCTTTTCAGTGGCATGTTCAAAGAGCCATACAGTAGTTGATCGTCACAACTTAATTATACTTATCTGTATAAAATATCATTGGTCAATTGGTTTGACTTGATTATGTAGACCTGAGGCAATGGAGAATCGACATTTACAGAATGCTTAGATAAAAATGAATTGTGCAAATCAAAGTTTATTTGTCACATGCGCCGAATACAACAGGTGTAGTCCTTACAGTGAAATGCTTACTTACAGGCTCTAACCAATACTGCAAAAAAAGTTATTAGGTGAACAATAGGTAGGTAAAGAAATAAAACAACAGTAAAAAGACAGGCTGTATACAGTAGCGAGGCTATAAAAGTAGCAAGGCTACATACAGACACCGGTTAGTCAAGCTGATTGAGGTAGTATGTACATGTAGATATGGTTAAAGTGACTATGCATATATGATGAACAGAGAGTAGCAGTAGCGTAAAAGAGGGGTTGGCGGGTGGTGGGACACAATGCAGATAGCCCGGTTAGTCAATGTGCGGGAGCACTGGTTGATCAAATATGATTGTCAGATAGATTGGAATAGTATAAGATATTGTGTGTGCTCTATTCCTTCTGTTTCTATCTTCAACATGCAGTTCCAGATACAGCCCTGCCATTAGTTGAAGGCTTCCAATCTAATAGTTTCAGAAAAGTAGTCACTTCCTGAGATCTGTATTCAATTGTTTTTGAAGTAGTATTTTTTGGTGATCTGTATTTTCCTCCCAGAAATATAGTTACCTTGCACGAAGCATAGTTAAAACTATAGTTATCTCAGGTCTGAACCAACCACAAGCCATTCATGAGAAATCCATACACTCGCCGCAAAACACGTCTCTCTCTCTCTCTCTCTCACTCTCTGTTTTTCTTCCATCCTTCCATCCTTTAGGGGGGACATTTACACTCCCATAAGTATTTATTTGTACATTGAAGCTAAAACTTAACATTTAGTACAGAATGTACAGAATGTCACAGTGAAGCTAAAACTTACCATTTGGTACAGAATGTATAGAATGTCATCTTTTATTTGAGGGTATTTTCATACCCTCAAATAAAAGGTGACATTCTGTACTGTCGCATCATAAAACATTTGATCTGAAAATCCAAAATGCTGGATTATAGAGACAAATGTAAAGTTTTTGTACATGTCTCATGTACCGAATACAACAGGTGTAGACCTTACCGTGAAAGCCCTTAACCAACAATGCAGTTTTAAGAAAATTGAGTTAAGAAAAGACAATAAAATATCGATAACAAGGCCACTGATGGGGGTACCAAGTCAATGTGCAGGGGTACATGTTAGTCGAGGTAATTGGGGTAATATGTACAGTACATGTAGGTAGGGGTAAAGTGACTACACATAGATAATAAACAGCAAGTAGCAGCAGCGTAAAAAAAGGGGGTGTCAATGTAAATAGTCCAGGTGGCCATTTGATTAACTGTTCAGCAGTCTTATGGCTTGGGGGTAGAAGCTGTTAAGGAGCCTTTTGGACCTAGACTTGGTGCTCTGGTACCGCTTGCCGTGCGTGTAGCGGAGAGAACAGTCTATGACTAGGGTGGCTGGAGTCTTTAGCAATTATTAGGGCCTTCCTCTGACACCGCTTGGTAGATAGGTCCTGGACGGCAGGAAAGCTTGGCCCCAGTGATGTACTGGGTTGTACGCACTACCCTCTGTAGCGCCTTGTGGTCAGATGCCTAGCAGTTGCCATACCAGGCGGTGATGTAACCAGTCAGGATGCTCTTGATGGTGCAGCTGTATAACTTTTTGAGGATCTGAGGACTCATGCCAAATCTTTTCAGTCTCCTGAAGGGGAATAGGCATTGTCGTGCCTCCTCACAACTGTCTTGGTGTGTTTGAACCATGGTAGTTTGTTGGTGATGTGGACTCCAAGGAACTTGAAGCTCTCGACCTGCTCCACTACAGCCCCCTCGATGAGAATGGGGGCTTGCTTGGCCCTCCTTTTCCTGTAGTCCACGATCATCTCCTTTGTCTTGATCACATTGAGGGAGAGGTTGTTGTCTCTGACCTCCTCCCTATAGGCTGTCTCATCGTTGTCGGTGATCAGGCCTACCACCGTTGTGTCATCGGCAAACTTAATGATGGTGTTGGAGTCGTGCTTGGCCATGCAGTCGTGGGTGAACAGAGAGTACAGGGGGGGACTAAGCACGCACCCCTGAGGGGCCCTCGTGTTGAGGATCAGCGTGGCAGATGTGTTGTTGCCTACCCTTAACACCTGGTGGCGGCCCGGCAGGAAGTCCAGGATCCAGTTGCAGAGGGAGGTGTTTTGTCCCAGGATCCTTAGCTTAGTGATGAGCTTTGAGGCCACTATGGTGTTGAACGTTATGCTGTAGTCAATGAACAGCATTCTCACATTGGTGTTCCTTTTGTCCAGGTGGGGAAGGGCAGTGTGGAGTGCAATAGATATTGCGTCAACTGTGGATCTGTTTGCAAATTGGAGTCGGTCTAGGGTTTCTGGGATGATGATGTTGATGTGAGCCATGACCAGTCTTTCAAAGCACTTCATGGCTACAGACATGAGTGCAATGGGTTGGTAGTCATTTAGGCAGATTACCTTGGTGTTCTTGGGCACAGGGACTAAGGTGGTGTGCTTGAAACATGTAGGTATTACAGACTCGGTCAGGGACAGGTTGAAAATGTTAGTGAAGACACTTGCCAGTTGGTTAGCGCATCCTCTGAGTACACGTCCTGGTAATCCACCTGGCCCTGCAGCCTTGTGAATGTTGACCTGTTTACCTGTTTACTGACATTGGCTACGGACAGCGTGATCACACAGTTGTCCGGAACAGCTGGTGCTCTCATGCATGCTTCAGTGTTGCTTGCTTTCGAAGCATGCATAAAAGTAAATTAGCTCGTCTGGTAGGCTTGTGTCACTGGGCAGCTTGCGGCTGGGCTTCCATTTGTAGTCTGTAATAGTTTGCAAGCCCTGCCACATCCGACGAGCATTCAATCTTAGTCCTGTATTGACGCTTTGACTGTTCGATGGTTCATCGGAGGGCATAACGGGATTTATCGTAAGCCTCCGAGTTAGAATCCCGCTCCTTGAAAGCGGCAGCTCTACCCTTTAGCTCAGTGGGGATGTTGGCTGTCCAAATAAATACGTAGGGGAGTGTACATGTGGTATTTGTGCTGGGAATCCCCCATTAATCGTGGGTAATCTGACTGGTAAAAACAGCCCTTTTCCTTTTTCCTCTTTACTCCCTGCTTCTGTGAGGATGTGCCACATTGATATCTCTATTGTGTGGCGGCCGCGGCACGCCTTAATGGGGAATTTTACACAATGGTCGTATTGACTCGACTGAGATTAATAGCGGTGGGGGCGAACTCGATAGAGTGACTTTACCATAACAATGGCCACCATCCACCGCTGTGGCCCAATTGCATATTTGTATTAAATAATCTATTACCAGCACAAAAGACAGACACAGGAGCATTTCATCCCAAGCATGTCACCAGAGGTTTAAATACGCCACGCGTTAAGGAAAGATCTGTCTGTCAAGAAGAGAATGGCTGCCTAACATACTGTATAGCCTTGGATGGTTTGTTTATGTTGGGTATAATTCATTAGACCAGGAATGGGCAACTGGCAGCCGGATCCCTTTTGTATGCCCACATATGACTGCAAGTGATGGTATGAATGTGCTTTGGTTGGTTTGGCTTGGTAACACTTTACTCAAGCCCCTGCAGGTGTACTACCTTACTGTCATAATGCATTATAAGACTTGTTATAAGAATAACTGAACCTTCTAATAATATCTAGATATCATCTGGTAATGAGACTCAGTTATTATCAGCCCTAGAAGACATTTATGGCTTGATCATAAAACATATATTTCATGCTTATAACTTGTAATAGAGACACCTGGTGCTTTAACCCATGTAGGTGATTTGCTGTACACAGACTGCAGTCATTACATTCTGTGTTCGTCTCTCAATCTGTAGCTCAACTAGTGACGGTAAAACATTCAGATTGGATCACTTGGAATGACTGACACATCATTATGTGTGTTGACAACATTGCAAAGCCTACCGTTGCGTTCTTTACCGGATTCTTTCTCGGAAATGTAAGCATCTCCTGGGAGGTTTTTTTAATAGACAGTAATTGCACACATACAAAACATAGAACTGAACCTTGAAAATAATCAATCAATCCAAAGAATTTTAGTGACTCTCTCCAACGTCATCTTCTATTGAGGCTTGAGTTGCATACCAAATGGCACCCCATTCCCTATCTAGTGCCCTAATCTTGTCCAGAGCCCTATGACCAGAGCCCACACTCTACAGTAGGTATTTATTCCTAAGCAACAAAGAATCCAGAAAATCTGGAACAACACTTGTTTTGTAAAGTTACATAGGTTGTTCTCTGTCTGTCTGTCTGTCTGTCTGTCTGTCTGTCTGTCTGTCTGTCTGTCTGTCTGTCTGTCTGTCTGTCTGTCTGTCTGTCTGTCTGTCTGTCTGTCTGTCTGTCTGTCTGTCTGTCTGTCTGTCTGTCTGTCTGTCTGTCTGTCTGTCTGTCTGTCTGTCTGTCTGTCTGTGTCTCTCTGTCTGTGTCTCTCTGTCTGTGTCTCTCTGTCTGTGTCTCTCTCTGTCTGTGTCTCTCTCTGTCTTTCTCTCTGTTCTCTCTAATGTTCTGTCCTCTCTCTGTTTGTATCTTCCATTCTCTCTCTTCTCTCTCTGCCTCTCTCTCTGTTCTCTCTAATGTTCTGTCCTCTCTCTCTTTGTTTGTATCTTCCATTCTCTCTCTTCTCTCTCTTCCTATAATCCGTATGTCTTTCCGGTTGGTTGACTCAGTAATGTCACAAAGACTGATGCCTCTGGTCTCTGGGGGTCCTTTGCAGCCTTTGTGTGTTGTTGTGTGTGTTTATATGGCTTGATGATGCTCCAGAATGCATCTCACTAAACACCCAAACGTAATTAAAATGTTGCAGGAACAAGAGGAAGTCCTTGAACCCCAGCATCCCACTCCTCCTGTTGCCATGGCGCTCTCCCCGGCAACCAACCGCAACACATGGTAACTATGCGGCACATTCCACCGCAGAACAGAAACAGGACAAAACAAGAGCCCCTGTTTTCCCTCTCTCTCCTCCCTCTCTTCTCCGCTCCTCTTCTCCTTTCTCTGACTCTCTCTCCACCCTGTAAAGAATGTGCAGTATTTTCCCACTCTCCGAAGCCTCTGCCCTTCACTTCGAATAAAGTCTAGCTCATGTTTATTTAAACCTCTTAAAGCTCCCGACATTGTTTCAGGCTGATTGGTCAGGCAGACACTTTAAGCCTGGCCAGGACTCTTAAAGAAGCCTACATTTACAGTGAGAGTGATAACTCCCTAATAGACTAGTGGTGTCATGGTCCACTTGACCTAGACTCTCTCTGGATTATATTTCTTCATCTGGACACACACACACACACACACACACATCAATTCACCATTGATTAACAGCAACACTAGGATGACATGCTTCTGGACACTGGCTATAGGAAACGCTGAGAACCTTTTGGCCCTAGGCAGTGTTTCTTCCTCCCATAGAGGAGAGAGTAGAGCAGACCGTTGAGCTCCAGCCAACCCTGCTTCCCTGCTAGTTTATAGCCAGGGTTAGCCTCTCTATCATGGGCAAGGGTAGTGGGGCCGGCTGCCAAGGGCCTGCTATGGCAACCAAGCCGGGGCCCACACAGGGAGGCCGGGGCCTATATTTGGCACAGCTCATTTCGGAGGAGAGGGAAGTTAATTGAAAGCGACGAGGAGCATATTCTCCCCTGGCCTCTCTCCTGTCCTCCTAGGTCCATTATACCCTGCCTATACTCCCTCTCTCTTTCTCTCTCTCTCTCTCTCTCTCGCTCTCTCGTTCTCTCTCTCACTTTCTTTTCTCTCTCTGTGGGCCAGAGAGCAGTAAATCCTCATCAGATGAGATCTGTAGCGAGAGAGAAGAAAATAGAGAGAGAGAGAGGAGAGGGACAATATGTGGTATATAGAGATGGATAGTAAGGACAGAAAGGAGAGAGGGCCAGAGCTGTGGTGTAACTATACACAGTTGACTCATTCAGGGGCAGGATGGTGATTTACTACATCTATGTAACCTTTTTATTTTCACTGCATTGCCAAGGTAAAGGGGTTTGTGGGGAGGTGAGGGTGCCTTAGAATGAGAGACATTTAAAATGATTCAAGATGTCTGTCTTTAATTATTTCACCTTAACCCATCTTATTATCTTATCTCTTCTCCCTGTTCACCTGTCAATCACTCCCTCTGTTAACTCTGTAGCAGCCCACCTGTCAATCACTCCTTCTGTTAACTCTGTAGCAGCCCAGCCTGTCAATCACTCCTTCTGTTAACTCTGTAGCAGCCCAGACTGTCAATCACTCCTTCTGTTAACTCTGTAGCAGCCCAGACTGTCAATCACTTCTTCTGTTAACTCTGTAGCAGCCCAGCCTGTCAGTCACTCCTTCTGTTAACTCTGTAGCAGCCCAGACTGTCAATCACTCCTTCTGTTAACTCTGGGGAGTTGTACATATAGCCCAGTAACATCAGGAAAGCATTGATACTATTATAGATCAGAGCAATGATTAGGCTACCAGAAGGTGGCTCATTTGGTCGGAGCACAGTGTTGGCAACCCCAAGGCTGTCGGTTCCATATGTCTGAAAGGGATACTTGTCCCTCAGAGCCCATGCAGCTCCCCTTGGCACGCACAACCTATCGTGCCACGCTCATAAACCTCCCCCCGGGCGGCCGGGCTCCTCTAATATACTTTCCCCTCTTTATTAGCCATTACCATGTCACTTTATCTGCAAAAGTGCCTTGCCTTGCCCCCTTCCTGACTTGGCTGGCTTGCCCTTATCTCTCGACTGCTCTGCATTCAATCGACTTGTTTGATATGTGAAGGGTGAAGGAAGGGATAGAGGGACTGGATAGGCAGCAGTGCTAGTTCTGAGGTAGTACACATAGTCTTAGTGGTCAGTACATGTGCTCCAGTGTGGAGAGGACAGCGTTGTGTAGAATGTTCCTGGCATGTACTGATACTCTTAGACATCAGAGAGAGAAAGGAGAAGTGGGGATGTTTCAACTGCCTCTCGGTTGGCTCTGTTGGCTCCAGAACAGGAGCTTTTTGTTGAAATGTGCTTATTTTTGGCTTAGCGACAAATAGGGTGTATTTTCTTGACACTGGTGCCCTTAGACTTGCTTTTAGGGAGGGCTAAGATGTCTGTCCATTGGGAAGTGTTCTTTCTGTGGTGACTGTCCTATGACTCTGAATCGGAAGTTATTTCATCTGAACTGTGTTGTATTCAACCCTTCAACAGGGCCACTCACTAAAGTAGCCCAGGTTATCGGAGGTTATCCGTCAAACTCAACGGCACAAAAGCGGCGCCCTCACCTGCCTGCATGACTGGCGACCCCAGTCTGACAACCTCACCACCCTCCTCATCTTCGATTCAACTCACACTGCTGCCTTTCTCCCCTCCTTCCCTCGTTCTCTCTCCACTCTCCCTCCCCCTCTTGCCACTCACCACTCCCCATCTACCCCTTTCACCCCCATGTTTTTCCTGGTTGTATGTTTTTTGTAATCACATCTGCAGTAAGTGTAAGGGTCTCCGCCTGCAACGACACATACTGTACATCGATTTGATTAGAATAAACAGTGAGGGGAGCCGGCCAGTGACTCATCTTAATCAGCTTGATAAATGGTGTTTTCACACCCGGCCCCTGAAATTAGCCAGGAAGTGAAGTGGGTTTCTCTCTACTGTGTGTTGGGGTATGTGTGCGTGTGTGTTAATTTGTGTGTGTGTGTGCATGTGTGTATGCACTTATGCCCAAAGAGGCGGTCTCTCCCCGCACTCCCCCACCAATACAATATGTGTGCGCCGCTGAACTCCCGAAAACAAACGATGAATCATCATTATACTGTACATTATGAGAGTTGTGGCCAAGCACCCCCAACAAGCCTTGGTAGCATTGCAATAAAAGGGGCTGCTATGTGATGTGATGTGTAGCCTACATTGTGTCGCCCAGCTAAGACCACATGGGATATCAATATCCCACAGAGCTCCTTCCTATGTACTCTCTGTGTCTCTGATATAGATACATATTATTGTATTAAATATTATGCATATGACTGAATGCAAACTTATTACATGCCATTTATCATCTACTTATGTAGATTGGAGCTCTCAGATGACAGATTCATTTTCCTGAGCGTTTTCCCCAGCTGACTGGATACCATTAACCCTGTTGTTTGCACTCCATTTTCCCTTTTCAATTTGCTTCTAAATGGGATATGATTGGGATGAGCAAGAAATACACGATTGACACAAGATTGACTGGGCTCTAATTGAAAGTTAGCTTGCTTTATGCGTCTGTAAAAAGGGTCATTATTTACATTAAGTACGCCAAATTATTGATTTCATTCAGTCTGGAAGTTATTGCATCCATTATGTCATTCGTCCCATGATTCATTTGTGCATTGGGTTTTTGATGAAGCTGTAATGCATGCTATTATGGCCCTGATTTCTAATGAGCTCAAACAGCATCTGCAGCTCACGTTGGTAGTGGGGAGAAAACACAGTTGCTTCCAATATGGCCGCCCTCTTTGAGCCAGGATTTCCACTTCACTACATCTAGTAGGAAGCATCAGTAGACGACAGAAACTACCGTGGATCTGAGCACTCGTTTGTCATTTCCTAGAGGCCCATACTAGTGCAGAGAGATACACAATGCTTCTTTCATATGTGCAACAGCTTTTAGATTAATTGAAAGTGTGTGTCTGTATGTGTGTGTGTGTTTCCTTATACATGTGTGTGTGCATATATAGTATACGTGTGTGTGTGTGTGTGTGTGTGTGTGTGTGTGTGTGTGTGTGTGTGCTTGTGCAGCCCACCTCCGAACAAATGTATGTGTGTGTTTTTAGCAGTACTGCTGCCGTATCCTGTTTGCTAGCTAATGGACGGGGAGAGGGGCAGTGAGAGGCCAGTGAATATCCTTCCTCCCATTCCTCTCTGATATCAACCCCAGTGAGATGGACAGACATCCACGCATGGCTAATGCAGCCCTCAAGACACACTCAACATCCCCCTTAATGTCCCATCTATTAGTTATTCATGAAAAGCTATCCACACTGAAAGTAAGCTAGTGTGCACAGGGCACGTATAGTACTGAAGTGGATGTAGAGACTGAGAATCTGTGCCCATTGCTTTGCATGCAGACTGAGAAGGTTGAATATTCCTGGTCTACAGACACATACATATGGAGAATAAAATACCAGGTTGGGAAGCAGTGGGGGCACTTTGCAAATCTGTGTAGCAGACCGGGGTTCAAATAGTATTCAAAATATTTCAAAATACCTAAGCTGGGCTCGATTGAGTTTGCCTGGAGCAAAGGAACTAATAGAATAGTCGCAAAGTGCTACCCTACCAATTTGGCATGCCAGGCTAAAGCAAACGCTCAAAGAATGAGAAAGATTTCAAGTAGTATTTGGACCCAGGTCTCAGACCGTCGGTGTAGCCTTTTTATAAATGCTAGTCGATGAATAATACTTAATGGAGGCTGCCAGATTCTCCCTTTCACAAAGGCTAGCTGGGCAGGAAGATGAGTTTTTTTGTTTAGCCATGGGATCGGAGCCTTTTGTTTCTGTGTAGCGCATTTCGGCTAAAGTTCAGTCTAAGGCCGCCACGGACCCCCATATCTCTCCACCCTGGCCACTGTCCCTCTCTCTGTCATTTTCTCATCGCCCACTTCTCTTATCGTCCACGCTCACACCTACGGCTAGGGTCTTCTTTCTCCCTCTTCAGCCATGGGGCTTTGAAGAGACTGATGGAAGCTGATAACCTCTAAATCCGGGGAGGGAGTTGGGGGAGAGAGGGGGGGGGGGGCACAGCTCGAGCCGCTGCCAGAGAGTAAGGGGCCTCTGGCAGGAAACCGGGCTGGGGCAATGCCCAGGCTTTTTGGCTTCCTGGGCCTTGGGCCTGGGCCAGGCTCATAGCTTAGTCTCTTAGTTTTTTAGGACCATGAAAGACAGTTGAAAAATAGTCTGAGCAGTCTGAATCTCCACTTATTTGAGGCTATGGGTTTAGAGTACTCTGAGTGCAGGCGTATAAAGACAGGCCACTTCTCTTTGCTCCTCTATTCCTCCCCTCTCTCTACTCATCCATCTCTTCCTCCCTCCGTCTGTCTCCCTCTGGGGGTGAGGGCTCCCCACGGTGTGGCGCGCAGCAAGTAACGATCAGCTCCAGCGACCCGAGACGACTCACTCCTATACCTGAGCAGGCAGGAGAGAGAGAGGGAGACAGAGAAAGAGAGAGATAGAGAGAGAGTCAGAGGGAGAGAGAGAGGGAGACAGAGAGAGATAGAGAGTCAGAGTCAGAGGGAGAGAGAGAGGGAGACAGAGACAGAGACAGAGAGGGAGACAGAGAGAGAGAGAGAGAGAGAGTCAGAGGGAGAGAGAGATAAAGGGAGTGAGAAATAGAGAGACCTTAACAAGACAGAAAGTAAAGGACAGGGTGGTCTGGGCCTCAATTTACCCAGAGCGTTTCCTGCCCGCGCATCTACCAATCAGAAGGGCGATCAGCCCTGCCGGGTTCTAACGGTGGGGGTCCAGACAGACCATAGTACATCACCTGGGAAGGCGGACGTCATTCCCACAACGATGGCCCCAGGGGAGAACTGTCCGATAAAAACAACAGCCCTCTCCAATCACTCCCTCTCGCCCTCGACTGGTAGTCATCGCTCATCCCTCTGCTGCCTGTGTGTGTGTGTGCATGTGTATGTATGTGTGTGTGTTTGTGTGTCCTCTTTCCTCCAAACTCCAACAACAAAAACGCAGACGCTCACGAAAAATCCCAGGACGTTCATAAATCAGTCCCAGAAAGTATATTTGCCAACTCTTCAGACACTCAGTTATTAACGCCCCGAATATGAGTTGAATTGATGAAATTATCATGCCAGCAAAAGTGCATTATCAAATATAATTGCTAATTTGACAGCATAAATATTATTCCTATATCTGACAGTGCTGATTTCTGCCAAATAGCTCTCCCACCGTTTAATGTCCTTCAAGAGAGAAAATAGACACTGAAACGTATAAATAAATGAAAAATATCAATGGGGCGTGTAATTATTTGATAATGCATTAATCCCATTATATGACCCCTGCCAGCTAATTGCTATTGTCAGTCATCCAGAACGTTTCAGGTGGTTTGGATGAGCATTATGTGAAATACTCTGACTATTATGACTTTATTTTCCTGGCCGCATTCCGAAACTGAGTTTACAGGTGCCACGAATTACAAGACGACAGTCAAAAGCTAGGTCATTACCAGCCGTGTCCAATGTGGGTGCCGGTACTAATGGTACTGTCTAAACCAGCCAGCCAGGCCGGCCGGCCGCCGCCGCATCATCAACAGTTCCTGGAGGAGCCACTCGGCTACTGGCTAATGAGCACCGAGGTGGCAGGGTGAAGATCTTGCTGCGGCATCCCGTCGTCTCGCAACACAATAACAAGCTGCCTCTCCAACACACTGAGGGCTAAGGATGATGCCTTGACTGAGCCTGGGGACTTTACGAGAGAGAGAGAGAGAGAGAGAGAGAGAGAGAGAGGAGAGAGAGAGAGAGAGAGAGAGAGAGAGAGAGAGAGAGAGAGAGAGAGAGAGAGAGAGAGAGAGAGAGAGAGAGAGAGAGAGAGAGAGAGAGAGAGAGAGAGAGAGAGAGAGAGAGAGAGAGAGAGAGAGAGAGAGAGAGAGAGAGGAGAGAGAGAGAGAGAGAGAGAGAGAGAGAGAGAGAGAGAGAGAGAGAGAGAGAGAGAGAGAGAGAGAGAGAGAGAGAGAGAGAGAGAGAGGAGAGAGAGAGAGAGAGAGCGAGAGAGAGAGAGAGAGAGGAGAGGAGAGAGAGAGAGAGAGGGAGAGAGAGAGAGAGAGAGAGAGAGAGAGAGAGAGAGAGAGAGAGAGAGAGAGAGGAGAGAGAGAGAGAGAGAGAGAGAGAGAGAGAGAGAGAGAGAGAGAGAGAGAGAGAGAGAGAGAGAGAGAGAGAGAGAGAGAGAGCGAGAGAGAGAGCGCCTAGCCACTGTGTAAAAGGCTTAATGAACAGGAATATATAATGAAGGTGAGAAGGATATAGATGTGCAGAGTTTGAGGTCTCTCTGTGGCCAGACTAAGAGAGGATAGTGCAGTGTGAGAGACTGATGATATCCATCGTGTATAGAGCTATTGTCTCACGTCAGATGGTATCACTCCTACGCTATGCTCATCCCTCAACCGATCTGTCTTGAAGGACGTGGAACTCATCTCTGAAAGAGATTTTGCTCATCCGCCTAACACTAGATCCTAATTGTGAAAATCACTTCGCTCTCGGTAGCTATGATGCACTGGCTACTATGGCAAACCGGTGCTCTATCAGCTCAGCAAACTTGCTCCAGCTAGCAGCCTAGTGTTTGAATGGCCATACGGGTAGCTAGTTTGCCAGCTTGTTGATGAAGTTGTATGGCACCAAAGTTAAGGGACTATTCCCAGAATCAGTATGTATCAGAATCTGACAGCTGGCACTGTGCCTCGCTACTTTATAACATTTGGCCAACGCGATAACGTCGCAGAGCGCCGCAGTCAGCTGTGCTGTAGAACTCTAATCACAGTGTAGTGATAAACCTGACTATCTGGCTCCAGTTGATATTATAGTAAAATCATGTGCAGTCCAGTGTAATGCTTTTTTCTGACTAAGATCAAGGAATGGTCATAAGAAACAAATATCAAAGTGAATGGATTCACATACAAGCCATAAAGCTTGAGTTACAAATCATTAACAAGCATTAAAAGGCATTCAGAATCTAGGCATGAAGTATGAACAAAAAAATGCCTACTAGGCCAGAGGCCTAGAAACCTAGGAAATTAGAAAATGGAATACAACCTTCCTCCATGGACAGGATAAGAGAGAGAACAACAGACCTTCATTCTATTTATACCAGATTGGACTTGTTTTTATTCAAAATCAGTTGTTGACCAATCCACAGACCAAACCAAAGATAACACAACTACGATATCCAATCGGATCAAACCAACCATCATCCTATAGGAAGGGGGTCATATTTATTTGTGATGACCCGAGGGGGTGGGCTGGTTACCATAAAGACCGCATTCCTGAGAGGACAACTGCGTACAGTGTCATCAGAATTCATTCTGAACAACTAGAAGTAACCACAGAGATCATGCATCCACATAGATGGCATCAGCGTTCTCCTCAGAGGACGTTTTAGATAGACACCAGACATGGATGCAATAGTGTTATTTTAACACACATTTCTATAGTTCATTCTTTGCTTACTTTTGGAGAGAGAGAGAGATACATTTTGGCCCCTCAGAGGGGGGGAAGTGTGTACTGTCCCTTAAAGCATTGCCCTTTGTGTCTTCCCTGTGTTCCTGGGCCATTTGCCAAGCAGCCCCAGGTGGAAGAGAGCACTTTGTGTAGGGCCGAGCCTACAACGGCAGAACAGATATCATGAAAACTAGTTTTTGCATAGACTAGACTATTTGCATTGACCCCCTTTTTTACGCTGCTGCTACTCACTTTTTATTATCTATGCATAGTCACTTTACCCCTGCCTACATATTACCTCAATTACCTCGACTAACCTGTACATTGACTTGGTACCTCCTGTATATAGCCTCATTATTGTTATTTGTGTTTCTTTTTTATTCATTTAGCAAATATTTTCTTACTCTGCATTGTTTGTATAAGGGCTTGAAAGTAAGCATTTCATGGTAAGGTCTACACCTGTTGTATTCGTGTATAGAGCTAGTTATAAACAAGAGAATGGTAATGTCCATCATGTATAAAGCCAGTTATAAACAAGAGAATGGTAATGTCCATCATGTATAGAGCCAGTTATAAACAAGAAAATGGTAATGTCCATCATGTATAGAGCCAGTGATTAACAAGAGAATGGTAATGTCCATCATGTATAGAGCCAGTTATAAACAAGAGAATGGTAATGTCCATCATGTATAGAGCCAGTGATTAACATTAGTCAAAGGTCATGCAGATTCCAAAGCTTCCAGAACACAGAGGAAGAGGGTAGTGAGAGGGAGACAGAGAGATAGATTGAAAGAGAGATGAACAGATAGGAAAAGGCCTCAAGGCTCTCCAACTCTACTCTAATGAAGTTTAAGAGCCAAGTCCAAACTTGATAGGAATGAGCACATCAATGCATTATTCACTCCACATGAATGCATATTTTACACCAGAAGTTTGAGTGTGCCTAAATGCCCTCGAGAAAGTCAGCCTTAAGAATACTGTATGTCCAGGATATGGCTATGAGTGAGATTGATAGTGAACCGGTATTTACTATGGAGAATATTCCAAATAGACCATGCATGGATGAAAGGATTCCTTGAACTTAGGGCCCCATTAGAAATGGATGATATGCGGTATGGATAGAGATCTGCAGGAGTGCTTCTCACATTATTAGTCCACATGGTAGATTGGGATGAGTGTTATGGGAATCGTTTCACAAACGAAGGAGAAGAGGACCTTTGTGAAACCGGTCAATCCGAGATAAGGTTAGGGACCCTTTCCACGATGCGTCACACTGGTCGGCTGGTGTTGGACCTACTCAATAAGTTAATTTCAAGCCTTTCTCTGTTTTTTTTGTCCAAGGCCCTTCTTTTCCACAGCAACGGCTCAATTTTCTGGCGTCGCCAGAACAATCAGCACATTTGTTTTTTGAAAAACTGGGCACTAAAACAATATAATACCTCCGGGATCAGTTTGCAGCTGGTCATGTCTCTAGCTTGGCGCGTACACACACAGATAATCTTCCAACTCTTCGCATAAACAACAAACAAACATAATTTACTTTTCAGAGCTTAGCGACATGCGAGATATCCGAGGTATGAAAGAGAGAGTGTGATAAGCATCTCTGTCCTCTTGTTCCCCGGTGAATAAAATAGAAGAAAGAACGGACGACTAATGACAAAAACGGGCAACAGACGGCGGGCGTCAACCCGTAGCGTCCGGCCATTAAGCGACGCCCACGTTTGTTAAATGAATGAAAGGCATGAGTTAACAAAGGCCCATATTTATTCTCATATTTGCTCAACGAACCGAGAAATGGCGGTGCAGAGCTCCATCAATATTGCTTTGCCCAGCCAGCGTCCCCCCTTCTCCTCCTCCCCGATAATGGCATTTGTCTGCACTTGTGCCAGCTGGGGGGGCCTCTGTGGCGGGTGCGGTTTGGCCCCGGCCATCGCTCATCATTGGCTGCAGGCCCCCGGCGGGCTCGTTGTGGACCACCAGGCCGAACGGGCCAGCATCTGCTCAGGGTCGAAGTGTGTCTGTGGGGGGGTTCCAGGTCTCTGCAGACATTTATTAACAGGCGCCAGTCGTATCTCAGCACCGCTCCGGTTTCTCTCTCTGCCAGGAGAGACACAGGCCCTGGGTAGAATAACACTGACCCCTGGACTGGCCTTGGGTTGGATCAATGTTGAACTGTCTCGGTACACTGACCCCTGGACTGGCCTTGGGTTGGATCAATGTTGGACTGTCTTGGTACACTGACCCCTGGACTGGCCTTGGGTTGGATCAACGTTTGACTGACTCGGGAAACTGACATTGGTTGGAAGTTGGACTGATGTTGGATGGACATGGTAGACTAATGTGTCAGTATTTTGGATTGTGCCTACCATAACTAGCTGGACTGTGTGTGTGTGTGTGTGTGTGTGTGTGTGTGTGTGTGTGTGTGTGTGTGTGTGTGTGTGTGTGTGTGTGTGTGTGTGTGTGTGTGTGTGTGTGTGTGTGTGTGTGTGTGTGTGTGTGTGTGTGTGTGTGTGTGTGTGTGCCTACGTCCTTGCCTGTGTTTGATGGTGTACATATCCAACTGATCGTGTCACTCCTCCATCTCTAGCTTTTGGTATTGTCTTTGTTTATTTGTTTGTTTGCTGGATATTATCATCTCTCTTGGTGGTGGTGGGGGGGGGTCGGAAGGTGGGGTGGGAGGGACCACAGATTGTGAAGCGACTAAAGCCTACTGGGACGGCTCCCAACCTCTACCTGCATTTCTCTGACCTTCCCCTCTGTGATCTACAATGACTCCCCCCCTCTCTATCTCTCTCGCTCTCTCTCAATTCAATTCAATTTCAATTTAAGTGGCTTTATTGGCATAGGAAACATGTGTTTACATTGCCAATGCAAGTGAAATAGATAATAAACAAAATTGAAATAATTAACACAAAATCTCTCTCTTTCTCTCTGCATCTCTCTCACTCCGTCTGACTCTCTCTGTCTTTCCAAGATCCTTAATCTCTCACTCACGCTGTCTGTCTGGCAATGTCTCTATCTCTAGATCTGTCTTTCCCTCCAACTATCTCCCTCTTTGTCTGACTGTCTGTATGTCTCTCAATCCATGTTGATCTCCCCCTCTCTCTCCTTCTTTCACACGTACCATTCCCCCTTCCTCTCCTGTCCTCTTTTTCTTCTCACTCAACCTGTTTCTGTCTACCTGTCCCATCCCCACTCCGCTATCCTCTCTTCTCTCTCCTCTGTTCTATAGTCTCTCTCTGAGGTGAGAGTCTGGTGGTTCGGTTCTCTATGATTACGGCTGTGGTGGGTGGTATTTTCCTTTGGCTTCCTTATTAAGTCTCAACAAGCTTCACAGAAGGACAACTATGCCGAAGGACGGCGCCCTCACAGAATAAAATTGGGGCTCCCGCTTCGCCCCCGCTTGGACTAGCTAGTTGTCGTAGATGTTGTCACATGGCAGGGTTGACTGTGAGTTATGCAGGGCAGTGTTCCGGTGGTAATGAGTTCCCTAAACCTCTTGGCCCGGAGACTGGCTATTCATGACTGTAATCAAAATGTATGAACATAGTTATACTGGCAGAGTCGAATCAAGCTGAGAGCTAGCTAATTGGCTCTCTGGCATAATTGCGTCCAGTCCTTGACGGACAACAAAGCCCTGAGATATGGCGGCAGCGAACAGTATTAATTTACACTGGCCACTGTAGCTGACAACTGCCGCAGCCGCCGAAAACTATGCTGACAGACAATGTATTGAAACTAGGAAAACCCCTATTGGATGTGTTATTCTGGTGATTTATGGAGTTTATTCCATGAGAAGATGCAAGGAGAACAAAGTGGGGAGACGGGATTCAGCATCACACAACGACTCATAATACACACGCACGCATGAACGCTCACACACCCGTGCAGAAACAAATGCACACACAAGGACACACAAGAACACATGCACAGGTGTGTGTGCGTGCATGCATGTGTGGTATGCCTCATTTGTGAGTGTGTGTATGAATGGGTGTGTGTGGGTGTGCAAGTTTCTGTGTGTGCTCGTCTGCACCCACGCTTTCGTGCACGTACCCTTGTGTGTTTGCTCATCCCCATACCACCAGTTGTCTGCAGGTCTCCAGGTCCCATCTCCTGCAGTATTCACCAGTTGGCTGCAGGTCTCCAGGTCCCATCTCCTGCAGTATTCACCAGTTGGCTGCAGGTCTCCAGGTCCCATCTCCTGTAGTATTCACCAGTTGTCTGCAGGTCTCCAGGTCCCATCTCCTGCAGTATTCACCAGTTGGCTGCAGGTCTCCAGGTCCCATCTCCTGTAGTATTCACCAGTTGGCTGCAGGTCTCAAGGTCCCATCTCCTGCAGTATTCACCAGTTGTCTCCAGGTCTACAGGTCCCATCTCCTGTAGTGTTCACCAGTTGTCTGCAGGTCTCCAGGTCCCATCTCCTGTAGTGTTCACAAGTTGTCTCCAGGTCCCATCTCCTACAGTGTTCACCAGTTGTCTCCAGGTCTACAGGTCCCATCTCATGTAGTGTTCACAAGTTGTCTCCAGGTCTCCAGGTCCCATCTCCTACAGTGTTCACCAGTTGTCTCCAGGTCTACAGGTCCCATCTCCTATAGTGTTCTCCAGTCCTCTCCAGGTCTACGTGTCCCATCTCATGTAGTATTCACCAGTTGTCTCCAGGTTTCCAGGTCTCCAGGTGACATCTCCTCTAGTATATAATGTGCTGGGGGGTCTTACATTAATTAAAAGTATTGTATTTCAAAGATGAATACCACTGATAACCATGGTGCTGGTACAGAGCTGCATAGATGTATAGCGGAGGGGTTTTAGAGTGGAGGGGTTTTAGACAGCGTCCCCCTGAGAGAGACAGGTTTTACTAGGACACGGAGCAAAAATCTACAGTATCCCAGTCACAGACAGCAGAGTCTCAGCTAGTGTTAGTCAACACAGTGTTAACAACGCAACACAATAACAAAATCAAATGGAGATTACAACTTGTGATAGAGCCCGTTGGTCTTGGCTGGAGCAGAAATTCAGCCTCAGCTTGTGGAAGTAATTGAATCAAACAGAGAACTACTACGAAACATGACGAGCTGGCATTCTACCATGTAAATGCAGGTAGTGATAGGATAGTGAGGAGAAAATGTCTTCAGATTCTGTCTGAACTTGCTAATGACCTACTTAACCTTTAACTGAAGTGTCATTGATACAGGGATGCTAAATGTCTAGAGAAGTGGTTCTCAAACTTTTCACAGTCCCGTACCCCTTCAAACATTCAACCTCCAGCTGCGTACCCTCTCTAGCACCAGGGTCAGCGCACTCTTAAACGTTGTTCACATTGAATATAGTTGCGGAGAGTCCCTGTAATCCTAGATTCAGATCATTCAGGTGACAAAAAACATCACCCAAATGTATAGCCCCATTTTGATTTGGCGTACCCCCGATGGCATTGTGTGTACCCCAGTTTGAGAATACCTGGACTAGACTCTATGGCTGGCCTAAAAGAAACAGTTGTTTACATTTCAGAAATATTTTTTTCCGCCCACAGCGATCCTTAGGCTTACAGTTTTTTACGATTGCTTACACACTAAAATGTTACTTTTCCACAATTAGCAAAACCTTACACTCAAGGAGCAAAACACAAGGCTAGATTTGCACAACTGTAAGCACAGTCAGCTTCACACTATTTGCAAAACATTACACACAGTGATTTTCAAAACACTAAACACACTTGTATACATCAGACACAGAAGTATATCATGATGTCACGTCCTTGCAATTCCAAAGCACTGACTGTCAAATTACCACACCTATGAGCCAATCTGTTAAACACAGCCATTAGGTGCACAAACACATGATTGCTAAATTGTAGACACACCAATCAGGTTTAAGCACTATACAAATGCAGCAGGTAGGTTCACCTGCCTTCAACCAAAATGGAAGGAGTCAGAAGAAGATTGAGGGTGAGAGGAGGAGTACACAGAGGAGGAGAAGGAGGTAGAGGAGAGGCAGAGGCCGAGCCAGAGGTCGAGGAAGACCTGAAGCAGGAGGAGAACGTGCAGAAAGAAGAAGAGGACCAAACTTATCAAATTACATTCGTGCAACACTAGTGGACCATGTTGTGAACCACGGATTGACGCTGAGGGAGGCTCAGAGAGAGTTCAGCCAAATCTTAGCAGACATACAGTGGCATCTGTCATAAGGACTTTTCGACAGGAAAACAGGTAAAAGAAGATCTGTCTACAGTTACAGTAATCAGCCGCTTATTGTATGCACCATATCAGCACTTGTGATACCCCTTCCTGTGACATTGTACAGTAAGTTACATGTATTATTCTCTACATAGGATTGAGGGTCGGGAACGACAAGGAGGAAGGGGGCCCATATTCACGCAAGAACAAGAGAGAGAGATAATAAACATGGTTTTGGCCAATAATGCTATCAGGCTCAGAGAACTACAAGCCAACATTATCGGTGACCATGCCATTTTCAATAATGTCCATCAGGTCTCTCAGTCAACACTGGCACGCATCCTGAAAAGACATCAGGTTCAAATGAAACAACTTTATCGAGTGCGTTTTGAGCGGAATTCAGAGAGGGTCAAACGGCTGCGGCATAAGTATGTGGAGGTTTGTATTGTTCACTTTAGCACTGTGATGTTGCATACTGCACACATTACTTTTTTACATTGACTGTATACTAGACCTACCCTGAACTACACAATCTTGTCTTTCACTGTATTTCAGGGAGTTTTGCAGATGGATGCTGAGGAAATCCTGCATGAATTCATATATACTGATGAGGCAGGGTTCAACCTCACAAAAGCAAGGAGAGGCAGAAATATCATTGGCCACAGGGCTATAATCAATGTCCCAGGGCAACGTGGGGGTAACATCACCCTTTGCGCTGCCATTTCACAGCATGGGGTTCTTCTCCGTCATGTCAACACACCTCCTCCGTCCGTCCTCCTCCGTCACAACACACCTCACATTCTCGCATTTTTGGACCGATTGCACCACATCGTCACAGCAGGTAATGAAATGCACCAGATGCAATACACTGTCATCTGGGACAATGTGTCATTCCACCGCTCTGCTTTGGTCCAGAACTGGTTTCAACACCATCCACAGTTGACAGTACTATACCTTCCACCATACTCTCCGTTTCTAAACCCTATTGAAGAGTTTTTCTCTGCATGGCGGTGGAAGGTTTACGATCTCCAGCCCCAGGCTCAGGTACCCCTCATTCAGGCCATGGAGGACGCCTGTGACCAAGTCGACGCCGCAGCTGTGCAAGGATGGATTCGACATTCAAGACGGTTCTTCCCGCGTTGTCTTGCTAATGAGGATATTGCTTGTGATATTGATGAAATTCTCTGGCCAGATCCAGCTAGGCGAAGAGATAATGTATAGTATGTTTACTGTAGTATTTTCTGTACAATATTGTCAGTTTTATTCAGATTATTTTTTCTGTTTGTTGTTGTTGTTGTTATTTACTGTAATTGTTGCCTGCACTGGATACAGTATTTTACATGTGTCTGTTGTTTGCTGAGCTAACAGTGTTATGCACACTACTGTAGTAGCATGAAAACTGGGACATGTTTTGTTGTGATTCTCCATGTTGACATGTTGACTGATTTGGGTATATGGAGAGAAATAAATGATATTTTCCTCAGTCTGCAGCATTGGTCTTGTGTAGTGTTTGTATAGTTGCACTTTCTCTATGTACTGCATTTCCAGTACTCTAATCACTGACAATTAGACTTGCTAAAAGTGTTTTAGGTTAACAACAGCAGTGTGTAACTGTTTCAAAAAGATTGAAGTCGTATGAAATGTGTGTGTTTCGTATGGTAACAAAATATTGTTTTTATGAAGTCGTGTATAGTTTTGACAAAAGTGTTCCATTTTGCAAATGATCTGAAGTGTTGTGCTACTTTGGTGTAGGGTTGTGCTAATTGTGTGTAGTGTTTTGACAAACCGGGCCCTGTTTTCAAAATTGTGCTTAAACAATTGAAAAAAACGGTAAACTTATGCTTTCTTGGCCTTAGGGTTCTCCTTAAACACATGAAAGGGCTTGGCTGTTGTAGTCTGAGAGGAGGATGTTGATTAGGTTGGGTCTACTGTATATCTCATTAGGTTGGCCTACCGCTGTATCTGCAATGGTATCATTAGTTATTACTAGATGAGGCCTAGCCATCTTCTCTTTCCTGCTTTATTCTGTGTGTGTGTGTGTGTGTGTGTGTGTGTGTACTGTATGAGAGAAAGAGAGAGAGAAAAAGGAAAAGAGAGAAAGGGAGGGAAAAGCGGCCATTTCCAGAACCTTAAAAATCTCCCCTCTCCAGAACTTGACAAGGCCTATCAAAAAATACGACCGCTTACACATAAATCCACCATTTTCATTTACAGCAGCTGTTAATGTTGAAATTTGAGAAACAAATCTGTGAGCCGATGACTCATCCGGGCTAAGGATGAAGCACTGGAGTCAGATAAGTCTATAAAAATGGCTTGGCATATGGGTCTATTTTGCGGCCAAAGGACATTGTCATCCCTAAGTGTGAGGGGTGGTGATTGGGCGGTGGGGAAGGGGTGGAGGGATCTCAACTTCCCCAGGGTATGACTCTGGAATTTCTTTCTTTCTCAGAGATACCGTAGCTGTAGAAAGTTTAACGTTGTGCCTTTAAGAGATCATTATAAAGCAGCAAAAAACTTCCACTCAGTTCTCATCACGATAATTCCACTTTCCCCTTCTTACTATTTTCCCCAAGCGAAACCATCACTTTAGTCCTTTCTTTAAAGCTCTAACAATAGCGCCGCAATCCAGGGTTTATATATCATTGGTCACCCTGCAACTTTAAAAAGAAAATGGCAGGGTGTTATTTTTGCCATTAACATTTTTTCTTTACTCCCCAAAGGGTGTTTTCTTCATCTTTTACACATTGGTACAAACAGTAGACGTCATTTGCATTCTGGGCAATTACATTCAATTTGTAACTGCAGTTGAACTTTGGACAGAATTAGATTTGGCTAAGAGGCATAATGACATTCAATAGAACATGATGCGTTCCTTTTTCTTCCATCGGGTCAAGATACGCTCTACTAGTGGAATTGAATACTAGCAGATGTTTTGTTTGGTTTGCTGTTTGTGGTATTCTTTCCCGAGAGTCAATCACCTCAGTTGTATCAATAACTAGTATAATAAGAAATGCATCACAAAATATGTCCACACTTATACATTTGGTCCAATAAGCAATTCTGAATTCATTCAGCAGAAAGAGCAGGTCTGAATCCATCCAATAAGCAATTCTGAATTCATTCAGCAGAAAGAGCAGGTCTGAATCCGTCCAATAAGCAATTCTGAATTCATTCAGCAGAAAGAGCAGGTCTGAATCCATCCAATAAGCAATTCTGAATTCATTCAGCAGAAAGAGCAGGTCTGAATCCGTCCAATAAGCAATTCTGAATTCATTCAGCAGAAAGAGCAGGTCTGAATCCCGAACTCTGTCATCTTCCACTTTGAGTTGATTGAAGTTATTGAAGTTATTTTCATTGGTTCAATGCCAACAAGCAACACTGAAGTCATTCAGCAGAGAAGAACGTGTTTGAATATGTCATCCGTCATCTACCATTGAAGTTCATTGAAGCCATTTTTCCTTTATTTTCCCTTTACAAACCAGCCCCCATTGCTTTCCCCTTCATGGAATTGTACCGTTCCTGTCAGTAAGAAAGAAAATGTGTTTTCAGGGAGAATATTAATCTCAACATCCCAATGCTGCAACCACAAGCACTTTTACCTAGGGAGCAAACACCGACAGATAAACAGAACGTCAGATTGACAAGGGGAGGATGACAGAATGGAAGAAGACAGCATGATGATCAGGAGAAGGGGGGGTCAACTCGGAACGAGCTACAAGTCTCAGCCAAGCCTTAGCCTTGCCAGTCAGCGCACAAATGCATTGAAATGATATGCCAGCATCTGTTTGGGAGTTTTTCCACCACAAATCAGGTAAACGGATGGGGCTCTTTCTCTCTCACACACACAAACACACACACACAAACACACACACACACACACAAGTACACATTTCAATCTGGCGGTGCAGCTTGCGATCTGAAACAACAGACTCTTTCAGATGTCTCTTTCTTTCCTCTTTGTTTCTGTCTCTCCAAGGGGGTTTTATTTCGGGAGCCGACACCGCCTCGGGAGAGAGGAGAAACAGGTGTGCTTTTCTCCATTATGTCCATAAAGTTATTTTCCACCGATCATCACCGTACCGTAGCTGTCACCTCACCACCAGGAATGATGGAGAGGCATAGGGTGCAGTGTGTGTGTGTGTGTGTGTGTGTGTGTGTGTGTGGTTCTACAGTAGGTGGTTGTTTTCGTAATAGTGCTGATCAATTGTCCAGCTGTATACCCTGCAGACTTGGCGACAATGTTCCAAACTCGAGTTACCCCAATCGATACCTATATCAAAAACAACGGATTGACTTGTAAGCTAATCGAATCATGTAACAAAATGTCTGTAGAGTGAAGAAATGATCAGTCTACAGAAATGTTGCAACTGCTCCCTTCACATACTGATGAAACTATAACACCAACATAGCTGTAGTAGTAGTAGTAGTAGTAGTAGTATTGGTAGTAGTAGTAGTAGAAGTAGTAGTAGTAGTAGTATTGGTAGTAGTATTAGTAGTAGTAGTGGTAGTAATAGTAGTATTGGTAGTAGTAGTAGTAGTAGTAGTAGTAGTGGTGGTGGTGTTGGTGGTAGTAGTGGTGGTAGTAGTAGTAGTATTGTGGAAGTAGTAGTAGTAGTTCCTTGTAGTAGTATAAGTAGTAGTAGTATTGGTAGTAGTAGTAGTAGTAGTGGTAGTAATAATAGTCGTAGTAGTAGTAGTAGTATTGGTAGTAGTGGTAGTGGTGGTAGTAGTAGTAGTGGTGGTAGTAGTAGTAGTATTTGTGGTTGTAGTAGTAGTAGTGGTAGGATTGAAAGTAGTAGTAGTAGTAGTAGTAGTAGTAAGAGTAGTAGTGTTAGTAGTAGTAGTTGTTGTAGTAGTAGTGAGAGTAGGTGTAGTAGTAGTAGTATTGGTAGTAGTAGTAGTATTGGTAGTAGCAGTAGTAGTGAGAGTAGTAGTAGCAGCAGTAGTGAAAGTAGTGGTTGTAGTAGTAGTGAGAGTATGTGTAGTAGTAGTAATAGTATTGGTAGTAGTAGTAGTATTGGTAAGAGTGTTGAAAGTAGTAGTAGTAGTAGCAGTAGTGGACGTAGTAGTAGCAGTCACAGTAGAAGTAGTAGTGAGAGTAGTAGTAGTAGTAGTAGTATTAGTAGTAGTAGTAGTAGTAGTAGTGAGAGTAGTAGTAGTACTAGTAATAGTAGTAGTAGTAATAGTAGTATTAGCAGTAGTAATAGCAGTAGTAGTAGTAGTGAGAGTAGTAGTAGTAGTAGTAGTAGTAGTAGTGAGAGGATTAGTAGCAGTAGTAGTGAGAGTAGTAGTGTTAGTAGTAGTAGTAGTTGTAGTAGTAGTGAGAGTAGGTGTAGTAGTAGTAGTATTGGTAGTAGTAGTAATATTAGCAGTAGTAGTGAGAGTAGTTGTAGTAGCAGTATTAGTACTAGTGAGAGTAGTAGTAGTGGAGGTAGTAGTAGTAGTAGTAGTAGTAGTAGTAGTAGTAGTGAGAGGAGTAGTAGTAGTAGTAGTGAGAGTAGTAGTAGTAGTAGTGAGAGGAGTAGTAGTAGTAGTAGTGAGAGTAGTAGTAGTAGTAGTAGTAGTAGTAGTATCAATAGTAGTACTAGTGAGAGTAGTAGTAGTGGAGGTAGTAGTAGTAGGAGTGAGAGTAGTAGTAATAGTAGTAGTAGTGGTAGTAGTGGTAGTATTGAAAGTAGTAGTAGTAGTAGCAGTAGTAGTGGTAGTAGTAGTAGTAGTGAGAGTAGTAGTAGTAGCAATAGTAGTATTAGTGAGAGTAGTATTAGTGAGAGTAGTAGTAGTAGTAGTTGTAGTGAGAGTACTAGTAGTGGAGGTAGTAGTAGTAGCAGTAGTAGTGAGGGTAGTAGTAGAAGCAGTAGTGGTAATAGTAGTGAGAGTAGTAGTAGTGGAGGTAGTAGTAGTAGTAGCAGTAGTAGTGAGAGTAGTAGTAGTAGTAGTAGCAGTAGAGTAGTTACAGAAATCACTTTAGTAGTCACTGACCTCTAACTTTAATTCTCAGTCTGACATGTCCAGGCATGTTTCTCCTCCTCCTCTCTGTCTTGTCTGAATTCCTTCACTTTAGCCCACCACACGATCAATGGTGCAGAACGTTCATCTACATTGATCAAGGCGACTCTCCAGCCCATCTTGCCATCTTTAATGAACTTACCCATAGCTTAATGCGGCTGAACGTACCCTCGCCACCCACAAACAGATGAACCAGTCTCCCATGCAGAAACTCCACTCTCCAGCCTCTCTGATTCATTTAACCCCAGCTTAATTCAAATAAATACTTGGCTGGAGATTCGGGGAGTCTTAAGCATTAGGTCCAAATATAAAGCCGGTCATTATGCCACGCCGTGATTGGGCGACAGGCCCTGTTTCTCATTTGTTACTCAGAGGATCTCCTGACCCTCATGGAGGGAATGGTTGATGGGGTTCCTCCTCCAACCTTCTGCCATTGTATGTTTCCATCAGGCCCCCGTGATCTCTGAAATAGAGGTAAGTGACACGCTGGCAGTGGTGGAAAAAGTGCTCAATTGTCATACTTTAGTAAAAGTAAAGATATCTTAATAGAAAATGACTTAAGTGAAAGTGAAAGTCACACAGTAAAATACTAGTTGAGTGAAAGTCTAAAAATATTTGTTTTTAAATATAATTAAGTATCAAAAGTCAAAGTATAAATCATTTCAAATAGTTTATATTAAGCAAACCAGGCGGCACAAATTTCTTACTGTAAATTGTTTACGTATAGCAAGGGGCACACTCCAACACCCAGACATCATTAGTGAGTCCGCCAGATCTGAGGCAGTAGGGATGACCCGGGTTGTTCTCTTGATAAGTGCGTGAATTGGGCCATTTTCCTGTCCTGCTAAGCATTCAAAATGTAACGAGTACTTTTGGGTGTCAGGGAAAATGTATGGGGTATAAAGAACATAATTTTCTTTAGAAATGTAGTGGAGTAAAAGTAAAAGTTGTAAAAAATATAAATAGTAAAGTAGAGTAAAGTACCGATACCCAAAAAAACTACTTAAGTAGGGGGGAGAGGGCTTTTACTTGATAATGGCATCGGGAGGAGAGGAAAGTGTCACACCCTGATCTGTATCACCTGTCTTTGTACTTGTCTCCACCCCCTTCCAGGTGTCGCCCATCTTCCCCATTATCCCCTGTGTATTTATACCTGTGATCTCTGTTTGTCTGTTGCCAGTTCGTTTCATTCGTAGAACCTACCAGCGTTTGTTTCCCTGCTCCTTTCTGTTTCTTGCTCCTGTTTTCTAGTCCTTCCCGGTTTTGACCGTTCTGCCTGCCCTGACCCTGAGACTGCCTGCCGTTCTGGGCCCTTTACACCCTTTCTGGATGATTGACCCCTGCCTGCCTTGACCTGACGTTTGCCTGCCCCTGTGATTGTAATAAACTCTTGTTACTTCTACACTGTCTGCATCTGGGTCTTACCTAAACGTGACAGAAAGTGGGAGAGGAGGAGAGGAGGAGAGACTGGTGGCGTCAGACTCTTTCTTGGCCCCATTTGCTTTGCCAATCAATCACGTCACGTGGCACAGAGGTGAAATTGCATGTGTGAGTGAGAGGTTGTCTGGTGCACCAAGGATCAAGGACACAATAAGGGTAGAACTACATTTCATCTCAGCTTTGGTTGGATGCTGCAGAGCCAACTATCCATTATTACTGTATGGCTCCGTTACCACGGTAACATCAGTACATTAAATGTGTACATTTTGATCATTTAGCTGCTGCTTTTATCCAGAGCGACTTACGTTCAGTGTATTAAACTAAGGTAGCCAAGACAACCACATATCACAGTAATTGAAAGTAAAACTTCCTTCAAAAAAGCAGCTGTCAACTAAATCAGTGCTGGTGAGAAAAGACATGTACAGCAGTAAGGTGTTAGTCTACTCCTACTCTACCAGCCTGAGGGCAAAACACCACGTGAGGGGCAGCCGAGACAAAATGGCAGTCTGATAAAGTGCTCTATCCCCGTCCCTCGCAGGCATCCATCTTGAGCCGATAACATGGCACCCCATTACTAACCCCAACGTAATTACAATGTATCTCTATCGTTCCCTGGGCCATGGCCGCGTCCATTCACTCTAGTTATGTAGATGTCATATCTCTTTACATGTTGTGCAGCCCCTGCATTCGTTATCCTTGGCACATTGCAATTAGCTCTGTCGGCCCAGCGCCATATTGATGACAGATGCACAGATTGGAAAGGCTATTGGTTTTTTTACCCTGCCCGCAACACACACAGGGTTAAGACACACTCACATATTCATCTGTACATACACACTCATGCACGTACACACACAGACACACACGCACACATCTGTCATTTACGCGGGCAGTGGGCGTGTTGGATGATGGGTCTCTATTTCTCCCTCTGTCTTCCTCCATCCATTATTCTCTTCTCACCTTCTCTCTCTCTCTCTCTCTCTCTCTCTCTCTCTCTCTCTCACACACTCTCTCTCACACTCTCTCTCTCTCTCCCCCATCTCTCTCACTCTTTCTCTCACCGTCTCTCTCTGATCCCTCTCCCCATCTTTCCTCACCTCTCTTTTATCAATCTTTCCCCATCACTCCCGCTCTCTTCTCAATGTCTTACCATCTCTCTCTCTCTCGCAGTGCATGCTGGGAGTTTTTTGGAGTTTGAGTGTTTGGTGTGGAGGGCTCTGTCCTAAATAACTTTCTTGATTATTTTCTTGGTCTTATCTTTCAATTTAATTTTTCTATGGTGGAGGGTTAATGCAATATTTGTTTTAGTGTTATCCACAGTTTTTTCAAAGTTAGGGTGGAAGAGGACAGAGTAAGTTTCCTGGGGTTTGGAAGGTGTGGTGTGCGCGATGGCCTCTCAGCCTAGCACGGAGGAGACGCTGTCGTTGCGACATGGATTCAGGTGTGTTCCTGAGAATGGAGTTAAGGTGGAGGAGGTTCTGCTCGCGGTCGGTGAACAGGTAGGAGCTGAATTTATACATTCTGCTTCTAGAATGAACAAAGCTGTGGTTGTGTTCATGAAAAGAGCAAATTTGGTTGGTAGGCTAATTGCTAGCGGAATTGTCACGACTCCTGCCAAGGGTGACTCCTCTCCCTGTTTGGGTGGCCCTCGGCGGTCGTCGTCACCGGCCTACTAGCTGCCACCGATCCCTTTTTCCCTTTTCTGTTGGTTATGCCTTTATTTGTTGCACCTGTTTTCAATTAAGTTATTAGATGAGCTATTTAAGCCCGTCTCCCCACCTGTTCTGTGTGCGGGCTTGTTTCTTTCATTTACACTGTGTGTTGTGTAGTGGATCGTGTTTTTTGGGACTTTGTATTTTGATACACCCTGCTGGTTTGGGCGAATACTCTTTTGGTGGTGCGTAAATAAAAGCACTGTACTAAACGCTTCTGCTTCCTGCGCCTGACACCCACGACGTCCCAGCGTTACAGGAATATTTGTAAGGGATGTGTTGGTGGCAGTTTCACCTCTCTCTACCCCTTCGACAAGAGTGGTTGTTGCAAATTTGCCTCCGTTTATTACGGATGATGAAATCAGGAAAGAGCTGAGTTGTTTTGGTAAGTTTGCTAGTGGTTTTCGTGTACTGTCGGCAGGTTTTCAGGCAGATGCCGTTAAGCATGTTGTTTCGTTCCGGAGGCAAGTGTTTATGTTTCTGAATAACAATGAGCAACAGCTAAATGTGCATTTTAAAGTGAGGCATGGGGAGGGGCTCTATGCAGGGTTTGCCAGCACAGATAGTCTAAGGTGTTTTGAGTGTGGGGATTTGGGGCATAAGAGCTTTGCGTGCACACATAAAGGCCGTAGACAAGGTGACGGTACAGGCACCAGTGGGGGAAATCAAGGTCAAAGTGCAGGGGGCAATGAGATGCAGACAGCAGAGGCTGGGCCTAGTCATGCCATGGATGGTGGTGTAGATGAGGCTGGGCCTAGTCATGCCAGGGATGGTGGTGTAGATGAGGCTGGGCCTAGTCATGCAAGAGATGGTGGTGTAGATGAGGCTGGGCCTAGTCAGGCTAGAGATGGTGGGGTAGTGGAGTCTGGGTCTAGTCAGGCTAGAGATGGTGGTGTAGCGGAGGCTGGGTCTAGTCAGGCTATGGATGGGGGTGTAGATGAGTCTGGGCCTAGTCAGGCTATGGATGGTGGTGTAGCGGAGGCTGGGTCTAGTCAGGCTATGGATGGTGGTGTAGATGAGACTGGGCCTAGTCAGGCTATGGATGGTGGTGTAGCGGAGGCTGGGTCTAGTCAGGCTAGAGATGGTGGTGTAGATGAGACTGGGCCTAGTCAGGCTATGGATGGTGGTGTAGCGGAGGCTGGGTCTAGTCAGGCTATGGATGGTGGTGTAGATGAGGATGGGTCTAGTCAGGCTAGAGATGGTGGGGTAGTGGAGGCTGGGTCTAGTCAGGCTAGAGATGGTGGGGTAGCGGAGGCTGGGCCTAGTCAGGCTATGGATGGTGGTGTAGCGGAGGCTGGGTCTAGTCAGGCTAGAGATGGTGGTGTAGATGAGAGTGGGCCTAGTCAGGCTAGAGATGGTGGTGTAGGGGAGGCTGGGTCTAGTCAGGCTAGAGATGGTGGGGTAGCGGAGGCTGGGTCTAGTCAGGCTAGAGATGGTGGTGTAGCGGAGGCTGGGTCTAGTCAGGCTAGAGATGGTGGTGTAGATGAGACTGGGCCTAGTCAGGCTATGGATGGTGGTGTAGCGGAGGCTGGGTCTAGTCAGGCTAGAGATGGTGGTATAGCGGAGGCTGGGTCTAGTCAGGCTAGAGATGGTGGGGTAGCGGAGGCTGGGTCTAGTCAGGCTAGAGATGGTGGGGTAGCGGAGGCTGGGTCTAGTCAGACTATGGATGGTGGTGTAGCGGAGGCTGGGTCTAGTCAGGCTAGAGATGGTGGTGTAGATGAGGCTGGGTCAAGTCAGGCTATGGATGGTGGTGTAGCGGAGGCTGGGTCTAGTCAGGCTAGAGATGGTGCTGTAGCGGAGGCTGGGTCTAGTCAGGCTAGAGATGGTGGTATAGCGGAGGCTGGGTCTAGTCAGGCTAGAGATGGTGGGGTAGCGGAGGCTGGGTCTAGTCAGGCTAGAGATGGTGGTGTAGATGAGGCTGGGTCTAGTCAGGCTAGAGATGGTGGTGTAGTGGAGGCTGGGTCTAGTCAGGCTAGAGATGGTGGGGTAGTGGAGGCTGGGTCTAGTCAGGCTAGAGATGGTGGGGTAGCAGAGGCTGGGTCTAGTCAGGCTAGAGATGGTGGGGTAGCGCAGGCTGGGGCTCGTCATGCTAGAGATGGTGGGGTAGTGGAGGCTGGGTCTAGTCAGGCTAGAGATGGTGGGGTAGCTGAGGCTGGGCCTAGTTATGCTATGGAGGGTGGTGTAGATGATGCTGGGCCTAGTCATGCTATGGAGGGTGGTGTAGAGGATGCTGGGCCTAGTCATGCTATGGAGGGTGGTGTAGATGATGCTGGGTCTAGTCAGGTTATGCTAGTGGATGAGGAGAGTATAGTGGGGAAGTGTAAGAGACTAGGGGGGAGGAGGAGGGTGTCAAGCGGAAAAGGAAAAAGGGTTTGGTCAAAGGCACCATGGAAACTTTGCCTGTTGCTGTGGGGGATGCCCTGACCAGAGAGGAAGGGCAGGTGGTCAGGGTGGGAGATAGAGATGAGGAGGAAAGTGAGTCTGAGGAAGAGGATGAGGAGTTATTTTTTTCAGACTCCTCTTCAATGGGTCCGGAGCTGACAGCCAGTCAAGCAGAGGGGTCTAAGTACACGTTGAGAAACTGACAAGGTTCCTGAATGAGACCAAAGGGAAAAAAGTTCATCTTGAGGCTTTTAGATGTATATTTTCTTTCTGACACTGGGGCTTTCTGAGCTTTGCTATTGGTCTCTTTCTCTGCTGGCTTTTCTCCCACTTCTTACGGAGACTCATTGGGTAGGCTCGCTCAATATAAATGGCGCCAGAGATGAGGGAAAGAGGAGTGTGTTGGGGGAATATGTAAAACAAAAAAAAGTACAGGTGTTGTTTCTGCAAGGGACACATCGTGATGTGTTGAATGAAGTCGATTGGGGGCTCTGGTGGAAAGGGGCAAGTGTGTTTAGCCATGGGACAAATCTTAGTGCAGGGGTGGCAGTCCTTTTTGCACCGGGTCTGTCTGTAAAAATTTGCTCCTCAAAGGAGGTGTGTAGGGGTAGGCTGCTTGTTGTTAAAGCAGAAATTAACAACATGGGTTTTGTCTTTATATCAGGAGAATTTTCAATCCCAATGATAATAACTAACAATCAATAAGCTTTGACTAATCCCCAAGGTTTGTAAGACACGGGGTTAAGAATAATTGGGCAAAGACTCAGCTTCTGCAAACAGTTCGTACAGTTTATCCAGAGAACGTTCTGAAGTCCATTATACAAAGACATTCATTTTATGCTCACTCCCTACTTACGCACATACCTCCACACAAACAGTAGATATCCTACACACATACATACACACGAACAGTAGGTGAGTTGTATCCCTCCCCGGAGTTCTCACCACTGTTAATCACTACCCAGCGCTGTCCGCTCCATTCCCGCGAGATTAGAGGAACTTTGAGAAGTACTCCTTGTCCTATCATAGGTTTCTCAGTCCTAGCCAGGTCGAGCCAAACACAGTCTTCATTGTTCTCGGTATTCTCCTAGGCACACACATACACACATACATTTCTCTTCATCACAGGTCTCTACTAAACCTTATGGGACTTACGTTTAGTACTTTAATCATTCATTGTACATGCTACATAACTAATAATCACTAATAGTTAAGTTTCAGGGTAGAATTATTTAATCATTACATTTAAACATATAAATCCCTTATCACTTTATAAATGTGTATGTGTCACGATTGTGTGTAGGAACGGAACAAGGCGCAGCGTGAATATCGTTCCACATATTTTATTATAATGTGAAACTATGCAAGACGTACAATAAACAATAAACAAAACAACAAATTGTGAAGACAGAGGTGCAACATGCACTAACTCAAAATAATCTCCCACAAACAAAGGTGTGAAAAACAACTACTTAAATATGATCCCCAATTAGAGACAACGATGACCAGCTGCCTCTAATTACTCCGGCCGCGAAACCTGAAACCAAAAGGGAGGGTTAGGGTGGGTGTCTAGAGTTGGTGGCGGTTCTGGTGCAGGACAAAGAACCTTCTCATCCTGCGGATCCTCCCGCATCGGAGGCGGTTCCGGTGAGGGACGAAGAAACCTCTCATCCTGCGGATCCGCCAACATAGGAGGCGGCTCTGGTACAGGACGAAGAAACCTCTCATCCTGCAAACCCGCCAGCATTGGTCGAGGCTCTGGACTGCCGACCGTCGCTGGAGGCTCTGAACCGCAGACCGTCGCTGGAGGCTCTGAACCGCAGACCGTCGCTGGAGACTCTGGACCGCAGACCGTCGCTGGAGACTCTGGACCGCAGACCGTCGCTGGAGACTCAGGACTATGGATCGTCACATGAGGCTCCGGGCTGTGGACCGTCTCAGGAGGCTCCGGGCTGTGGACCGTCTCAGGAGGCTCCGGGCTGTGGACCGTCTCAGGAGGCTCCGAGCTGTGGACCGTCTCAGGAGGCTCTGGACTGTAGGCCGTCTCAGGAGGTCCCGGACTGTAGGCCGCCACAGGAGGTTCCGGTCTGTGAGCCGTCTCAGGAGGTTCCGGACTGTGGGCCGTCTCTGGAGGTTCCGGACTGTGGGCTGTCTCAGGAGGTTCCGCAATGTAGGCCGTCTCAGGAGGTTCCGCAATGTAGGCCGTCTCAGGAGGTTCCGCAATGTAGGCCGTCTCAGGAGGTTCCGGACTGTGGACCGTCTCAGGAGGTTCCGGACTGTGGACCGTCTCAGGAGGTTCCGGACTGTGGACCGTCTCAGGAGGTTCCGGACTGTGGACCGTCTCAGGAGGTTCCGGACTGTGGACCGTCTCAGGAGGTTCCGAACTGTGAACCGTCACCGGAAGCTCTGGACTGGGAACTGTCGCCGGAAGCTCTGGAATGGGAACTGTCGCCGGAAGCTCTGGACTGGGAACTGTCGCCGGAAGCTCTGGAACGGGAAGGCGCACTGGAGGCCTGATGCGTGGGGCTAGCACAGGTGGCGCCAGACTGGTAACACGCACCTCAGGGCGAGTGCGGAGAGTAGGCACAGGACGCACCAGACTGGGCAGGCGCACTGGAGGCCTAGTGCGTGGAGCCGGGACAGGTTATACTGGACCGTGGAGGCGCACTGGAGGTCTGGAGCGTAGAGCTGGCACAACCCGTCCTGGCTGAACGCTCACTTTAGCCCGGAAAATGCAGGGCGCTGGCACAGGACGAACTGGGCTGTGAATGCGCACTGGCAACACAGTGCGTAGAGCTGGCGCAGGAAATCCTGGACCGAGGAGGCGTACTGGAGACCAGGAGTGCTGAGCCGGCACAACCCGTCCTGGCTGAATGCTCACTTTAGCCCGTCAAATGCGGGGCGCAGGCACAGTTCACACCGGGGTATGAATGCACACTGGAGATACAGTGCGCATCACCGCATAACACAGTGCCTGACTGGTCACACGCTCCTCAGGGTAAGCACGCCCACTCTGCAGCGCTCTCAACGCCAACACCTCTCTCCGGAATCTTTCGACGAGTTCCTCACTCGACTACCTGACTGGCTCTGGTTCACCCCTCGGCTTCGCCGACCACTCCATGTACCCCACCCCAAAAACATTTTTTGGAGCTGCCCCTCGGGCTTCCGTTGTTGCCGTGCTAATTCTTCGTAGCGTCACCGTTCTGCTCTCGCTGCCTCTATCTCCTCCTTCGGACGGCGATACTCCCCTTCCTGCCTCCAGGGTCCTTTCCCGTCCAAGATTTCCTCCCAGGTCCATTCCTCTTGACCACGCTGCTTGGTCCTCTAGTGGTGGGAGATTCTGTCACGATTGTGTGTAGGAATGGACCAAGGCGCAGCGGGAATATCGTTCCACATATTTTATTATAATGTGAAACTATGCAAGACATACAATAAACAATAAACAAAACAACAAACTGTGACGACAGAGGTGCAACATGCACTAACTCAAAATAATCTCCCACAAACAAAGGTGGGAAAAACAACTACTTAAATATGATCCCCAATTAGAGACAACGATGACCAGCTGCCTCTAATTAAGGATCAACCAAAAACCCCAACATAGAAAAACAGAAACTAGAACTAAACAACACAGAAAAATCGAACTAGAATAAACCCCCCCAGTCAAGCGCTGACCTACTCTACCATAGAAAATAAGAGCTCTCTATGGTCAGGTTGTGACAGTTTGCGCCTAATACAGGAAGAGAAAGAGGGGTTGTATTTGGGAGTCTTAGACAGGAACTCTCACAGGTAGCGCCTGAGGAGACGCTGGTGGTCGGAGGGGACTGGAACTGTACAATGGATTTTACAAAAGACAGAACTGGGGAAGAGCCTCATTCAGTGTCAGTGGGAGTGTTAAGGGACATCATTAATCAGTTCGACCTAGTGGATGTTTGGAGAACTAAACATCCAAACACAAGACAGTATACATGGGTGAGGGTTTTTGGGGCTAGGGTGAGTGCAGCCCGAATTGATCGGTTTTACATGTCTAGGAATCAGAGCAATAGGCTGTTGGGTGCTACCATTCTCCCGGTGGGGTTTTCGGATCATCACATAACCATGGCTCGGCTGTCTATTTCACCAGGGCCCCGGCAGGCATCTTATTGGAAGTTCAATGTAAAGCTCTTACAAGATGGCACTTTTTGCTCAGGTTTCCAGACCTTTTGGGAAAGGTGGGGGCAGCGAAGAGAGGAGTATGAGTCTCTGAGTCAATGGTGGGATGTGGGGAAAGTCCAAATTTGGCTTTTCTGTCAACAGTACACAGCTCTCTCATCCTCAGAGGCTAGGAGAGTATTGGGGGAACTAGAGTGTTGTATTAGCGAGATGGAGGTAGAGATGGTGGGGCAAGGCAATGTAGGCCTCCAGGCTAATTTAGCTGAATTACGTAGGGACCTGGGCAGTTTTTTCCAGGTTAAAGCAAAGGGAGCACTTGTAAGAGCTAGGTTCTCCATGCTCAAGGAGATGGATGCTCCCAGCTCCTTCTTCTTTGGTTTGGAAAGACAGAGCAGTGAAGCCAAGGGTATGCATTGTCTACGGCTGTCTGATGGGCGGGTGACCTCTGTGGTGGGTGAGATGCGGGAGCGGACTGTGGAGTTTTATACTGAATTGTACAGGGCAGAAGTGTGTGATCCTATGTGTGCTCAGGTCTTGTTCGCAGGACTCCCTAAGCTCTCTCTGGCACAGAGGGATGAAATGGACATTCCTCTGTTGTCCCATGAACTGGTAGAGGCCGTAACCCAGATGTTCCCCGGTTGTGCACCGGGGGTTGATGGACTCCCAGTGGAGTTTTATAAAAATTCTGGGGAATAATTGGACAGGACTTCTTTTGCGTGTTGCATGAATGCGTCGGGGCAGGAGAGTTACCGATGAGCTGCCGTCAGGCGGCTCTGACTCTCCTGCCCAAAAAAAGGGACTTGTGTGAACTTAAGAACCGGAGGCCTGTGGCATTACTCTGTGTGGACTACAAGATATTTGCCAAGGTCCTCTCTAACAGACTGAAGTTCCATTTGGACTCGATAGTATCTAAGGACCAAACATATTTTGTACCGGGATGCTCAATCACGGGAAACTTGTTCTTAATTAGGGACATGTTGGACTTGTCGAGAGGTTCTAATGTGAACTTTGGACTGGTCTCTTTAGATCAAGAGAAGGCTTTTGATAGAGTGGACCATGACTATCTGTTTAATGTGATGTCTGTGTTTGGGTTTGGGAAGAGTTTTTTGACATGTGTGAAGCTGTTGTATGCTGGGGCGTCATGTATGGTTAAGGTGGGAGAGGGGCTCAGTAGGCCAGTCGGGGTGAGAATGGTGCATTAGACAAGGATGCCCTCTATCTGGGCAGTTATACACACTAGCCATTGAGGCTTTTTTAGGACTGCTACACAGGTGACTGCAGGGAGTGTGCAGGACAGACATGGATGTGGTGACAGGAATAGCAGTGTCAGCATATGCAGATGATGTTTCTGTGATGGTCAGGGATGGTCAAGATATGCAGGCATTAGAGACCAGTCTGAAGGTGTAGAAGGGAGCTTCATCAGCTAAGGTAAACTGGGGCAAGAGCAAAGCTCTGTTATGTGGGGCATGGGGGGTAGGGCTCCTCCTCTGCTTCCAGGGGGTTTGCAGTGGGGTTGTGAAGGGCTTAAAGTGTTGGGGGTGTACCTGGGCTCGGAGAAGTGGGTCAGGAAGAACTGGGAGGGGCTGTCACAGGCAGTGGTGTCAAGACTGGCCAGGTGGAGGTGGCTCCTGTCCCAAGTGTCATATAGAGGGAGGGTGCTGATAATTAACAACCTGGTGGCATCTTCCCTGTGGCATAAACTGGCTGTCCTCAACCCCCCCGCCGATCTGCTCACAGACCTGCAACGCAAGCTGGTGGACTTCTTCTGGTCAGGCCATCACTGGCTGAGGGCGGCAGTGTTGTGCATGACCGTCCATGAAGGAGGACAGGGCCTGGTGGAACTGGAGAGCAGGATGGCTGCCTCCCGGCTAAAGGCGGTGCAGAGACTGCTGTACCATACTGATGTCGGCTGGAGGGAACCAGTATGCGCGCTGTTGAGGAGAGCTGGCGGATTAGGGTTGAACCGGCAGCTGTTCCTCATGAAGCTGGAGAGGCTGAGAACAGCAGGTCTCTCAGATTTTTACTCTGCAATGCTGAGGGCCTGGCAGCTGCTAAGGCCCACATGAGAAGGGGGTGTGGAGCCCGGGCTGTGGGTGTGGGAGGAGCCTATCTTCCACAACCCAGCCATCCCTTTGAGATCGGTTCAGTCGGCCACCCTGCATAGGCAACTGATGGCAGGGGGTTTACAAAGGCTGGGTGACCTGCAACTGCTGGGAGAGGAGAGGTGGAAAACCCCGGAAGTCTTAGCACAAGGTAAAGCCCTCTACAACCTCTGCGTTAAGGTTAGGAACATTAGAAGCCTAACAGGAGTGAAGGCACATCAGTGGCAGGGGGTATGTGGGGAGGAAAGTATGGTGGGTTTTAGATGGAGGGGGCTCTACAAACCCCCAGTACCAAAGAGGTCAGGGGTCCTCCAGTGGAGGGTTCTTCATGGAGCCCTGGCCACTAACAGCTGGTTGGCACGGGTTGAACCGGGAGTCGGGCAGGGGGGTCCTTTCTGTGTAACGAAAGAAACTGTGATTCATGTGTTTTCTGTGTGCACCAGGTTAATGCCATTAATGTCTCTTTTGGAATGTCTGTGTGAGAGGTTGGGGGTGGGTTTTACTGTTGGGGTGTTTATAATGGGATACAGGTATTCAAGTAAGTAGAAGGCCAAATGTGTTTTGTTGAATTTTCTGTTTGCTCAGGCAAAGTTAGCTATTTGGCTAACAAGGAGGAACAGGGTCAAAGGTGGGGGGATAACAGACCCTTTACTATTGTTTAATGGGATGGTCTCTGCGTGCCTTAGGGTTGAATTTGAGTTCTATAAAATGATAAAAATTGTGGAGATGTTTAAGGAGATATGGTGTGTTGGGGGGCTGTCTGTATAGCTGGGGAAGATGTTTTGGATATACGGTTGTAGGAGTGGGTATTGTTTTTGGGTATTGTGATGTTGGTTTGGATCATGTGGTAGCTGGAAAGGTGAGTATGGTATATGTATGCAGTACAGGATATAATTTGGTTTTTTATTTTTAAGGGGGGGGGGGGGGGTGTTTTAAATGAAATGAGAATGTTTCAGTAAAGAAAGAAAAAAAGTCAAAGTCTCTCTCGCTCTCTCTCTCTCTCTCTCTCTCTCTCTCCCCATCTCTCTCACTCTTTCTCTCACCGTCTCTCTCTGTCCCTCTCCCCATCTTTCCTCATCTCTCTTTTATCAATCTTTCACCATCACTCCCTCTCTCTTGCTCTCTTCTCAATGTCTTACCATCTCTCTCTCTCTTTCTCTCTCTCTCCCTCTCTCTCTCTCTCTCTCTCTCTCTCTCTCTCACCCTCGCCTTCACTCTCTCAGCCTAAACAAGTTGGTGCAGCACTCAGCCCTTGGCTCCAATGGAAAAAAAATACACTTTTATAACTGTGGTAAATTGATTGGGTGCGTGAAAGAGTGAGATCTACACGGCTCCTTCTTCATTACCACCTAATTAGAAGACTCTAGAACGTGGGCCGTCACCGGGCAGACTAACTGCTGGGCCTGTTCCATTTGAAAATGAAACTAATACAGCGAATTGAAAATACAAGTTATATCAGAGCCTCACATCAGCAAGAGGCTGGCAACAGGGAGCATAAGCAATCAGCAACAGTTCATCCGCCTATAGCTACCGCCCTAGATTCCCAGACAGAATATTACTCATCTAGCAGTCTACCTGAAAAAATATGTGCAAGACTCAAATGATATGGATTTTTGCTTGATTTCTTTGGGGAGTGAGAAGGAAATGGATGTATAAAATAGGTGTGACAAATGGCTGCAAGTCTTTTTGTAAGGGACCAAAATTCTTCAACTGACATAATGATGATGGCTCCAGATTCTTACCCTACGAGGTCCAGGGCCTGCTGGTTTTCTGTTCTATCTGATAATTAATTCCACCGCCTGGTGTCCCTAGTCTAAGTCAGTCCCTGATTAGAGGGGAATAATGAAAAAAATGCAGTGGAATTGGCTTCGAGGTCCAGAGTTGAGTTTTGAGGGCTCCAGACTATAGACTGCACTGGCCTACTTTCCTTGATAGCACTGCAATGTGGAGTTTGCTGAAAGATGATGGAGAGTGGGTATGATACTAATGCTCTCTCTGTCTCACCATTCACTCTCTCTTTCTCTCTCCATATTTTCATCATTCTGTCTTTCCATCCTTTGTCACTCTCTCTTACTATCCATCTTTCTGTTACTTTCTCCATCCTCTCTCATCCTTCTCCCTCTCTCTCTCTCTCTGTGTGTCTTACTATCTGTCTTTCTGTAACTTTCTCCCTCACCCCCACTTCTCCCTATCCCTCTCTCCCTCCACCCTTTGCTCAAGGCGTGTAGATGAGTTTGTGTCATGGCGTCTGCGGTGTTAAACCATTCACGAAGCAGCGCCATCATTCAGGGCTCAAGTGCCATTGATTTTCACAGCCCAAATGGCCTCCTTTTATTCCTCTCACACTCCAGTGGAGCCAAAAGAAAGAGAAAAAGAAAGAAGAAGAAAGAAAGAAAGAAAGAAAGAAAGAAAGAAAGAAAGAAAGAAAGAAAGAGAAGAAAGAAGAGAGAAGAAAGAAAGAAAGGTGAGAAAGGGAGGGAAAGAGAGAAAGAGAGAAGACGAGAGGGAAAGAGAGAAGACGAGAGGAAAAGAGAAGACAAGAGGGAGAGAGAAGATGAAAGGGAAAGAGAGAGAAGACGAGAGGGAAAGAGAGAGAGAGAAGATGAGAGGGAAAGAGAAAGAAAGAAGATGAGAGAGAGAAGACGAGAGGGAAAGAGAGAGTGGGAAAGAAGGCAGAAGGTAAGAAAGCAATAGAGAAGGGGAAGATATGAGGCAGAGAGAGAAGGGAAAAGAAGAGCGAGAGAGAGAGAGAGAGAGAGAGAGAGAGAAGGGAAGAAAGAGAAGGAGAAGGAAGACAGACAGACAAAGAGAGAGAGAGAGGTTTTAGGTTTTATTTATTTGCACCAAAGAAAACAAGTTAAAGACAAAACAGTGGAGACAAAAAAACAGTTAAAACGATGTGCAGCTTGAAAATGTAACCATCTAGTGTTCAGCAAAATAACAACACAATGTCAAATACAGGTAGACTAGTAAAATAATTAACATCCAATCACATTAACCGTTACTCTCTCACGGGAATTCCACTAACGGTCCGTATGTAGCGAAACGTAGCTGATGCACATTCCATTACCCGGGAAAACACCGAACAACAGACAGGGACGTTGGACCATCGAAGAGGCGCAAACATGATGAGAACTACATTGATTTGGGCTTCACTTATATTGTGAGTAGTATTTTCCTCAGCTACAGTGTGTTATATGTGCAAATGTACTATCTCATAACTCAATGAAACCTTCACTCTTGCGCAGACATTTAGAAACAAAACATGCCAATTAAAAAATAAGCCACAGGTGTCAGGGATTTCTTTGTCGGAGGACGATATGGCGAAATCATCATCGGAAAATGAGGACCAATATGCAGCAGAGTTGAGATGGTTCATTTTGAACTTTTAATAAATTCCAAAACGAACATACAAAATAACAAAAACGAACGCACGATACACTGACAGTCCTGTTAGGTTTACACACACTAAACACGGAACACGGAACAATCTCCCACCAATACACAGACAAACACACCCAACTAATATAGGACTTCCAATCAAAGGCAACACCACACAGCTGCCTTCAATTGGAAGTCCACCCCAATTAACTCAACATAGAAACAGATCAACCAGACTACACATAGAAATACATCAACATAGACCATAACTCAAAACCCAGAAATTTTACATTTACATTTTAGTCATTTAGCAGACGCTCTTATCCAGAGCGACTTACAGTAGTGAATGCATACATTTCATATTTTTTTTTTTTGTCTGTGCTGGCCCCCCGTGGGAAACGAACCCACAACCCTGGTGTTGCAAACACCATGCTCTACCAACTGAGCTACAGGGAAGGCTAGGAAATAGGCTAGGAAATAATAAATCAAACGCCCTCCTAACTAACACGCCACCCTGAACCACATAAAACAAATACCCTCTGCCACGTCCTGACCAAACTAAAATGACAATTAACCCTTATACTGGCCAGGACGTGACAACAGGGCTTTATTGAGCAAGAATTAAGACGACTTTCGAGTACTAAGACATGTATAAAAGCAACAGATACCATTAATAAGAAGAGGCTAGAAGCGTCTTATATGGTGAGCTACCGAGTGGCTAGGACAGGCAAGCCCCATACTATTGTGGAGGACTTAATTCTTCCTGCTGCTGCGGATATGGCTGGGACAATGCTGGGGGAAAAGGCCAAAATAACTATACAG
Source organism: Salmo salar (assembly GCF_965601325.2). NCBI lineage: Eukaryota > Metazoa > Chordata > Actinopteri > Salmoniformes > Salmonidae > Salmo > Salmo salar. Next base: position 56,715,410 of record NC_138297.1, read on the forward strand.
ACAATGTGACAATAACATGGCAGGAGATGTTTTGAAACAATTACTGCTTCGCATACAAGCCAGTGAATTCTATGCGTTACATCTGGATGAGTCAACAGGTGGCGGGCCTGGCACAGCTCCTGGTATATGTCCGTTACGTTTATGGGGGGTCAATTAAGGAAGACATCCTCTTCTGCAAACCACTGGAAACCAGGACAACAGGAGAGGATATTTTTAAAGTCCTGGACACCTTTGTGACACGATGTGTTGGTATCTGTACTGATGGAGCCATGACAGGGAGGCACAGTAGAGCGGTAACGCACATGCAAGCAGTTGCTCCCGACGCCACTTGGGTACACTGCAGCATCGACTGAGAGGCTCTTGCTGCCAAAGGAATGCCTGACAGCTTGAAAGACGTTTTGGACACTACAGTGAAAATAGTTAACTTTGTTAAAGCAAGGCCCCTGAACTCCTGTGTATTTTCTGAACTATGCAATGATATGGTCAGCGACCATGTAACGCTTTTACAATGTACAGAAGTGCGCTGCTTATCAAGGGGAAAAGTATTGACACGTTTTTTTTATTGTGAGACGAGCTGAAAGTTTTCTTTACTGACCATACTTTTCACTTGTCTGACCACTTGCATGATGACGAGTTTCTCACATGACTGGCCTTTCTGGGTAATGTTTTTTCTCACGTGAATGATCTGAATCTAGGATTATAGGGACTCTCCACAACTACATTCAATGTGCAGGACAAAATTGAGGCTATGATTAAGAAGTTGGAGCTTTTCTCTGTCTGCATTAACAAGGACAACACACAGGTCTTTCCTTCATTGTATGATTTTTTGTGTGCAAATGAACTCAAGCTTACGGACAATGTCAAATGTGATATAGCGAAGCACCTGAGTGAGTTGGGTGTGCAATGGATGACCAACTGGATTCGTTATCCCTTTCATGCCCTGCCTCCAGTCCACTTACAGATATCTGAACAAGAGAGCCTCATCGAAATTACAACAAGCGATTTTCTGTGAAAATGTAATTTAATCAGAAGCCACTGCCAGATTTCTGGATTGGGTTGCATTCAGAGCATCCTGCCTTGGCAAATCATGCTGTTAAGACACTGATGCCCTTTGCAACCACGTACCTATGTGAGAGTGGATTCTCGGCCCTCACTAGCATGAAAACTAAATACAGGCACAGACTGTGTGTGGAAAATGATTTAAGACTGAGACTCTCTCCAATACAACCCAACATTGCAGAGTTATGTGCATCCTTTCAAGCACACCCTTCTCATTAACCTGTGGTGAGTTATTCACAATTTTCAATGAACAAATAAAGTTTTATATGTAAGATGGCTAAATAAAGAACAAAATGATTGATTATTATATTATTATTTTTGCCCTGGTCCTATAAGAGGTCTTTGTCATTTCCCACGAGCCGGGTTATGACAAAAACTCACACTCATTCTTATGTAATAAATGTATCCTGGAAGGCTTACAATGATGGCAAAAAACAACATTTGAGAGTGCGCTGACCCTGGTGCTAGAGGGGGGACGCAGCTGGAGGTTGAATGTTTGAAGGGGTACGGGACTATGAAAAGTTTGGGAACCACTGTGATAGAGAATTGACTACCCGAGGTGCAGCATTGGGGAGGGTAAAGGTTATCACAGTGACTTGTGTTGTATGCATGGATTTGGGAATGAACCTGGAAGAATCCATTGAAGGGTTTAGGTAGGTTGTCTGGGAGGTATGTAATATTTGTAGATGAAGGTGCATAATTGGAATATATTAATGTTGTAGATTGACAATATATTGAGTTTCTTAAACAGAGGGCAGATGGAGCCAAGTAGTTAGAGGAGGTGACTAGTCTTGAAAATTGATTTTGTGTGATGAGTAATTTGTGTAGGTAGGAAGCACATGTACTGGCCAAGACAATATTGCAGTAAATGAGATATGGGTAACTTAAACTGCAGTATAGTGTTAGGAAGCCTGATGGAGCAAACCACTAATCGTTCTGATGATACCAACAGACTTCACTACTTTGCTGCAGAAAAAGTGAATACGATCTTTCCAGGACAACTTTTCATCAACTAGGACACCGAGGAATCTACTAGATAAAACCTGGTCCATTTCATTCCCACCATTTGAGATTCTGGCTCTTTCCTTAACAATATTTAGTATTATTATCAGTGAATACAATGAAGTTAGATTTTTTTCCCACATTTAAATATCATTTGTTTATCTGGAACCATTCAGAAAATGTGTCCATGCCTGAATTGGCTTCATATATTCTTGTGTGATAAAATGAAGTTGGTATCCTCAGCAAAGAGAATGGGAGGTACGGTAGAAGACCCAGCAGCAAGGTCATTGATATAGATTAGGAATAACAAAGGTCCAAGGATCAGACCCTGTGGAATGCAATAGGATATGGGCCAAGGATCAGACCCTGTGGAATGCAACAGGATATCTTGATCCTTCTAACATTTGCATATACAGATTGTTCTCTTTCATAAACATAATTATATAGGCATTTCGATGTATAATCATGAAGACCATAATAATGCAATTTGGCAAGCAATATTTAATTATCAACCGTGTCAAACGCTTTGGATAAATCTAGAACGAATCCAAGAGCGTATTTGTTGGGTGTAAAGATTTATTCCACAAGTTGTAAAATAACCATATCTGTGGAGAAGTTCTTACGAAAAGCATATTGGTGCTCATACTGTATAGAACACAGTGTTGGTTTAAATGTTTCAACATTCTTTTATGCACCATTTTTCTAGGATTTTAGACAAACATGGTTGTACAGATACTTGACGATAATTAATAAAATATCTTGGATCCCAAGATTTATAGAGGGGGATAACTTTGACAATTTTCTAATCTTTAGGAACATATTTGGTGAAGATTAACATTAGTGGCTCAATACTGTAGGAAGACACTGATTTCACCAAAGAGGAACCTCCTCATGACCTGCTGCTGATAGCATATAAGTTACCAATTACCTCCATCACCTCCATTACATCAGGTGGATCAAACTGAAGCAGAGAAAGAAAATGTCCCTTAATGTTATCACAGGGATTTCAAGCAATGTTCCCAATTTTCTTTGACAGAGAGGAGGAAAGGGTGAAGGCAAAAAAGATTAGGGCAAGGAGAAATAGAGAGGATGACGGAGAGGGAGATGGAGAGAGAGAATTACCAGGAGAGCTAAGATAGACAGCCAGAGAGAGAGAGAGAGAGAGAGAGAGAGAGAGAGAGAGAATTACCAGGAGAGCTAAGATAGACAGCCAGGGAGAGAGAGAGAGAATTACCAGGAGAGCTAAGATAGACAGCCAGAGAGAGAGAAAGAGAGAGAGAGAATTACCAGGAGAGCTAAGATAGACAGCCAGAGAGAGAGAGAGAGAGAGAATTACCAGGAGAGCAAAGATAGACAGCCAGAGAGAGAGAGAGAATGACCAGGAGAGCTAAGATAGACAGCCAGAGAGAGGGAGAGAAAATTACCAGGAGAGGTAAGATAGACAGCCAGAGAGAGAGAGAGAGAGAGAGAGAGAGAGAATTACCAGGAGAGCTAAGATAGACAGCCAGAGAGAGAGAGAGAGAGAGAGAGAGAGAATTACCAGGAGAGCTAAGATAGACAGCCAGGGAGAGAGAGAGAGAATTACCAGGAGAGGTAAGATAGACAGCCAGAGAGAGAGAGAGAGAGAGGGAGAGAGAGAGAATTACCAGGAGAGCTAAGATAGACAGCCAGAGAGAGAGAGAGAGAGAGAGAGAGAGAGAGAGAGAGGGAGAGAGAGAGAGAGAATTACCAGGAGAGCTAAGATAGACAGCCAGAGAGAGAGAGAGAGAGAGAGAGAGAGAGAGAATTACCAGGAGAGCTAAGATAGACAGCCAGGGAGAGAGAGAGAGAATTACCAGGAGAGGTAAGATAGACAGCCAGAGAGAGAGAGAGAGAGAGGGAGAGAGAGAGAGAGAATTACCAGGAGAGCTAAAATAGACAGCCAGAGAGAGAGAGGAGAGAGAGAGAGAGAGAATTACCAGGAGAGCTAAGATAGACAGCCAGAGAGAGAGAGAGAATTACCAGGAGAGCTAAGATAGACAGCCAGAGAGAGAGAGAGAATTACCAGGAGAGCTAAGATAGACAGCCAGAGAGAGAGAGAGAGAGAATTACCAGGAGAGCTAAGATAGACAGCCAGAGAGAGAGAGAGAGAGAGAATTACCAGGAGAGCAAAGATAGACAGCCAGAGAGAGAGAGAGAATTACCAGGAGAGCTAAGATAGACAGCCAGAGAGAGGGAGAGAAAATTACCAGGAGAGGTAAGATAGACAGCCAGAGAGAGAGAGAGAGAGAGAGAGAGAGAGAGAGAGAGAGAGAGAGAATTACCAGGAGAGCTAAGATAGACAGCCAGAGAGAGAGAGAGAGAGAGAGAGAGAGAGAGAGAGAGAGAGAGAGAATTACCAGGAGAGCTAAGATAGACAGCCAGGGAGAGAGAGAGAGAATTACCAGGAGAGGTAAGATAGACAGCCAGAGAGAGAGAGAGAGAGAGGGAGAGAGAGAGAATTACCAGGAGAGCTAAGATAGACAGCCAGAGAGAGAGAGAGAGAGAGAGAGAGAGATAGAGGGAGAGAGAGAGAGAGAATTACCAGGAGAGCTAAGATAGACAGCCAGAGAGAGAGAGAGAGAGAGAGAGAGAGAGAGAGAGAGAGAGGGAGAGAGAGAGAATTACCAGGAGAGCTAAGATAGACAGCCAGAGAGAGAGAGAGAGAGAGAGAGAGAGAGCAGGAGGGAGGGAGGGATGGAGTGAGGGAGGGAGGGACGAGCGATATAATTCTGGCTGGGTCAGGAGTCATTCAGGCAGGGTTTAGTGGTGATTTATAGTGAGGTATAGTGCTTTGCACTCCAAAGCCTTATTCATTCCCTTAATCTAGCTCACCTCGCCGAGACTTGCTTAAGGTAATGGCACAGCCACCATCGAGTGATGGGAGGGAGTGAGAAGTAGGGGGGAGGAAGGAAGGAGGGAGGAAGGAGGGAGGGGTGGAGCGGGAAGGAAGGATTAAGGGTGAGAGAGAAGGAGAGAGGAGACACTGAGAGGGAAAGTGAAGCAGGGCTCTGGAGAGAGAGAGAGAGAGAGAGAGAGAGAGAGAGAGAGAGAGAGAGAGTAAGAGGGGCTGGAGCGCCCTGATTTCCACTCGAAGTGATGTATATTTGCATTCTTTATTTGGGATCATTCCTCCGTCTGAACAGATCTGTTATCCTGTCCTCTCTCTTTCTCTCTCTCTGGCTCTCTCTCTCACCTCCACTCCATTTGGCCTCTTTTTTTTGTTTTATTTGCTCTCCAGAAGGAGAGAAAGAGAGAAAAGGAGAGAGAGAGAATATTCTGGATGAGCCCTGAGCCGGTGAACGGCTGCTAAGACACCGCCTGTAGTGTGAGTTCTTGTTTGGAGTGGCAGATCGTTTTGCCGGAGAGAGAGAGGAGAGGAGTAGCAGAATGACGTTTGTCAGCCGTCTGTCCTTGTGCACGGCATCTGCGAATGCAGAAACAAGCCATTTGAATCGATCAGCTTTCAAAATGCTCTGCGTCTGCGTAACATCCATATACTGACAGAGAGAGATGGGTTGTTTGTGTAGAATGTGTGTGTTAACATAGACATGACTGTCTACTTGTCTGTGCTTATTAGTTTTGTACAGCATGCACACATGCACACACACACACACACACACACACACACACACACACACACACACACACACACACACACACACACACACACACACACACACACACACACACACACACACACACACACACACACACACACACACACACACACACACACACACACACACACACACACTCCCCACCTGTTGAATATGCTGGATGTGTGTCTGTATGTCAGTATGTCCTGATTGTTGTGTTTGGCTCAAACCAACAGAATCAAATCAAATTGTATTTGTCACATGCGCCAAATACTTGAAAAATGAAAGGAGAGCCGCACACTCTAGGAGCTCAGACACAATAATTGAATAACTAATATCCAATGTTACGACAGACAAGCTGTCTTCCTCAGGGTATAATGACATGCGCAAAATACAACAGGTGTAGACCTTACTGTGAAATGCTTACTTACAAGCCCTTAACCAACAATGTAGTTCAAGAAATAGAGTTAAGAAAATATGTACTAAATAAGAATGGGAGAAATTCCCCAAATACATGTGTGCCAAGTTTGTAGCGTCATACCCAAGAAGACTCAAGGCTGTAATCGCTACCAAACGTGCTTCAATGAACTACTGAGTAAAGGGTCTGAATACTTATGTAGATGTGATATTTCAGTTTTTTATTTGTAATACATTTGCAAAAATGTCTAAACACCTGTTTTTGCTTTGTCATTATGGGGTATTGTGTAGAGATTGATGAGGGGAAAACAACAATTTAATCCATTTTAGAATAAGGCTGTAACGTAACAAAATGTGAAAGAGGGGTCTGAATACTTTCTGAATGCACTGTATATAACAAAGCCATCCTGTTAGAAAACGTTGGCTGGTTCTCATTAAAGTCGCGTAGATAACTTCACTATTCCCCAATGGTTTTCAAAGCTCTGCTACGCAAGCTTCTGACTTGGTCGAACTTGGTTGTTGAAGTTAAAAACCATGAGGTACCAAACCCGTTCACAGGGTTGGTTAACTCGAGGATTCAATCCGCTTTAAGTTTTAATGCATGCTGGAACAATTTGCAGACCTCATTAGAATTAGATGTTCTGGTACTGCTCGGACGGTTTAGGGTGTTGATTGAGGACCTAATAGCTGAGGACCGTAATTATTTATCACATATATATATGTGACAGGACTGCTGCAGTGAATGCATATAGTGTTGTGTATTCTCTTCTTGTACTCCATAGTGACCTGGGAAGCCCCATTCAACAGCAACAAGCTGAGCAGAGAGAAAGACAGTAAACAGAACTTATATGTTATCATCTATGAGCGAGAAAGAAAGAACGTGAGTGAGAAACAGAAAGAGAGGAAGACACCCGCAAAACATCACTGCATGTCAGAAACCCGGGCCTGCTCAATCAACCCACACGCTGCAGAAAAAGGGGATAACTGTAAAAGAATGAGAAGAATAAATCAAGGGGAAAATAAATTACAAATATTCCCCTGTGAAAAAGAGACACAGTTTTTCTTGTGAAGCACGAGGCCGGTCTTTGTGCTGCGGGGAAAGATACAGCACTCTTTTGTTGTCGTGCTTACTCCCGGTGGTGCTGCTCTTTCAGAGAGGCGCGGGGCCTCTGATTGCCTAGTTATTGCGCCTCTCCTCTTCTCCATTGTCCTCACAGGCTGAGAAAGAGATAGAGAGAGAAATGGATGGAATGAGAGAGTTAGAGAGAGAATTAGAGAGAGAGGCAGACAGACACACACACACACACACAGAGAGAAATCTAGAGACAGAGAAATTAAGAGGATTGAGCCAGAGAAAGAGAGAGGAGTTGTGGGTAGAGAGCTAGTTTTGAGTAGGGAGAACAAAGACTGAGAGAGATAGAGAAACAAACAAAAACATAGGGCACATTTCCCAGTCCCATATCTGGATCATTCATTAGCTTGTTTTGCCCAGTGAAGCTCTTAGCTCCTGACTGTATTATTGTAGTTATTAGTCCTATTTCAAGGCCTCATTAAAATCCAAACATTATATAGAGTCAGTGAGGACATATCTAGCCAGGTGTGGTCAATGCTCCAACAGGTTGATGCGGTGTTCAGAGCAGAACACACCTGTAGTTGTAGAAGAAAGAAGGAAGGGAAAGCTCTGCTCAAGTACGCAATAGTAGGTTTTGGGAGACAGACGGTGCTCTTTGGTAAAAGGGGTAAATTGGTCATTGAAAAGGAAGGAGGACGAAGGCACTTTTCATATAATGAATTAAAATGCCTTTATTTGTATGGCATGTTCAATGGAAACAAAGTTTAAAAACTCTGCATGGTCACTACAGTCCTTGCCATGCATCAGTGGACCTGGAGAATCTCGTATTGCCACTAGCCCATGTCTCAGATTTAAACCACTATACGGTAGTTGAAGTCTTCCACTCAGCGCTAAGGCTCCTGGGTACTGAGAAACCCCCATCACATCCACAGGTCCACAGGCTATACTCATCAACTAGTGTCTCTGAGGACGCGAAAGAAGAAAAGAAGAGAGAGAAGAAGAGAGTTGGAGGAGGGGAAACTACTACGGCTTTCACACCGCGTCTCGAAATGGCTTCTGGGGATCGGGGGTTTATTGTGTTTGCCAGTTGAGCCACACATCAGTTGAGCTCCTTGAGGAGCGTGTTGATATTTTCAAACCCACTGATAAACCTGAGTCCTCTGAAGTTTATACTTGGCTTCTTCAAGGGGGTTTGTCTTATGAATAGAAAGGGGAAATCGATCGATAGACAGAGGGGAGTAAGAGCAGAGTAGAACGTGTAATTAAGAGAAGACAAGCATCTCAGAGGAGAATGGGAGTTGAGTTTTCTGATTTGATTAATTTATCTGTACTATATTTGTCAAATTCCCCCACTAGGCAAAACTGTAAGGTTTAAGGTGGCTTAAACAGTTCATGTCAAGCCCTGGTGTGTGTTCCTTACAATCGTAAAACTATGATTTAAATCATCAAGGATGTCTTCATGGTATCAGCACCTTCTGTATATCTGATGTATGTATTGTATTTTGCTGTATTACCTCCAAGTGTCACGACTTCTACCGAAGTCGGCTCCTCTCCTTGTTCGGGCGGCGTTCGGCGATCGATGTCACCGGCCTTCTAGCCATCGCCGCTCCATCGCCGCTCCACTCTCATTGTTCCATTTGTTTTGTCTTGTTCCCTGCACACCTGGTTTACATTCCCTAATCACACTGCATGTATTTATTCCTCTGATTTCCCCCCCATGTCTTTGTGTGAAATTGTTTTTGTTACGTGTTTTGTGTTACGCGCCAGGCTGGTTTTTCCCCTGTATTCCGTGGTATTTCACGAATTATGTTTAATTGTTAAACTTTTGCTTATTTTTGTGACTGTTTCGCGCCTTGCACTTTTTACCTTTGGCTGGAAGTTTTGACGCAGTGGCGTCGGTCTGTTTTATTGCCTCTGCTTAAATAAAGTGTGCATTTGTTCACAACTCTATGCTCTCCTGCACCTGACTTCTCCACCAGTAGCGCACAACCTTTACACCAAGCATTGAAAATGGACATGCCATACAGTGAAAAGCTGTTGCAGTATACCTAGACTACACTTATGTGGTACTAACATTGAAAACGTTATTACATAAAGTTATTATAAAGTACTAACACTGAACACATTATTATGTAGAGTTATTATAAAGTACTAACACTGAACTTTATTATGTAGAGTTATTATAAAGTACTAACACTGAAAACTTTATTACATAGAGTTATTATAAAGTACTAACACTGAAAACTTTATTACGTAGAGTTATTATAAAGTACTAACACTGAAAACATTATTATGTAGAGTTATAAAAAAGTACTAACACTGAAAACATTATTATGCAGAGTTATTATAAAGTACTAACACTGAACACTTTATTACGTACAGTTATTATAAAGTACTAACACGTTATTACGTAGAGTTATTATAAAGTACTAACATTGAAAACATTATTAAATAGAGTTATTATAAAGTATTAACACTGAAAACTTCATTACGTAGAGTTATTATAAAGTACGAACACTTTGTTACATAGAGTTATTATAAAGTACGAACACTTTGTTACATAGAGTTATTATAAAGTACGAACACGTTATTACGTAGAGTTAATATAAAGTACTAACACTGAAAACTTTATTACGTAGAGTTATTATAAAGTACGAACACGTTGTTACGTAGAGTTATTATAAAGTACTAACACTGAAAACTTTATTACGTAGAGTTATTATAAAGTACTAACACTGAAAACTTTATTACGTAGAGTTATTATAAAGTACGAACACGTTATTACGTAGAGTTATTATAAAGTACTAACACTGAAAACTTTATTACGTAGAGTTATTATAAAGTACTAACACTGAAAACGTTATTATGTAGAGTTATTATAAAGTACTAACACTGAAAACTTTATTACGTAGAGTTATTATAAAGTACGAACACGTTATTACGTAGAGTTATTATAAAGTACTAACACTGAAAACTTTATCACGTAGAGTTATTATAAAGTACTAACACTGAAAACTTTATTATGTAGAGTTATTATAAAGTACTAACACTGAAAACTTTATTACGTAGAGTTATTATAAAGTACTAACACTGAAAACTTTATTACGTAGAGTTATTATAAAGTACGAACACGTTGTTACGTAGAGTTATTTTAAAGTGCATTTTTTTATGGAAGCATGTGTCTAGTATAATAATAATAATATAATTTAGCAGTTGCTTTAATTTTATGTATGGGTGGGCCCGAGAATCAAACCCACTAGCCTGGCGTTGCAAGCACCATGCTCAACCAACTGAGCTACAGAGGTCCTGCTGCCCACATCCATTTTGGTGAGTGATCTTTAGTGACAGAACTCCTATGAAGATGTAATGGCTTGGTTGGGGAATAGGAACTCTAAGTAATGCCTATGGCCGTCTCTCTTCATTGAAAGTCTCCTCTCATCTTTACCCAATAGATGCCCCACGACATATTATACCTGAGCTCTTTCTGAGTAGATCAATAGTCAGCGTCTTGGACCCTCACGCCTCGCTGTTCCATGCCATTCCTCCCAGGCCTTTAGTTTTACATCGGATTCCCGTTTGATCCTGTTCCGTTTGGTCCTGGGGGGTGAAAGCTGAAAGCACTCTGCCTATTTGTTTTTTATTAACCCGACCTGTCGATGTCGCTCAGATGGGATCCCGCCATTGTTCCCAAATTAGCACTGATTTCTTAAAAATTAGCTTGATGGGGATTCTGCATCAAAGGGAGATATTTTGTCTCTCATTCTGAGGATGACTACGAGGCAGATTAATTGGAAAAGTCAAGTAAGTCGGTCTTTAATGATAGATTGCAGCCGAGGGGATGATTGCAGGGGCTCCCCACAGGGTTAAAGCTGCCGCTGTCGGAAAAACAACAATAACAAAAACAAAAGCAACGGAGAGCAGACGCTCCTACCAGTCAGTTAGGATGCCTTATCTCTCTCCATTTTTTCATCTCTTTCTTTTTCACTTCATAATGAGAGACTCATTTCCAAACAGGCTTGAAAGAGACAGCCCTGCTGCAGATGGGGTCCTTGTGGGTGGGTGGAGTGGTCGAGGGGGGCTAAGAGACACTTTACATTTTTTTTATTCTCTCACAGTCATAGAAAGGTGCTACTTGACCTAATATCACTCACACTGTCGTTAACGTACGCTCCAATTACTATTTGACTATGTCTGCATTTTGTACAAATGTTACGTAATACCTCATTAGGTTTAATTTCCCAATCTGTTGTAGCTAGGTGTTATTTCTCCAGGACCGTCCTCAGGTATAAAAAAGAAAGGTAGACAGAAAAAGAAAGAGTCGTGCAGGAACACTAAACCAGCCAGGCCTCTGGGCTCTGCCAAAAATTTAATTATGGGGAGAAACTGGTAATAATGAATTACCTTTGATTAATTCTTACCTTTGATCCATCTATCCATCGAGCCCAGAAGTGGATCTGACAGCAGCCTTATCAGGTATTTGGCATCAAACGATTAATTATGGACATTCTCTCTCTCTCTCTCTCTCTCTCTCTCTCTCTCTCTCTCTTGCTCTCTCGCTCTCTCTCTCTCTCGCTCTCTCACTCTCTCACTCTCTCTCGCTCTCTCTCTCTGTGTGAGTATTGCCAAATAAAAGTAACAGAGATATTTTAGATTGATAGCGTTAAAGAGACATTGTATGATGCAACACTTCTGGGAGCTAGTAGTATTTCCTGACCAAGAGGTGTACAGTACAAGGTGGTGCAGCAGTGGCATATACTTCACATCCCGAGGGCACACACTTTGTCTTCATGTTTCCCCTGGCTGTGCCATCGTATCCGGGCCTGCGGCGGGCTAGTCTGTGTGCATGTAAATCCGGTAGCCCCGCTATCGCTGGTCTCATCCGTTACACTCTGCTCCCATTCAATCAGAGTCCCCGCGCCTCAGTGGAACCAGGAACAGCAGATAAAATTCTCATTATCTTACCCCGCGCTGAATATAAGGGACCAGTGATAGGGTACACACACAGGGATACATGTACACACACACACACTCATAGAGAAACACACACACACATTAACATGCACAAACATGTTTATCGAGTACACACGGTTTCATATACAGATAACAATCTAATGTAAAAAAACACAATGTGCACACACACAGAGAGTTTTTAGCCTGATTTGTGTGTTGGGGGAGCTTTATCATGGTCCATTACAACATGTGTTTCCATTACAGCAGTCATGCAAAGTCCCGCTCAAACAGAATCTAGCAGGGGCCTATGTGGACGTAGGAGTGTGTGTGTTTGTGTGGTCGTGTGTGTGTTTGTGTGTGTGTCCATATTTCTCTCTAGTTCAGTCTACTATTTGTAAATTTTTCAGGTTTCTGTTTGTGTATCAACGTGAATATAAAAATGTGAATGCTAATGAATGAGCGAATGTGTGTGGGTGCATATTTCACTTTGTGCATGACCTGGAGGCAGAACTAAGCGCTTTCCGCTCGATGGGCCAGCTGCAAAGTCAAAATTGGATATAGTGTATAGTAAAAATGTAAGGTTATGGTTAGGTTTAAAATCAGATTTTATGACTTTGTGGCTGTGCCAGCTAGTGACCACTGCTGCCTCTAGGGAAGACTCATGAAAATAAACGCCAACCTGCGCCTGAGTTTGTGTGCGTGTGTGTGTATATGTATGTGTGTGTCTACATGCATGTGAGAGAGTGAGAAAGAGACAGTCACCAGGGGAAATGTATCCAGCACATGGAAACCCCCATTGTTTATTCATGTCTTCTAAATTGAAGTGTGCATCCCTGAGACAGAGAGAAGAATAGAGTCCTCATCAGTGGATATTATTGGCCCTTACCTACCGCTCCTGAGATTCTATGTATCCTTATAGGTGAAATCCAGTGGTTTTCTGTAGCGTGAGACAGCGTGTGATTACCTCTGAATGTCAGTTTGTATGCGGTACTCTAAGTGAAAGCCTGTACCGCTGTGTCTGAGACAGAAAAACAGAGAGAAAGAGAGAGAGAGATGGAGAGATGGAGAGAGACAGACAGAGAAAGACAGAGAGAGAGAGAGAAACAGAGAGAGAGAGGAGAGATAAAGAGAGAGCGAGAGACAGACAGACAGACAGACAGACAGACAGACAGACAGACAGACAGAGAAACAGAGGGAGAGAGCTAAAGAGAGAGAGCTAAAGAGAGAGAGAGAAAGAGAGAGAGAGACAGAAACAGAGGGAGAGAGAGACACAGAGAGAGACAGAGAGACAAAGACAGAGAGAGACAGAGACAGAGACAGAGAGAGAGAGAGAGAGAGAGAGGGAGAGAGAGAGAGAGAGAGAGACAGAGACAGACAGAGAGACAGTCACCAGGGGAAATTCATCCAGCACATGGAAACCTCATTGGTTATTCATGTCTTCTAAATTGAAGTGTGCATCCCTGTATTCTCTTAGTCTCCTGGCTGCTCTCTCCTGTGTATTTAGACAGCCAGGAAGAAAGAGACAGACAGACAGACAGACAGACAGACAGACAGACAGACAGACAGACAGACAGACAGACAGACAGACAGACAGACAGACAGACAGACAGACAGACAGACAGACAGACAGACAGACAGACAGACAGACAGACAGACAGACAGACAGACAGACAGACAGACAGACAGACAGACAGAGAAAAGGGCAACCAGTGGAGAACAAACACCATTGTAAATACAACCCATATTTATGTTTTTTATTTTCCCTTTTGTACTTTAACTATTTGCACATCGTTACCATACTGTACATAGCCGTAATATCACATTTGAAATGTCTCCATTCCTTTGGATTTTTTGTGAGTGTAATGTTCACTTTTGTTTATTATCTAGTTCACTTGCTTTAGCAATGTAAACATATGTTTCCCATGCCAATAAAGCCCTTTGAATTGGAGAGCGAGAGAAAGAGAGAGAGACAGATATCGAAAAAAGAGAAACAAGAGATCGAGAGAGACTCTTTCTTAAGGTTCTCTTTCTGTTCACTCCATTTGATACAGGACAATATAATGAGAACCATCTGTCCATAAGGAAGGGGTTCATAGAATATGGAGAGACGTTCTCAGAATCCCCTTTAATATGGAGAGAAGTTCTCAGAACCACCTTTAATATGGAGAGACGTTCTCAGAACCACCTTTAATATGGAGATAAGTCCTCAGAACCACCTTTAATATAGAGAGAAGTTTTCAGAACCACCATTAATATGGAGAGACGTTCTCAGAACCACCTTTAATATGGAGATACGTTCTCAGAACCACCTTTAATATGGAGAGAAGTTCTCAGAACCACCTTTAATATGGAGAGAAGTTCTCAGAACCACCTTTAATATGGAGAGACGTTCTCAGAACCACCATTAATATGGAGAGAAGTTTTCAGAACCACCATTAATATGGAGAGACGTTCTCAGAACCACCTTTAATATGGAGAGAAGTTCTCAGAACCACCTTTAATATGGAGAGACGTTCTCAGAACCACCTTTAATATGGAGAGAAGTTCTCAGAACCACCTTTAATATGGAGAGACATTCTCAGAACCACCTTTAATATGGAGAGACGTTCTCAGAACCACCTTTAATATGGAGAGATGTTCTCAGAACCACCTTTAATATGGAGAGAAGTTCTCAGAACCACCTTTAATATGGAGAGAAGTTCTCAGAACCACCTTTAATATGGAGAGAAGTTCTCAGAACCACCTTTAATATGGAGAGAAGTTCTCAGAACCACCTTTAATATGGAGAGAAGTTCTCAGAACCCCCTTTAATATGGAGAGAAGTTCTCAGAACCACCTTTAATATAGAGAGACATTCTCAGAACCACCTTTAATATGGAGAGACGTTCTCAGAACCACCTTTAATATAGAGAGAAGTTTTCAGAACCACCATTAATATGGAGAGACGTTCTCAGAACCACCTTTAATATGGAGAGAAGATTTCAGAACCACCATTAATATGGAGAGACGTTCTCAGAACCACCTTTAATATGGAGATACGTTCTCAGAACCACCTTTAATATGGAGAGAAGTTCTCAGAACCACCTTTAATATGGGGAGAAGTTCTCAGAACCACCTTTAATATGGAGAGACGTTCTCAGAACCACCATTAATATGGAGAGAAGTTTTCAGAACCACCATTAATATGGAGAGACGTTCTCAGAACCACCTTTAATATGGAGAGAAGTTCTCAGAACCACCTTTAATATGGAGAGACGTTCTCAGAACCACCTTTAATATGGAGAGACGTTCTCAGAACCACCTTTAATATGGAGAGAAGTTCTCAGAACCACCTTTAATATGGAGAGAAGTTCTCAGAACCACCTTTAATATGGAGAGAAGTTCTCAGAACCACCTTTAATATGGAGAGAAGTTCTCAGAACCACCTTTAATATGGAAAGAAGTTCTCAGAACCCCCTTTAATATGGAGAGAAGTTCTCAGAACCACCTTTAATATAGAGAGACATTCTCAGAACCACCTTTAATATGGAGAGACGTTCTCAGAACCACCTTTAATATAGAGAGAAGTTCTCAGAACCACCTTTAATATGGAGAGACATTCTCAGAACCACCTTTAATATGGAGAGACATTCTCAGAACCACCTTTAATATGGAGAGACGTTCTCAGAACCACCTTTAATATGGAGAGAAGTTCTCAGAACCACCTTTAATATGGAGAGAAGTTCTGAGAACCACCTTTAATATGGAGAGACATTCTCAGAACCACCTTTAATATGGAGAGACGTTCTCAGAACCACCTTTAATATGGAGAGAAGTTCTCAGAACCACCTTTAATATGGAGAGAAGTTCTCAGAACCACCTTTAATATGGAGAGATGTTCTCAGAACCACCTTTAATATGGAGAGACGTTCTCAGAACCACCTTTAGCCTCTCTAGGGTCGGCGGGACGAAATCGTCCCACCTACTCAACAGCCAGTTGAATCCTGTGGCGCGTTATTCAAATACCTTAGAAATGCTATTACTTCAATTTCTCAAACATATGACTATTTTACACCATTTTAAAGACAAGACTCTCGTTAATCTAACCACACTGTCCGATTTCAAAAAGGCTTTACAACGAAAGCAAAACATTAGATTATGTCAGCAGAGTACCCAGCCAGAAATAATCAGACACCCATTTTTCAAGCTAGCATATAATGTCACATAAACCCAAACCACAGCTAAATGCAGCACTAACCTTTGATGATCTTCATCAGATGACAACCCTAGGACATTATGTTATACAATACATGCATGTTTTGTTCAATCAAGTTCATATTTATATCAAAAACCAGCTTTTTACATTAGCATGTGACGTTCAGAACTAGCATACCCCCCGCAAACTTCTGGTGAATTTACTAAATTACTCACGATAAATGTTCACAAAAAAACATAACAATTATTTTAAGAATTATAGATACAGAACTCCTCTATGCACTCGCTATGTCCAATATTAAAATAGCTTTTCGGTGAAAGCACATTTTGCAATATTCTAAGTAGATAGCCCGGCATCACAGGGCTAGCTATTTAGACACCCACCAAGTTTAGCCCTCACCAAAGTCAGATTTACTATAAGAAAAATGTTATTACCTTTGCTGTTCTTTGTCAGAATGCACTCCCAGGACTTCTACTTCAATAACAAATGTTGGTTTGGTTCAAAATAATCCATAGTTATGTTCAAATATCCTCTGTTTTGTTCGTGCGTTCAAGACACTATCCGAATGGTAAAGAAGGGTGACGCGCACGACGCATTTCGTGACAAAAAAAATCTAAATATTCCATTACCGTACTTAGAAGCATATCAACCGCTGTTTAAAATCAATTTTTATGCCATTTTTCTCGTAAAAAAGCGATAATATTCCGACCGGGAAAGCGTGTTTAGGTTCAAAGAGAGAGAAAATAAAAACATGGGGTCGACTCGTGCACGCGCCTCAGTCCCATTGTCCTCTGATAGAGCACTTACCAAAAGCGCTAATGTTTTTCAGCCAGTGGCTGGAATTACATCATTCAGCTTTTTCCTGCCTTCTGAGAGCCTATGGGAGCCGTAGGAAGTGTCACGTTACAGCAAAGATCCTCAGTTTTCATTAAAGAGAGCCAAGAAGAACAAGAACTTGTCAGACAGGTCACTTCCTGTAAGGAATCTTCTCAGGTTTTTGCCTGCCATATGAGTTCTGTTATACTCACAGACACCATTCAAACAGTTTTAGAAACTTTAGGGTATTTTCTATCCAAAGCCAATAATTATATGCATATTCTAGTTTCTGGGCAGTAGTAATAACCAGATTAAATCGGGTATGTTTTTTATCCGGCCGTGCAAATACTGCCCCCTACCCCCAACAGGTTAATATGGAGAGAAGTTCTCAGAACCGCTAATATGGAGAGAAGTTCTCAGAATCTCCTTTCAGAGAACTTCTCTCCATATGTTACGGCAGTCGTCAGAAGGAGTGGACCAAAGCGCAGCGTGGTAAGTGTTCATAATTTATTATATATAACGAAACACTTAAACAAAGAAACAAAACGAAAGCCAACAGTTCTGTTAGGTCACTGATAACAAAACAGAAAACAACTACCCACAAACACAGGTGGGAAAAGGCTGCCTAAGTATGATTCCTAATCAGAGACCACGATAGACAGCTGCCTCTGATTAGGAACCATACTCGGCCCAAAACAAAGAAATACAATACATAGAATGCCCACCCCATATCACACCCTGACCTAACTAAACAGAGAAAAACGGCTCTCTCAGGTCAGGGCGTGACACCATATTAAAGGGGATTCAGACAACTCATAATAATACACCAAAGTCCCTACAGACAAACAGTGCAGGCAGAGATGGAGCAGTATCGCCCATATTTGGGCCTTCTTAGTTGCCATCTCTTTCAATATAGACTGGTTAAACCAGACTGAACGGTGCACTCGCTATTGCTTCACTTCAACTTTCACTTTGACTTCCAGGATACTTTCGGTATGCATTCCTCAGGCATTTTCTCCCAGCCAGGCTCTAATTACCTGTCATGAGAGAATCCCTATAGCAGAGGGCACTGTTTTGACCCAAGCCCTAAAAGAGCACACTACTTGCCCTATGGACGCTGGTCAAAATGTTAAAAGTAATGCACTACATCAGGAAAAGGGTACCATTTGAGACAGACATTTTCTCCCAGCCAGGCCCTAATTACCTGTCTTAATAGAATCCCTATAGCAGAGTGGAGGCATGTTTCACTAATGTGTACTCTAGAACGGTACAGATAATTACATGCCCCTGAAATTTAGAGAGACACATTTCAAAGACATGAAAAAAAAGATACAAGCATTTTTATTTTTCCTCTGTCGTCTTTCTCTATCAGTGCAGTCCAATTTGCAGAGTGTAGCTTTTAATTAGGTGAGTCACTGTGGCACAGTAGAGGAGTGTGAGGGTCTGAATGGGATAAGCACACGCAACATTGGTTGAGTGTGGAGGGTGTGTGTGTGCGTGTGTGTGTGTGCATGTGTGTGTGTTTGTGTGTGTATGCTACGTCTGTCTGTGTGTGCTTCCTGACAGTGAAGCGTACTCCGGACCCCCCACTCTGCTAGCTGGTCTCCCCCCTCTCCTCTACCCCTCCCTGACTGTACACACTCCAGGCCCTGGGGGGCTGACACAAACAAAGGGGGGAGAGATGGAGCAGCCTGGGGGACTGACTCTCTGGTATGGAGCAGACAGCGGCTGGCCCCCAGGCCCATCTCTCTCTCTCTCTCTCTCTCTCTCTCTCTCTCTCTTTCTCTCCCCCAGCATTAGTACCAACCCCCAGGCCCCATCTCTCTTCCCCCAGCATTAGTACCAACCCCCAGGCCCCATCTATCTCCCCACAGCATTAGTACCAACCCCCAGGCCCCATCTATCTCCCCACAGTATTAGTACCAACCCCAGAGACCCCCCACTATAATAGTACCAACCCCCAGGCCCCATCTCTCTCCCTCCAGCATTAGTACCCCCCCCCCCCCCAGTATTAGTACCAACCCCAGAGACCCCCCACCTCCCCCAACACTAGTACCAAGCCCCTCTGGCCTTCAATCTCTCTTCCCACAGCATTAGTACAAGCCACCCAAGCCCCTTCTCTCTCTCCCCCAGCATTAATACCAACCCCCCAGACCCTCTCCCTCTCTCTCCCCAGCATTAATACCAACCCCCCCAGGCCCTCTCCCTCTCTCGCCCCAGCATTAATACCAACCCCCCCAGACCCTCTCCCTCTCTCCCCCCAGCATTAATACCAACCCCCCCAGGCCCTCTCCCTCTCTCCCCCAGCATTAATACCAACCCCCCAGGCCCTCTCCCTCTCTCCCCCCAGCATTAATACCAACCCCCCCAGGCCCTCTCCCTCTCTCCCCCCAGCATTAATACCAACCCCCCCAGGCCCTCTCTCTCTCTCCCCCAGCATTAATACCAACCCCCCAGGCCCTCTCTCTCTCTCCCCCCAGCATTAATACCAACCCCCCAGACCCTCTCCCTCTCTCTCCCCAGCATTAATACCAACCCCCCAGGCCCTCTCTCTCTCCCCCCAGCATTAATACCAACCCCCCAGGCCCTCTCTCTCTCCCCCCAGCATTAATACCAACCCCCCAGGCCCTCTCTCTCTCCCCCCAGCATTAATACCAACCCCCCCAGGCCCTCTCCCTCTCTCCCCCCAGCATTAATACCAACCCCCCCAGGCCCTCTCTCTCTCCCCCCAGCATTAATACCAACCCCCCCCAGGCCCTCTCTCTCTCCCCCCAGCATTAATACCAACCCCCCCAGGCCCTCTCCCTCTCTCCCCCCAGCATTAATACCAACCCCCCAGGCCCTCTCTCTCTCTCCCCCCAGCATTAATACCAACCCCCCAGGCCCTCTCTCTCTCCCCCCAGCATTAATACCAACCCCCCCAGGCCCTCTCTCTCTCTCCCCCCAGCATTAATACCAACCCCCCAGGCCCTCTCTCTCTCCCCCCAGCATTAATACCAACCCCCCCAGGCCCTCTCTCTCTCTCCTCCAGCATTAATACCAACCCCCCAGGCCCTCTCTCTCTCCCCCCAGCATTAATACCAAGGGCCTCCTCTGCTCTCTCTCTCTCCTCCAGCATTAATACCAAGGGCCTCCTCTGCTCTCTCTCTCTCCTCCAGCATTAATACCAAGGGCCTCCTCTGCTCTCTCTCTCTCCTCCAGCATTAATACCAAGGGCCTCCTCTGCTCTCTAGAACTCCCCCAGCATTAATACCAAGGGCCTCCTCTGCTCTCTCTCTCCTCCAGCATTAATACCAAGGGCCTCCTCTGCTCTCTCTCTCTCCTCCAGCATTAATACCAAGGGCCTCCTCTGCTCTCTCTCTCTCCTCCAGCATTAATACCAAGGGCCTCCTCTGCTCTCTCTCTCTCCTCCAGCATTAATACCAAGGGCCTCCTCTGCTCTCTCTCTCTCCTCCAGCATTAATACCAAGGGCCTCCTCTGCTCTCTACAACTCCCCTAGCAGAACAGTGATGTTCTGGTTCTGATCCTTGCCTTGTTTTGCAGGACCCATATTCTAAAAACATTTTAAAGTAAGAGTGCTGATCTAGGATCAGGTCCCTCAGTGTATTTGTAAATGTATTTATTATGATCTAAAAGGCCACACTGATCCTAGAACAGCACTCCAACTCTGATACCCATAATGAATACAGGCGTAGAGTTATACACAGGGTAACCATGTGAGTAATGTCTCTGGCCAATTAATCAATGACACTAAGTGATCAGTTAATGCCCAGGGAGAAATGAGAGAGGAGAGAGCTTTGGACTATATCTGGACTATATCTGGACTATATCTGCAAAAATAGGATTCTGAGATAATTGGCTTTAAAATTCCGAATGGTGTCAGCAATTTTTATATTGTATTCTTTTGAACTTAACAACATGAATTGGGGTATTTCAAGTACTATATACATAGAGAACATTGAACAGAACAAGGCTATATCAATAACAACATTTTGACACAAATGCAGATAGTACCTCATAGTCCCAAGCTCTCTTATGGCAGTCACATGATCTCATCTCAAATGTCTACATCCTGTACTTCAGTGTTTCTATAGCCTGGTATCAGCTGTGTTTGTGTTGCCGTGCCAACTCCTATGGTCACTGTCACGTGAGACAGCTTAAACTGCTCTGGGACCAGGCTAGTGTTTCTAAGCCTTCTACAACAGAAATTATTGTCAACACAATGATGATAGTATTTTGGCTCTGACTTAGGGTGACAGTCAATCATGGGCAAAAACCAGTCAGTAAAAACCAGGATGCAAAAACCAGGCAGTGTGCGGTCCTTCAAGCCTGGAAGTGACATGTGATGGGGAGGGTGACAAGGGGGAGAGAGTCAGCCTGGCGCCCCTGTCATGACACGTTTCCTCTGTCACGGTGCTGACAGGGTACTGAAGGGGTACAAAGCCCCCTGCTGGGGTGACCGGGGCAGAAGTCTCTGCTCTGGCAGGCCTGACCGCTGTCTGACCGCTAGTCTGACGGACCACCGCCTGTTACCCACGCTCACTGTCTGTGGCACACACACGTAGATGTAGGGATACATACACACACAACACACACACAACACACACACTACCCCCCCCCCCCCCCCCCGCCCCCCCCCAACACACACACACACACACCTCTCATCACTCAACTCTCATTACCCTTCAGAATTGGACTGTCTCATTACAAGGGTTTTTCTCTGAGCTCTTGCAAAATGCCTCGTCTTCCATGCATAATCATGCATCACCTTCCTGCATATGCTCCACTGAAAACCTCCACCTGCCCACTGACAGGTGCCTTGGTTCCCCTCCAACATGCATATGTATAAGGCTGCATTCCAGCACTCAAACCATTTGCATAAAAGATGATTGGTGCATAACGTTGGGTATCATTTGCAATATATAGGGAGAAGAGTATGAAGCTTGCATGTCCCAAGATCGCTTTTTCTCTCTTTCTCTGTCTCTCTCTCTGTTTCTCTCTCTCTGTTTCTCTCTGTTTATACATCTTGTCAGTGGAAACAGAAGCCTCTTAATTTGGATGCGCCGCATCACGTGTAACACCTCTGTGCGCCGCGCCAGTCCAAGAATGTAGTGAGTGATTTGTCTCCCAGAGTCTCTCTGTTGAAGTCAGTAAATAAAGTGGATCACTCCGGCTCACTGTATGAACAGGGCCCTGCTGGGACGTAGCTAATACTCCGAAAATGGAGGGCTCAAGAAAGTCAGCTCTCCCACCGGGCTGGGGATCAACATGGTGGAAGGCAATGGAAGTGTGTGGGAGAATTGGTGTGTGTGTAATCAGATTGTAAATGTGTGTGTGTACAAAGGTGTGCATGTTTTAAGTGTGTGTAATCAGATTGTGTGTGTGTGTGTATCTACACGTGCGCACACTGCACAATCCACTGCACAATCCACTGCACAATCCACTGCACAATCCACTGCACAATCCACAGGAGATTGCAAGAGTCTCATTCCGAGAGCCGCTGTATGGGTTTCCAAACAGCTAGCGGACCCACGCGGGGGGAGGTGTGTGAGGGGCTCAGTCTGCACGGGTTTGTCCTTCTGATCTATTGATTCTGTCAGAGGTCCAGAAAGCCTCGCCGGCCTCGCTGGCCTCGCCAGGATCACAGCCAACTTTACTAAATAATCAAGTTATCTGCCCAGCCTTCGCTCAGTAAAATTAAAACAGTGAACAGCCTCCACAAGACACACACATAGGCCTACTGTACACACAGAAATGCGCACGCATGCAAGCATGACGCACACACACACACACATACACACGCAGTCAGCACAGGTACATTTATCTTTTACACTATCTCACACAACCATCACACACATGACCATCACACACTCGTAAACACACACACACGCGCACACACACGCACACACACACACACACACACACACACACACACACACACACACACACACACACACACACACACACACACACACACACACACACACACACACACACACACACACACACACACACACCTGACAGCTAGATCAACTATCCCTCTCTCCCTCTCTCACACACATACAAACATAACTCACACTCTTTTATCATCCCTTTGGAATACACACGTACACACCTTCTACGCTTCCCTCGCATCTGCAGAAACCCACGCCAAATAAATCTTCATTTTACGTTGCGTAGTTAAAAGAGAGAAATGTGGTGCCAGGACATGCACGCATCAGCAAATCTGTGATGGCTCACCGTTTGTTTCGCTATCATTGTTCTCCGCTACGACGGCCTCCGTCAGGCATTCAATCACCACTCCCATCCATCCAACAACATTCGCTCAACGATCCATCAAGGTTCTGATGGAGAACAGAAAGAAAAGTTTCTAGATGAATGTTTCAGCCTACGCTTCTCTCTCCCCAGGTGATATATATAAGCCAGAGCCTTGGAAACAGAATCGTGTTTAATTAAGTGCAGGGAAGGAGGGTTATGTGAATATCAAAACAATGGAGGTGACTAATAGAGTAGAGAAGGAACCATATAGAACTGTTTGGTGATTCAGAACTCCCCTTGGACTTAGAGGGAGGAAGTCAGGTAAACATACTAGCCATTCATTTCTATAGTCTAAAATGGCCTCCTCTCCTACAGATGTAGGATCTTAATTTGATCACCCTGTTGCAGGACAACTTTCCTGTAAATGCAGGAAATATTTTACTTGTAGTGTATTTGCGGTTTAAAAAGGCTTCTGAAGTTTGTATTTACACTTTCAAATGTCAGACTTGATTTTCCCTTAAGAAAAATGTATCAACCCTTACAAAAATGTCTATTAATTATAATCCACATAATTCAGATTTCCAGTTGCTGTAGGATTAATTTCCTGCTGTAGCAAACTGCCTCAAATTAAGATCCTACATCTGTAGTCTCCTTTCCTTGAGTACACACATATGTTCTCATCTGAGAACGCAGGACAGGTGAAAGCAACCCTTACTCCTCCCTTACTTATCTATGTATTTTAGACAAAGGACAAGGAGAGGAAGCCATGTCAGACTATTGAGATGCAGCCAACAAGTCTCAACACTTTACACTGATCTGAACACACAGGCTAGGTGAAAGTAACATGATAGATAGACACCTATCAGTCATGGGCTGTTTTCAGATCAGCATAGATGAACAGCAGAGGAGGTTAGGAGAGGAACTCATTTAGACCATTGAGACGCAGCCCGCTGCAGGCTCCCCATGCAGTTCTAAGGGAACAACGGGGTCAGAATGAATATAATAAATGATGAGAGGAAGCCACTTTATAATACCGAGACACGGCCCACTGGTGATTCAGTCTTCCCATGTTCTGAGGAAACACTTGGCGCCGTTGACGCCTCTCTCTTCTGTCAGTCGGGGGAGTTAAGTCTCCTCTTGAAGGCTCCTCTCTGAAACACGGCCCGGCGAGTGTTGGGCGGTTTGATCCTGCCTCTCCCTCGGCGGGCGAAGACAAACCCGTCGTAGGAATCTCTTTTGCTGCACCAACGCCACGCCACGGGCTGTCCCTCTGATTGGCCGCTTTTATCCTCTCAGTTTCTCTTTCTCTCTCTCTTGTTCTCAGCCTCTCTCTCTCTTTATCACCCTCCCTCTTTCTCTATCTCCATCACTCTCTTCTAACTTCTCTCTCTTACTTGTTCGCAGCCTCGTCCTCTCTTTCATCCCCTCTACTTCTCTCTCTCTCTTGCTTGTTCTCGGCTCTCTCTTTCTTACACTCTTCCTTCTGTCCCTCTCACTTATATTATTGCTAGTGTTCTCTTTTCTTATCTCCCTTCCTCTCTCTCTTTCTCACTTACTCTTTCTGTCCTTCTCTTTTTATCTCTTCTTCTGTTTCTCTATCCTTTACTCCTCTATCTCTGCCCTGGTATCGCATTCTCTCCCTTTCTCAACCTCTTCCTCTCACTGCCTCTCTCTATATACTGTCAGTCTTTCTCATCTCTCTCTTGTCCTCCTCCTCTTCTCACTGTCTCAGTAAGCAGCTTGGGTTCTAAACTCTAGGCTACAGTGTGAGTACACTGCCCATCTGTCAAAACAAGAAAAATGCAGCGGAAACGGCCAACTCCTCAGCATCTCCTACAGGCTGAAAGCATGGCAACACCTCCCTCCCTCTGTCTGGGTAAAACGATGGTGCCCTCCGAGCCAGAAGCCCCTGTCAGATTTAAGGAGAGCTGGGGTCTTCTTCTCCCCCAGGCAAAAGCTAGTAGCCGCAGTTAGCAGCTAACAGCCACACCACAGTTGCACTATTAGGGGAGAGACGAATAAGCCCCTAGCTGAGGCTTATTGGTAAACAGGAAGTGTCACGGCGGTGTGTCAACGTTTGATTTCCTGGCCGGGGCCACCTGCCAGGCGAGAGAATAAATGCACCACCTCATACATAAATCATGTTTTAGTCCCCTCCAAGCCACCAAATCCCTCCGTCCGAGATCCGGCAGCTACAGTAACATTTCAATCTTGTCAGGCATCCCTGGTAAATCACTAGCATGCCCCTGAAAACGATTCAGGAGTGTTATCTGCTGCTTTTGGACTGTTATCTGCTGCTTTTGGACTGTCAGTGTGTTGTGTGTGTAGTTTTTCGGTTTGTCCTTGGTAACACTCAGTCCACTATACTATATGTTGCTTGTAGAGCATTTAGCTTCTCTGATTAGAGGTTGTATTAAGCAATGCTTTATTAGGATAAACTACATTAGCCTACATATTGCCAAAGCAGAAATTCAGGGGAAGTAACTTAAAACATTGATTCAAACTGGTAATTATTTTCCCTTTTATTTTCTGACTGACCTGCTATTGGGGTCACTTATGAGACTGGGGCTGGATTCCCATGCAGTTGAGATTATTAAGGGAATTCTATTTGCGTGTTGTTCAGCGTGCGGTTCACCATGAGGTGGCTAACATCAACAAGGGAGAGAGAGACAGAAAGCGTGTGAATGTAAAAAAGAAAGACAGTGAAGCAAGTGACTGTGTGTTGGTTCACGTTAAGTTATTAAAATGATCGGGTAAAGTGAGTAAATAAAATGCGAGATAATTGCCTATTTGAGGCACAGGGGGGTCTCGGAATTCAGAGCTAGTTGGATAGCCGGCCTAGCTTGAATTTCCCATCTCTCCTAGCGGCGGGTTCATTAGTCCACTCAGGCCTTTAATAGACTGTAAATTGTTTCTCCGTAGATAACACAGTCACTTAACACTGAATCATTTCACACTGCATGATAAGAAGAGAGATGAAAAGAAAGATCCAGTTTACATGGTGGGGTCTGCTAAATTGTGGTCCTCTTCTGTGATCTCTCCAAGAATCTGTAAATGTTGATATTGGGATGTTTATATTGGCATGTTTATATTTACTGGCATCTGTTTATATGAATTCCCCAGATCTAGATTGTGTAATATTCTTGAATAATATTGTCTAACCTTTTATTGAGCTTCTATAGCCTTCTATAGCCTTCTATAGCCTACTTGTATAGTCTCCAATCAATACTTAGTCATTTTAATTAATTTGTACTTGACGTTTAAAAAGCTAAGATTTAAAGATGGCTTTACAGAAACAGATTTTGCCTTTCTCTGAGCAGTAGGAAGCAGGTGCCAAATGAAACTAGTTCAGACAGGACAAACCGTTCGGTAAGGGAGAGGAATGGTTAAAAAAAACGAATCTCACTTAAAGGGAAAGTTTCCGATTCTGGTCAACCTTTTTTATCTGTTCTTCATTATGGTGATATTATTTATCAAAGTGCAGCTGCTACTACTTGTAAACCTTTGGATACCATCTACCATGGTGCCTTTCACTTTGCACAACTGAGCAAGAGGACAAGTACATTAGAGTGTCTAGTTTGAGAAACAGACGCCTCACAAGTCCTCAACTGGCAGCTTCATTAAATAGTACCCGCAAAACACCAGTCTCAACGTCAACAGTGAAGAGGCGACTCCAGGATGCTGGCCTTCTAGGCAGAGTTGCAAAGAAAAAGCCATATCTCAGACTGAAAGATTAAGATGGGCTAAAGAACACAGACACTGGACATATATATACAGTACCAGTCAAAATTTTGGATACACCCACTTATTCAAGGGTTTTTCTTTATTTTTACTGTTTTCTACATTGTACAATAATAGTGAAGACATCAAAAATATGAAATAACACATATGGAATCATGTAGTAAACAAAAAAGTGTTAAGCAAATGAAAATATATTTTAGATTTTAGATTCTTCAATGTAGCCACCCTTTGCCTTGATGACAGCTTTGCCCACTTTTGGCATTCCCTCAACCAGCTTCTCCTGCAATGCTTTTCCAACAGTCTTGAAGGAGTTCCCACATATGCTGAGCACTTGTTGGCTGTTTTTCCTTCACTCTGCAGTCCAACTCATCCCAAACCATCTCAATTTGGTTGAGGTCAGGTAATTGTGGAGGCCAGGTCTGATGCAACACTCCATCATGCTCCTTCTTGGTCAAATAGCCCTTACACAGCCTGGAGGTGTGATGGGTCATTGTCCTGATGGAAATCAAATGATAGTCCCACTAAGCGTGAACCAGATGGTATGGCGTATCGCTGCAGAATGCTGTGGTAGCCATGCTGGTTAAGTGTGCCTTGAATTCACCAGCAAAGCACCACCACACCATCACACCTCCTCCTTCATGCTTCATGGTGGGAACCACACATGCGGAGATCATCCGTTCACCTACTCTGCATCTCACAAAGACACGGCAGTTGGAACAGAAAATCTCAAATTTGGACTCATCAGACCAAAGGACAGATTTCCACCTGTCTAATATCCATTGCTCGTGTTTCTTCTTCTTATTCGTGTCCTTTAGTTGCGGTTTCTTTGCAGAAATTTGACCATGAAGGCCGGATTCACTCAGTCTCCTCTGAACAGTTGATGTTGAGATGTGTCTGTTACTTGAACTCTGTGAAACATTTATTTGGGCTGGTTACTCTAATGAACTTATCCTCTGCAGCAGAAGTAACTCCGGGTCTTCGTTTCCTATGTGGGTCCTCATGATAGCCAGTTCCATTATAGCGCTTGATGGTTTTTGCGACTGCACTTGAAGAAACGTCCAAAGTTCTTGAAATTTTCCAGAATGACTGACCTTCATGTCTTAAAGTAATGATGGACTGTCGTTTCACTTTGCTTATTTGAGCTGTTCTTGCCATACACACTAAGAAGGAAAGAATTCCACAAATTAACTTTTAACAAGGCACACCTGTTAATTGAAATGTATTCCAAGTGACTACCTCATGAAGCTGGTTGAGAGAATGCCAAGAGTGTGCAAAGCTGTCATCAAGGCAAAGGGTGGCTACTTTGATGAATCTCAGACCTAGGTCTCAAAGTGTCTTCCCTGTTAATAAAGGTAAAATAAATCAAATATATATACAAATGTATATTCAATGCTTTACTTATGCTTTCCTGTATATTCTTACAATAAATGCAAATATTCCCTTGAAGTATGACCTTGGCCTTAAACATTTGCTCCAGTGTGTTATATAGATGTCGGACCGCTGTCAACCACCACTGTATCTGTAATATGTAATCTGGCACAGATACATTTTGATCTCTGAAGATTTACTGAGAACCCCTTCCTTATAACCTCAAACGTCCACTGGGAAATATTGTGCAGACATTTCGGAACTGGGGAGAAATTTGTGGTTGTATTAATCAAAATGTCAGCCTGACCTACAGTACTGTCTCTCTTCCTGTCATCCTCTCTCTTTCTCTCTCCGTTTCTCTGTCTTCCTGTGAAACACGACAGTAGCACAGAGCCATACTGTAAGTGACTTACTAACCTCTGAGGTAAAATAGCTGTCACCTGAGAAGTTGACACCATAAATGTGGTTAAAGATCCAGTATTTTACATGCAGGTCTCAGTAATGATAGAGGGCCTGCCATTTACTTGGAAACATTCAAAGTTCTTCACTTTGTTAATTTGTCTCTGTATGTCATGTTGAACATCTTCACTGCTATTCTCAGATGTAATGTTAGTACAGCTGACTCAAGATGGCTACAGAATCGTTAGTGTCACTTTGGTCTTAAATAATATTGTAAGGGCAGCGAGGAGTTTTTCTTGATGGTCAGGAAAATCACAGGGCCCGAACTATAACACATGACCTATGACCTATGGATTTCAATCTAAAACCAAATCAAACAGACACAAAACTTTTTCAAAGCTCAAAGTGCCGTTATGCTATCTTATTGTTATTGTAGCTAGGTATTACCAGTAGAGGAAGTACATTTCAAATACCAAGCCTTGAATAAACAACGCATATAATGTACACTCTTCCTCCATGTTTGTTTACAGATAACAAAAAAACTAAGATGATGGCATTTCTCTCATCGAAATCCCCGGGCACCGCTCATTCCCCGCGGCACCGCTGCCATGTTGCCTATGGTCCAGAGGAAAAATTGCGAGCGGCATGGGTTCAAAACCCCTTTGTTAGCATTGTTCTAAGCAAAGTTTATCAGGTGCACCGATGACTTTGGGGAATTGGACAATGTACATCTGCGTACAGTTGCCAAACAATGAAGGGAAGGGGCCTCCCTTGAAGCAGTGACCCATGCAGTCAACTTGTTTTCAGTGGCAGACATTGATATGGTAATGATGCGCATTGTACTTTTCTTGCCTTCGACGCCGGCGACTGTTCTGATGCCTGGTTATTGAGTCTCCCTGTGGAACCTTCTGGATACAAACCAGAGAGCAGAGGAGCGTTTCTGAAGGTAGTTTTCACTGAGCTGCAGGTGAAAAAAGAAGACGGGGAGCACGTTGAAAGAAATAAACAGTATGGAAATGGACCGGCTGAGTGATTGACAGAAATCCCACCACATTGACGACAATGAGACATTCAGGCCAAACTTGCCTTTACAAGTCTTAATAAACACATGAGTAATAAACTGCACCATGTTCAAGACTGTGGCTGTAGGAATTAAGAAACTCAACTGGGTCTTTGCCATAAGTACCTACCTCCTACCAGAATAAAGGATGAAAACCGTTCCTCCTTTTGTGCGCTCTGGAAATTGGATTTCCCCGCAGCCAATCCAAACCACTCCCGCCTGCCATGCATCTTGTCCCGGCCCTTGTTGGCACAGGCCTGTGCTTTTAGCTGCGGGCGGCGCTCACCGTACAGTAGTAATCTCCACAGTCGCCTGATCAGGCCCAGTTCCAAACAACCACCGCTTCGCTAAGATGCTGCTGCCGCTGTCTGTCGCTGGCCATGACCCAGCCAAGGGAGGGAGGACGAGGGGGAAGCAGAGCAGAGCAGAGCCACATATAATCCTGGATCTCCTGGGTGTCCTAGCTCTTGTTCTGGGCCTGTTTCCCCAGTCACAGAAGCTGATTCCAGGGGTAAATGCCTGGTCAGTATCCCTCAACCATCTGTCCAACGCCCACCACTACTACCGTCAACCATGACTACATGCTTTCCTGACCACGTAGATTATAACTATGGCCCATAGTTTTCTGGCCAAGACTTGCTACAAAACATTCTTGGGTCTTATCCTTGCCCTGCCAGCCTCCTACCCTCTCACCCCTCACCCCTGGCCTACCCAGCAGAGTAGGGGGTAACTAAGCATGTCCCGTCTGACAGGTATGCCCCCACTTCCCCTGTTTCCCCC
Source organism: Salmo salar (assembly GCF_965601325.2). NCBI lineage: Eukaryota > Metazoa > Chordata > Actinopteri > Salmoniformes > Salmonidae > Salmo > Salmo salar. Next base: position 56,746,145 of record NC_138297.1, read on the forward strand.
TCTCCCCACCCCCTCATCCTCTCCCTTCTTTCCCCAATCCTCCTGTTCTCTGCATGGCTTGGTCTCGTCATGCTCTGGTGGGTGCCTGGATCTCCTGGGTGTCCAGTGGGGCCTCCCGTCAGCCCGTGTCTCTCTGCCTGTACTCAGCACAGGGATCCATGGGGAGAATACAGCTATTATCTGTAGCACATCCCAGCTGGAGCCAATCGGCTCACTGAACAGAGATCAGCACCGAGCAATGCCCTACATCTTCCTCTCCATACAGGAAGAGGAACACACAGGGGACTCTGTGAAGAAGCGAAATGGTGGAAATATTGCTTAAATTACTATGGAGTTGTTCGAGATGGAGAAAGTTTTTTTCCCCTTCTGTTTTAGGAATAGCTCACTGAATGTGCTTTCAAGAGAGACAGACCGGCCTACCATATCTGTAGGAATTACTTCGAAACAGGATATTTGATTTCACCAGGTAAGTGGTTTGATAACACATTTACGTTTACAACCATACCCTGGGGAAACGTTGGAGTGTAGAGGATATGGGTTGAACCATCCATCTGGGTCTCCCATCCTCCGATCCCAAGTATCGACTAGGCCCAACCCTGTATAGTTTAGCTTCAGCCGAAAGCCAGCAGAGACTACATGTATTTTGTTTCCTTCTTTTCCTTCCATAGCATCATGTTTTTGACCCAGCACTAAAGCATAGCTGGGTTGCCAATAGCCTTAACCCAAACAGTGGCACTGTATCGAGTCGGCAGTTTGCAGAGGAAAGATTTAATAACGCTGTGAGGTGGAAAGGTCTCAGCCATGAGCTACAAAGCCCCGTCAAGTCCCCTTCGTGCTGTGCCCATGTCAACAGAGACACGTACGTTCTCTCCTTTGGCCCTCCAAATCCACAGCAGCCTTTCTACAGCGGCATTAGTAGAGATCTAAAGGACCAGTGAAGAATACGCTGGAAGTCCCGCGGGAAATGGCGGAGACATCAGAGCGCTGATTCCCCTGTCGCAAGCAAGTTCACTTTAATAATGCATCCCTTGTGCATAATTTCAGATGTCACACGCCCGAATATACGCTCCGAATATTCATGTAGGCCTACATTTTCTCATCCTCCTATCTTCCTCTTTTGACGACACCGTGGCATGCCATTACTCCACGTTCATTAGGAGAACACGACGACAAATCAAACTCTAGAGAAAAAAAGGCCTCTTCCCACTTTTTTTCCCTTCTGTCTCTCTTCTTCCGTCCTCTGTAGTGCTGAGGAAATATATTTCATGCATAATAAGGCACAGCAAATAATGTTATGCTGCATAGTACACTGTGTCTGGCATGTTGCTTCAGATCTTGTATCCTGGTGACAGATGACAAGGCTCTCTAGTTCTCTCTCTCTAGTTCTCTAGTTCTCTCTCTAATTCTCTCTCTAGTTCTCTCTCTCTAATTATCTCTCTTTCTCTCTAGTTCTCTCTCTAGTTCTCTCTCTTTCTCTCTAGTTCTCTCTCTCTAGTTCTCTCTCTCTAGTTCTCTCTCTCTAATTCTCTCTCTCTCTCTCTAGTTCTCTCTCTAGTTCTCTCTCTTTCTCTCTAGTTATCTATCTAGTTCTCTCTCTCTAGTTCTCTCTCTCTAATTCTCTCTATCTCTCTCTCTAGTTCTCTCTCTCTAGTTCTCTAGTTCTCTCTCTCTAGTTCTCTAGTTCTCTCTCTAGTTCTCTCTCTAGTTCTCTCTCTCTAGTTCTCTCTCTAGTTCTCTCTCTAGTTCTCTCTCTCTCTAGTTCTCTATAGTTCTCTCTCTCTCTAGTTCTCTCTCTCTAGTTCTCTCTCTCTCTCTAGTTATCGCTCTAGTTCTCTCTCTCTAGTTCTCTCTCTAGTTCTCTCTCTCTCTAGTTCTCTCTCTAGTTCTCTCTCTAGTTCTCTCTCTAGTTCTCTCTCTAGTTCTCTCTCTCTAGTTCTCTCTCTAGTTCTCTCTCTCTAGTTCTCTCTCTCTAGTTCTCTCTCTCTAGTTCTCTCTCTAGTTCTCTCTCTAGTTCTCTCTCTCTAGTTCTCTAGTTCTCTCTCTAGTTCTCTCTCTCTAGTTCTCTCTCTCTCTAGTCCTCTCTCTAGTTCTCTCTCTCTAGTTTTCTCTCTAGTTCTCTCTCTCTAGTTCTCTCTCTCTCTAGTTCTCTCTCTAGTTCTCTCTCTCTAGTTCTCTCTCTCTCTAGTTCTCTCTCTAGTTCTCTCTCTCTAGTTCTCTCTCTCTAGTTCTCTCTCTAGTTCTCTCTCTCTAGTTCTCTCTCTCTAGTTCTCTCTCTAGTTCTCTCTCTCTCTCTAGTTCTCTCTCTCTCTAGTTCTCTCTCTCTCTCTAGTTCTCTCTCTAGTTCTCTCTCTCTAGTTCTCTCTCTCTCTAGTTCTCTCTCTCTAGTTCTCTCTCTCTCTCTAGTTATCTCTCTAGTTCTCTCTCTCTAGTTCTCTCTCTCTCTAGTTCTCTCTCTAGTTCTCTCTCTCTAGTTCTCTCTCTCTAGTTCTCTCTCTAGTTCTCTCTCTCTAGTTCTCTCTCTAGTTCTCTCTCTAGTTCTCTCTCTAGTTCTCTCTCTAGTTCTCTCTCTAGTTCTCTCTTTCTAGTTCTCTCTCTAGTTCTCTCTCTCTAGTTCTCTCTCTCTAGTTCTCTCTCTCTAGTTCTCTCTCTAGTTCTCTCTCTAGTTCTCTCTCTAGTTCTCTCTTTCTAGTTCTCTCTCTAGTTCTCTCTCTCTAGTTCTCTCTCTCTAGTTCTCTCTCTCTCTCTAGTTCTCTAGTTCTCTCTCTAGTTATCTCTCTAGTTCTCTCTCTCTCTAGTTCTCTCTCTCTAGTTCTCTCTCTAGCTCTCTCTCTCTAGTTCTCTCTCTCTAGTTCTCTCACTAGTTATCTCTCTAGTTCTCTCTCTAGTTCTCTCTCTAGTTATCTCTCTAGTTATCTCTCTAGTTCTCTCTATCTAGTTCTCTCTCTAGTTCTCTAGTTCTCTCTCTAGTTCTCTCTCTAGTTCTCTCTCCAGTTATCTTTCTCTAGTTCTCTATCTCTATAGTTCTCTCTCTCTATATAGTTCTCTCTCTCTCTAGTTCTCTCTCTCTAGTTCTCTCTCTCTAGTTCTCTCTCTAGCTCTCTCTCTCTAGTTCTCTCTCTAGTTCTCTCTCTCTAGTTCTCTAGTTCTCTCTCTAGTTCTCTCTCCAGTTATCTTTCTCTAGTTCTCTCTATAGTTCTCTCTCTCTAGTTCTCTCTCTAGTTCTCTCTCTCTAGTTTTCTCTCTAGTTCTCTCTCTAGTTCTCTCTCTAGTTCTCTCTCTCTCTAGTTCTCTCTCTCTAGTTCTCTCTCTAGTTCTCTCTCTCTAGTTCTCTCTCTAGTTCTCTCTCTCTAGTTTTCTCTCAAGTTCTCTCTCTAGTTCTCTCTCTAGTTCTCTCTCTCTCTCTAGTTCTCTCTCTCCCTCTAGTTCTCTCTCTAGTTCTCTCTCTCTAGTTCTCTCTCTCTAGTTCTCTCTCTCTAGTTCTCTCTCTAGTTCTCTCTCTCTAGTTCTCTCTCTAGTTCTCTCTCTAGTTCTCTCTCTCGCAAGTTCTCTCTCTAGTTCTCTCTCTCTAGTTCTCTCTCTCTAGTTCTCTCTCTCTAGTTCTCTCTCTAGTTCTCTCTCTCTCTAGTTCTCTCTCTAGTTCTCTCTCTCTCTAGTTCTCTAGTTCTCTCTCTAGTTCTCTCTCTCTCTCTAGTTCTCTCTCTCTAGTTCTCTCTCTAGTTCTCTCTCTCTAGTTCTCTCTCTCTAGTTCTCTCTCTCTCTAGTTCTCTCTCTCTAGTTCTCTCTCTCTAGTTCTCTAGTTCTCTCTCTAGTTATCTCTCTAGTTCTCTCTCTCTCTAGTTCTCTCTCTAGTTCTCTCTCTAGCTCTCTCTCTTTAGTTCTCTCTCTCTAGTTCTCTCTCTCTCTAGTTATCTCTCTAGTTCTCTCTCTCTAGTTCTCTCTCTCTCTAGTTCTCTCTCTAGTTCTCTCTCTAGTTCTCTCTCTAGCTAGTTCTCTCTCTAGTTCTCTCTCTCTAGTTCTCTCTCTCTAGTTCTCTCTCTCTAGTTCTCTCTCTCTAGTTCTCTCTCTCTAATTCTCTCTCTCTCTCTCTCTAGTTCTCTCTCTAGTTCTATCTCTTTCTCTCTAGTTATCTATCTAGTTCTCTCTCTCTAGTTCTCTCTCTCTAATTCTCTCTATCTCTCTCTCTAGTTCTCTCTCTCTAGTTCTCAAGTTCTCTCTCTAGTTCTCTCTCTAGTTCTCTCTCTCTAGTTCTCTCTCTAGTTCTCTCTCTAGTTCTCTCTCTCTCTAGTTCTCTCTAGTTCTCTCTCTCTCTAGTTCTCTCTCTCTAGTTCTCTCTCTCTCTAGTTATCTCTCTAGTTCTCTCTCTCTAGTTCTCTCTCTAGTTCTCTCTCTCTCTAGTTCTCTCTCTAGTTCTCTCTCTAGTTCTCTCTCTAGTTCTCTATCTAGTTCTCTCTCTCTCTAGTTCTCTCTCTCTAGTTCTCTCTCTCTCTAGTTATCTCTCTAGTTCTCTCTCTCTAGTTCTCTCTCTAGTTCTCTCTCTCTCTATAGTTCTCTCTCTCTAGTTCTCTAGTTCTCTCTCTAGTTCTCTCTCTCTAGTTCTCTCTCTCTAGTTCTCTCTCTAGTTCTCTCTCTCTAGTTCTCTCTCTCTAGTTCTCTCTCTCTAGTTCTCTCTCTAGTTCTCTCTCTAGTTCTCTCTCTCTAGTTCTCTAGTTCTCTCTCTAGTTCTCTCTCTCTAGTTCTCTCTCTCTCTAGTCCTCTCTATAGTTCTCTCTCTCTAGTTCTCTCTCTAGTTCTCTCTCTCTAGTTCTCTCTCTCTCTAGTTCTCTCTCTAGTTCTCTCTCTCTAGTTCTCTCTCTCTCTAGTTCTCTCTCTAGTTCTCTCTCTCTAGTTCTCTCTCTCTAGTTCTCTCTCTAGTTCTCTCTCTCTAGTTCTCTCTCTCTAGTTCTCTCTCTAGTTCTCTCTCTCTCTCTAGTTCTCTCTCTCTAGTTCTCTCTCTCTCTCTCTAGTTCTCTCTCTAGTTCTCTCTCTCTAGTTCTCTCTCTCTCTAGTTCTCTCTCTCTAGTTCTCTCTCTAGTTCTCTCTCTCTAGTTCTCTCTCTAGTTCTCTCTCTCTAGTTCTCCCTCTCTCTAGTTCTCTCTCTAGTTCTCTCTCTAGTTCTCTCTCTAGTTCTCTCTTTCTAGTTCTCTCTCTAGTTCTCTCTCTCTAGTTCTCTCTCTAGTTCTCTCTCTCTAGTTCTCCCTCTCTCTAGTTCTCTCTCTAGTTCTCTCTCTAGTTCTCTCTCTAGTTCTCTCTTTCTAGTTCTCTCTCTAGTTCTCTCTCTCTAGTTCTCTCTCTCTAGTTCTCTCTCTAGTTCTCTCTCTAGTTCTCTCTCTAGTTCTCTCTTTCTAGTTCTCTCTCTAGTTCTCTCTCTCTAGTTCTCTCTCTCTAGTTCTCTCTCTCTAGTTCTCTCTCTCTCTCTAGTTCTCTAGTTCTCTCTCTAGTTATCTCTCTAGTTCTCTCTCTCTCTAGTTCTCTCTCTCTAGTTCTCTCACTAGCTCTCTCTCTCTAGTTCTCTCTCTCTAGTTCTCTCTCTAGTTATCTCTCTAGTTCTCTCTCTAGTTCTCTCTCTAGTTATCTCTCTAGTTATCTCTCTAGTTCTCTCTATCTAGTTCTCTCTCTAGTTCTCTAGTTCTCTCTCTAGTTCTCTCTCTAGTTCTCTCTCCAGTTATCTTTCTCTAGTTCTCTATCTCTATAGTTCTCTCTCTCTATATAGTTCTCTCTCTCTCTAGTTCTCTCTCTCTAGTTCTCTCTCTCTAGTTCTCTCTCTAGCTCTCTCTCTCTAGTTCTCTCTCTAGTTCTCTCTCTCTAGTTCTCTAGTTCTCTCTCTAGTTCTCTCTCTAGTTCTCTCTCCAGTTATCTTTCTCTAGTTCTCTCTATAGTTCTCTCTCTCTCTAGTTCTCTCTCTAGTTCTCTCTCTCTAGTTTTCTCTCTAGTTCTCTCTCTAGTTCTCTCTCTAGTTCTCTCTCTCTCTAGTTCTCTCTCTCTAGTTCTCTCTCTAGTTCTCTCTCTCTAGTTCTCTCTCTAGTTCTCTCTCTCTAGTTTTCTCTCAAGTTCTCTCTCTAGTTCTCTCTCTAGTTCTCTCTCTCTAGTTCTCTCTCTCTAGTTCTCTCTCTCTAGTTCTCTCTCTAGTTCTCTCTCTCTAGTTCTCTCTCTCTAGTTCTCTCTCTCTAGTTCTCTCTCTAGTTCTCTCTCTAGTTCTCTCTCTCTAGTTCTCTAGTTCTCTCTCTAGTTCTCTCTCTCTAGTTCTCTCTCTCTCTAGTCCTCTCTCTAGTTCTCTCTCTCTAGTTCTCTCTCTAGTTCTCTCTCTCTAGTTCTCTCTCTCTCTAGTTCTCTCTCTCTAGTTCTCTCTCTCTCTAGTTCTCTCTCTAGTTCTCTCTCTCTAGTTCTCTCTCTCTAGTTCTCTCTCTAGTTCTCTCTCTCTAGTTCTCTCTCTCTAGTTCTCTCTCTAGTTCTCTCTCTCTCTCTAGTTCTCTCTCTCTAGTTCTCTCTCTCTCTCTCTAGTTCTCTCTCTAGTTCTCTCTCTCTAGTTCTCTCTCTCTCTAGTTCTCTCTCTCTAGTTCTCTCTCTCTCTCTAGTTATCTCTCTAGTTCTCTCTCTCTAGTTCTCTCTCTCTCTAGTTCTCTCTCTAGTTCTCTCTCTCTAGTTCTCTCTCTCTAGTTCTCTCTCTAGTTCTCTCTCTCTAGTTCTCTCTCTAGTTCTCTCTCTCTAGTTCTCCCTCTCTCTAGTTCTCTCTCTAGTTCTCTCTCTAGTTCTCTCTCTAGTTCTCTCTTTCTAGTTCTCTCTCTAGTTCTCTCTCTCTAGTTCTCTCTCTCTAGTTCTCTCTCTCTAGTTCTCTCTCTAGTTCTCTCTCTAGTTCTCTCTCTAGTTCTCTCTTTCTAGTTCTCTCTCTAGTTCTCTCTCTCTAGTTCTCTCTCTCTAGATCTCTCTCTCTAGTTCTCTCTCTCTCTCTAGTTCTCTAGTTCTCTCTCTAGTTATCTCTCTAGTTCTCTCTCTCTCTAGTTCTCTCTCTCTAGTTCTCTCTCTAGCTCTCTCTCTCTAGTTCTCTCTCTCTAGTTCGCTCTCTAGTTATATCTCTAGTTCTCTCTCTAGTTCTCTCTCTAGTTATCTCTCTAGTTATCTCTCTAGTTCTCTCTATCTAGTTCTCTCTCTAGTTCTCTAGTTCTCTCTCTAGTTCTCTCTCTAGTTCTCTCTCCAGTTATCTTTCTCTAGTTCTCTATCTCTATAGTTCTCTCTCTCTATATAGTTCTCTCTCTCTCTAGTTCTCTCTCTCTAGTTCTCTCTCTCTAGTTCTCTCTCTAGCTCTCTCTCTCTAGTTCTCTCTCTAGTTCTCTCTCTCTAGTTCTCTCTCTAGTTCTCTCTCTAGTTCTCTCTCCAGTTATCTTTCTCTAGTTCTCTCTATAGTTCTCTCTCTCTAGTTCTCTCTCTCTAGTTCTCTCTCTAGTTCTCTCTCTAGTTCTCTCTCAAGTTCTCTCTCTCTCTCTCTAGTTCTCTCTCTCTCTCTCTAGTTCTCTCTCTCTCTAGTTCTCTCTCTCTAGTTCTCTTTCTCTCTCTAGTTATCTCTCTAGTTCTCTCTCTCTAGTTCTCTCTCTCTAGTTCTCTCTCTCGTTCTCTCTCTCTAGTTCTCTCTCTAGTTCTCTCTCTCTAGTTCTCTCTCTAGTTCTCTCTCTCTAGTTCTCTCTCTCTAGTTCTCTCTCTAGTTCTCTCTCTCTAGTTCTCTCTCTCTCTAGTTCTCTCTCTAGTTCTCTCTCTCTAGTTCTCTCTCTCTAGTTCTCTCTCTAGTTCTCTCTCTCTAGTTCTCTCTCTCTAGTTCTCTCTCTAGTTCTCTCTCTAGTTCTCTCTCAAGTTCTCTCTCTCTCTCTCTAGTTCTCTCTCTCTCTCTCTAGTTCTCTCTCTCTCTAGTTCTCTCTCTCTAGTTCTCTCTCTCTCTAGTTATCTCTCTAGTTCTCTCTCTCTAGTTCTCTCTCTCTCTAGTTCTCTCTCTCGTTCTCTCTCTCTAGTTCTCTCTCTAGTTCTCTCTCTAGTTCTCTCTCTCTAGTTCTCTCTCTCCAGTTCTCTCTCTAGTTCTCTCTCTCTAGTTCTCTCTCTAGTTCTCTCTCTCTAGTTCTCTCTCTCTCTAATTCTCTCTAGTTCTCTCTCTCTAGTTCTCTCTCTAGTTCTCTCTCTCTAGTTCTCTCTCTCTAGTTCTCTCTCTAGTTCTCTCTCTCTCTAGTTCTCTCTATAGTTCTCTCTCTCTCTAGTTCTCTCTCTAGTTCTCTCTCTAGTTCTCTCTCTAGTTCTCTCTCTAGTTCTCTCTCTAGTTCTCTCTCTCTCTCTAGTTCTCTCTCTCTAGTTCTCTCTCTAGTTCTCTCTCTAGTTCTCTCTCTAGTTCTCTCTCTCTCTCTAGTTCTCTCTCTCTAGTTCTCTCTCTCTCTCTAGTTATCTCTCTAGTTCTCTCTCTCTAGTCTCTCTCTCTCTATTTCTCTCTCTAGTTATCTCTCTCTAGTTCTCTCTCTCTAGTTCTGTCTCTAGTTCTCTCTCTAGTTCTCTCTCTCTAGTTCTCTCTCTCTCTAGTTCTCTCTCTCTAGTTCTCTCTCTAGTTCTCTCTCTAGTTCTCTCTCTAGTTCTCTCTCTCTCTCTAGTTCTCTCTCTCTAGTTCTCTCTCTCTAGTTCTCTCTCTAGTTCTCTCTCTAGTTCTCTCTCTAGTTCTCTCTCTCTCTCTAGTTCTCTCTCTCTAGTTCTCTCTCTCTAGTTCTCTCTCTCTCTCTAGTTATCTCTCTAGTTCTCTCTCTCTAATTCTCTCTCTCTCTATTTCTCTCTCTAGTTCTCTCTCTCTAGTTCTCTCTCTCTAGTTCTCTCTCTAGTTCTCTCTCTCTAGTTCTCTCTCTCTCTAGTTCTCTCTCTAGTTCTCTCTCTAGTTCTCTCTCTAGTTCAATTCAATTCAATTCAATTCAATTCAATTCGCTTTATTGGCATGACGTAACAATATACATATTGCCAAAGCTTATTTTGGATATTTACAATATAAAAATAAATAAAAATGAGAATCAAATATTGTCAACGGGACAACAGTAACAACAATAACCAAGGGTCAAAATAACCAACACATTGAACAATAACAATAATCATACAGTAGAGGACATGTGCAGGTTTATTGGTCTGTCAGACACTGTCCCTCAACTTATGGCAGGCAGCAATGTAGTGCGCTGCCAACCCACAGCTCTCTGCGTCCTCCCCCAACAGGACGGGTAGCCTATCCTCATCAGAGAGGTCTGTGAAACCTTGAATAAGGGTTTCAAATTTGGGGAAATGACACTCTCTAATTGTTTTATATTTTTGACATTTTGTCAGGAAATGTAGCTCCGTCTCAGGTTCTGCTGTGGTGCAGTGGTTGCACAGCCTTTCCTCTACAGGGAGCCAGGTTTTCCTGTGTCTACCCTTTTCAATGGCAAGGCTGTGCTCACTGAGCCTGTACTTTGTCAAGGTTTTTCTAAGGTTTTGATCAGTAACCATGGTCAAATATTTAGCCATAGTGTACTGTCGATTTAGGGCCAGATAGCACTGCATTTTGCTTTGTGTTTGTGCTTGTGTTTCCCAATAAGCAATGTAGTTTTGTTTTGACTGTGTTGTAATTTGGTTTATTCTGATTGATTGGATGTTCTGGTCCTGAGGCTTCAGTGTAGTTTAGTTCTCTCTCTAGTTCTCTCTCTCTAGTTCTCTCTCTAGTTCTCTCTCTCTAGTTCTCTCTCTCTAGTTCTCTCTCTCTAGTTCTCTCTCTAGTTCTCTCTCTAGTTCTCTCTCTCTAGTTCTCTAGTTCTCTCTCTAGTTCTCTCTCTCTCTAGTTCTCTCTCTAGTTCTCTCTCTCTCGTTCTCTCTCTAGTTCTCTCTCTAGTTCTCTCTCTCTAGTTCTCTCTCTCTCTAGTTCTCTCTCTCTAGTTCTCTCTCTCTCTAGTTCTCTCTCTAGTTCTCTCTCTCTAGTTCTCTCTCTCTAGTTCTCTCTCTAGTTCTCTCTCTCTAGTTCTCTCTCTCTAGTTCTCTCTCTAGTTCTCTCTCTAGTTCTCTCTCTAGTTCTCTCTCTCTCTCTAGTTCTCTCTTTCTCACTCTAGTTCTCTCTCTCTCTAGTTCTCTCTCTCTAGTTCTCTCTCTCTCTCTAGTTATCTCTCTAGTTCTCTCTCTCTAGTTCTCTCTCTCTCTAGTTCTCTCTCTCGTTCTCTCTCTCTAGTTCTCTCTCTAGTTCTCTCTCTCTAGTTCTCTCTCTCTAGTTCTCTCTCTCTCTAGTTCTCTCTCTCGTTCTCTCTCTCTAGTTCTCTCTCTAGTTCTCTCTCTCTAGTTCTCTCTCTCTCTAGTTCTCTCTCTAGTTCTCTCTCTAGTTCTCTCTCTAGTTCTCTCTCTCTCTAGTTCTCTCTCTCTAGTTCTCTCTCTAGTTCTCTCTCTAGTTCTCTCTCTAGTTCTCTCTCTCTCTCTAGTTCTCTCTCTCTAGTTCTCTCTCTCTAGTTCTCTCTCTCTCTAGTTATCTCTCTAGTTCTCTCTCTCTAGTCTCTCTCTCTCTATTTCTCTCTCTAGTTCTCTCTCTCTAGTTCTCTCTCTCTAGTTCTCTCTCTAGTTCTCTCTCTATTTCTCTCTCTCTAGTTCTCTCTCTCTAGTTCTCTCTCTAGTTCTCTCTCTAGTTCTCTCTCTCTAGTTCTCTCTCTCTCTAGTTCTCTCTCTCTAGTTCTCTCTCTAGTTCTCTCTCTAGTTCTCTCTCTAGTTCTCTCTCTAGTTCTCTCTCTCTCTCTAGTTCTCTCTCTCTAGTTCTCTCTCTAGTTCTCTCTCTAGTTCTCTCTCTAGTTCTCTCTCTCTCTCTAGTTCTCTCTCTCTAGTTCTCTCTCTCTAGTTCTCTCTCTCTCTCTAGTTATCTCTCTAGTTCTCTCTCTCTAGTCTCTCTCTCTCTATTTCTCTCTCTAGTTCTCTCTCTCTAGTTCTCTCTCTCTAGTTCTCTCTCTAGTTCTCTCTCTAGTTATCTCTCTAGTTCTCTCTCTCTAGTCTCTCTCTCTCTATTTCTCTCTCTAGTTCTCTCTCTCTAGTTCTCTCTCTCTAGTTCTCTCTCTAGTTCTCTCTCTAGTTCTCTCTCTCTAGTTCTCTCTCTCTAGTTCTCTCTCTAGTTCTCTCTCTCTAGTTCTCTCTCTCTAGTTCTCTCTCTAGTTCTCTCTCTAGTTCTCTCTCTAGTTCTCTCTCTCTCTCTCTAGTTCTCTCTTTCTCACTCTAGTTCTCTCTCTCTCTAGTTCTCTCTCTCTAGTTCTCTCTCTCTCTCTAGTTATCTCTCTAGTTCTCTCTCTCTAGTTCTCTCTCTCTCTAGTTCTCTCTCTCGTACTCTCTCTCTAGTTCTCTCTCTAGTTCTCTCTCTCTAGTTCTCTCTCTCTAGTTCTCTCTCTCTCTAGTTCTCTCTCTCGTTCTCTCTCTCTAGTTCTCTCTCTAGTTCTCTCTCTCTAGTTCTCTCTCTCTCTAGTTCTCTCTCTAGTTCTCTCTCTAGTTCTCTCTCTAGTTCTCTCTCTCTCTCTAGTTCTCTCTCTCTAGTTCTCTCTCTAGTTCTCTCTCTAGTTCTCTCTCTAGTTCTCTCTCTCTCTCTAGTTCTCTCTCTCTCTAGTTCTCTCTCTCTAGTTCTCTCTCTCTCTCTAGTTATCTCTCTAGTTCTCTCTCTCTAGTCTCTCTCTCTCTATTTCTCTCTCTAGTTCTCTCTCTCTAGTTCTCTCTCTCTAGTTCTCTCTCTAGTTCTCTCTCTAGTTCTCTCTCTCTAGTTCTCTCTCTCTCTAGTTCTCTCTCTCTAGTTCTCTCTCTAGTTCTCTCTCTAGTTCTCTCTCTAGTTCTCTCTCTAGTTCTCTCTCTCTCTCTAGTTCTCTCTCTCTAGTTCTCTCTCTAGTTCTCTCTCTAGTTCTCTCTCTAGTTCTCTCTCTCTAGTTCTCTCTCTCTAGTTCTCTCTCTCTCTCTAGTTATCTCTCTAGTTCTCTCTCTCTAGTCTCTCTCTCTCTATTTCTCTCTCTAGTTCTCTCTCTCTAGTTCTCTCTCTCTAGTTCTCTCTCTAGTTCTCTCTCTAGTTCTCTCTCTCTAGTCTCTCTCTAGTTCTCTCTCTAGTTCTCTCTCTAGTTCTCTCTCTAGTTCTCTCTCTCTCTCTAGTTCTCTCTCTCTAGTTCTCTCTCTCTAGTTCTCTCTCTCTCTCTAGTTATCTCTCTAGTTCTCTCTCTCTAGTTCTCTCTCTCTCTATTTCTCTCTCTAGTTCTCTCTCTCTAGTTCTCTCTCTCTAGTTCTCTCTCTAGTTCTCTCTCTCTAGTTCTCTCTCTAGTTCTCTCTCTCTAGTTCTCTCTCTCTCTAGTTCTCTCTCTAGTTCTCTCTCTAGTTCTCTCTCTAGTTCTCTCTCTCTAGTTCTCTCTCTAGTTCTCTCTCTCTAGTTCTCTCTCTCTAGTTCTCTCTCTCTAGTTCTCTCTCTAGTTCTCTCTCTAGTTCTCTAGTTCTCTCTCTAGTTCTCTCTCTCTCTAGTTCTCTCTCTAGTTCTCTCTCTCTCGTTCTCTCTCTAGTTCTCTCTCTAGTTCTCTCTCTCTAGTTCTCTCTCTCTCTAGTTCTCTCTCTCTAGTTCTCTCTCTCTCTAGTTCTCTCTCTAGTTCTCTCTCTCTAGTTCTCTCTCTCTAGTTCTCTCTCTAGTTCTCTCTCTCTAGTTCTCTCTCTCTAGTTCTCTCTCTAGTTCTCTCTCTAGTTCTCTCTCTAGTTCTCTCTCTCTCTCTCTAGTTCTCTCTTTCTCACTCTAGTTCTCTCTCTCTCTAGTTCTCTCTCTCTAGTTCTCTCTCTCTCTCTAGTTATCTCTCTAGTTCTCTCTCTCTAGTTCTCTCTCTCTCTAGTTCTCTCTCTCGTTCTCTCTCTCTAGTTCTCTCTCTAGTTCTCTCTCTCTAGTTCTCTCTCTCTAGTTCTCTCTCTCTCTAGTTCTCTCTCTCGTTCTCTCTCTCTAGTTCTCTCTCTAGTTCTCTCTCTAGTTCTCTCTCTCTAGTTCTCTAGTTCTCTCACTAGTTCTCTCTCTCTCTAGTTCTCTCTCTCTAGTTCTCTCTCTCTAGTTCTCTCTCTCTCTAGTTCTCTCTCTCTAGTTCTCTCTCTCTCTAGTTCTCTCTCTAGTTCTCTCTCTCTAGTTCTCTCTCTCTAGTTCTCTCTCTAGTTCTCTCTCTCTAGCTCTCTCTCTCTAGTTCTCTCTCTAGTTCTCTCTCTAGTTCTCTCTCTAGTTCTCTCTCTCTCTCTCTAGTTCTCTCTTTCTCACTCTAGTTCTCTCTCTCTCTAGTTCTCTCTCTCTAGTTCTCTCTCTCTCTCAGTTATCTCTCTAGTTCTCTCTCTCTAGTTCTCTCTCTCTCTAGTTCTCTCTCTCGTTCTCTCTCTCTAGTTCTCTCTCTAGTTCTCTCTCTCTAGTTCTCTCTCTCTAGTTCTCTCTCTCTCTAGTTCTCTCTCTCGTTCTCTCTCTCTAGTTCTCTCTCTAGTTCTCTCTCTCTAGTTCTCTCTCTCTCTAGTTCTCTCTCTAGTTCTCTCTCTAGTTCTCTCTCTAGTTCTCTCTCTCTCTCTAGTTCTCTCTCTCTAGTTCTCTCTCTAGTTCTCTCTCTAGTTCTCTCTCTAGTTCTCTCTCTAGTTCTCTCTCTCTCTCTAGTTCTCTCTCTCTAGTTCTCTCTCTCTAGTTCTCTCTCTCTCTCTAGTTATCTCTCTAGTTCTCTCTCTCTAGTCTCTCTCTCTCTATTTCTCTCTCTAGTTCTCTTTCTCTAGTTCTCTCTCTCTAGTTCTCTCTCTAGTTCTCTCTCTAGTTCTCTCTCTCTAGTTCTCTCTCTCTCTAGTTCTCTCTCTCTAGTTCTCTCTCTAGTTCTCTCTCTAGTTCTCTCTCTAGTTCTCTCTCTCTCTCTAGTTCTCTCTCTCTAGTTCTCTCTCTCTAGTTCTCTCTCTCTCTCTAGTTATCTCTCTAGTTCTCTCTCTCTAGTTCTCTCTCTCTCTATTTCTCTCTCTAGTTCTCTCTCTCTAGTTCTCTCTCTCTAGTTCTCTCTCTAGTTCTCTCTCTCTAGTTCTCTCTCTAGTTCTCTCTCTCTAGTTCTCTCTCTCTCTAGAACTCTCTATAGTTCTCTCTCTAGTTCTCTCTCTAGTTCTCTCTCTAGTTCTCTCTCTCTAGTTCTCTCTCTAGTTCTCTCTCTCTAGTTCTCTCTCTCTAGTTCTCTCTCTCTAGTTCTCTCTCTAGTTCTCTCTCTAGTTCTCTCTCTCTAGTTCTCTAGTTCTCTCTCTAGTTCTCTCTCTCTCTAGTTCTCTCTCTAGTTCTCTCTCTCTAGTTCTCTCTCTCTCTAGTTCTCTCTCTCTAGTTCTCTCTCTCTCTAGTTCTCTCTCTAGTTCTCTCTCTCTAGTTCTCTCTCTCTAGTTCTCTCTCTAGTTCTCTCTCTCTAGTTCTCTCTCTCTAGTTCTCTCTCTAGTTCTCTCTCTAGTTCTCTCTCTAGTTCTCTCTCTCTCTCTCTAGTTCTCTCTTTCTCACTCTAGTTCTCTCTCTCTCTAGTTCTCTCTCTCTAGTTCTCTCTCTCTCTCTAGTTATCTCTCTAGTTCTCTCTCTCTAGTTCTCTCTCTCTCTAGTTCTCTCTCTCGTTCTCTCTCTCTAGTTCTCTCTCTAGTTCTCTCTCTCTAGTTCTCTCTCTCTAGTTCTCTCTCTCTCTAGTTCTCTCTCTCGTTCTCTCTCTCTAGTTCTCTCTCTAGTTCTCTCTCTCTAGTTCTCTCTCTAGTTCTCTCTCTCTAGTTCTCTCTCTCTCCAGTTCTCTCTCTAGTTCTCTCTCTCTAGTTCTCTCTCTAGTTCTCTCTCTAGTTCTCTCTCTAGTTCTCTCTCTCTCTCTAGTTCTCTCTCTCTAGTTCTCTCTCTCTCTAGTTCTCTCTCTCGTTCTCTCTCTCTAGTTCTCTCTCTAGTTCTCTCTCTCTAGTTCTCTCTCTAGTTCTCTCTCTCTAGTTCTCTCTCTCTCCAGTTCTCTCTCTAGTTCTCTCTCTCTTGTTCTCTCTCTAGTTCTCTCTCTCTAGTTCTCTCTCTCTCTAATTCTCTCTCTAGTTCTCTCTCTCTAGTTCTCTCTCTAGTTCTCTCTCTCTAGTTCTCTCTCTCTAGTTCTCTCTCTCTAGTTCTCTCTCTCTCTCTAGTTATCTCTCTAGTTCTCTCTCTCTAGTCTCTCTCTCTCTATTTCTCTCTCTAGTTCTCTCTCTCTAGTTCTCTCTCTCTAGTTCTCTCTCTCTAGTTCTCTCTCTAGTTCTCTCTCTAGTTCTCTCTCTCTAGTTCTCTCTCTCTCTAGTTCTCTCTCTAGTTCTCTCTCTAGTTCTCTCTCTAGTTCTCTCTCTCTCTAGTTCTCTCTCTAGTTCTCTCTCTCTAGTTCTCTCTCTAGTTCTCTCTCTCTAGTTCTCTCTCTCTAGTTCTCTCTCTAGTTCTCTCACTCTCTAGTTCTCTCTCTAGTTCTCTCTCTAGTTCTCTCTCTAGTTCTCTCTCTAGTTCTCTCTCTCTCTAGTTCTCTCTCTAGTTCTCTCTCTCTAGTTCTCTCTCTAGTTCTCTCTCTCTAGTTCTCTCTCTCTAGTTCTCTCTCTAGTTCTCTCTCTCTCTAGTTCTCTCTCTAGTTCTCTCTCTCTCTAGTTCTCTCTCTAGTTCTCTCTCTAGTTCTCTCTCTCTCTCTAGTTCTCTCTCTCTAGTTCTCTCTCTAGTTCTCTCTCTAGTTCTCTCTCTAGTTCTCTCTCTCTCTAGTTCTCTCTCTCTAGTTCTCTCTCTCTAGTTCTCTCTCTCTAGTTCTCTCTCTCTAGTTCTCTCTCTAGTTCTCTCTCTCTAGTTCTCGCTCTAGTTCTCTCTCTCTAGTTCTCTCTCTCTCTAGTTCTCTCTCTACTTCTCTCTCTAGTTCTCTCTCTAGTTCTCTCTCTAGTTCTCTCTCTCTAGTTCTCTCTCTAGTTCTCTCTCTCTAGTTCTCTCTCTCTAGTTCTCTCTCTCTAGTTCTCTCTCTAGTTCTCTCTCTAGTTCTCTCTCTCTAGTTCTCTAGTTCTCTCTCTAGTTCTCTCTCTCTCTAGTTCTCTCTCTCTAGTTCTCTCTCTAGTTCTCTCTCTAGTTCTGTCTCTAGTTCTCTCTCTCTGGTTCTCTCTCTATAGTTCTCTCTCTATAGTTCTCTCTCTAGTTCTCTCTCTCTGGTTCTCTCTCTCTAGTTTTCTCTCAAGTTCTCTCTCTAGTTCTCTCTCTAGTTCTCTCTCTAGTTCTCTCTCTCTAGTTCTCTCTCTATAGTTCTCTCTCTCTAGTTCTCTCTCTAGTTCTCTCTCTAGTTCTGTCTCTAGTTCTCTCTCTCTAGTTCTCTCTCTATAGTTCTCTCTCTATAGTTCTCTCTCTAGTTCTCTCTCTCTGGTTCTCTCTCTCTAGTTTTCTCTCAAGTTCTCTCTCTAGTTCTCTCTCTCTAGTTCTCTCTCTCTATAGTTCTCTCTCTCTCTCTAGTTCTCTCTCTCTCTAGTTCTCTCTCTAGTTCTCTCTCTCTCTAGTTCTCTCTCTCTAGTTCTCTCTCTAGTTCTCTCTCTAGTTCTGTCTCTAGTTCTCTCTCTCTAGTTCTCTCTCTATAGTTCTCTCTCTATAGTTCTCTCTCTAGTTCTCTCTCTCTGGTTCTCTCTCTCTAGTTTTCTCTCAAGTTCTCTCTCTAGTTCTCTCTCTAGTTCTCTCTCTAGTTCTCTCTCTCTAGTTCTCTCTCTATAGTTCTCTCTCTCTAGTTCTCTCTCTAGTTCTCTCTCTAGTTCTCTCTCTAGTTCTCTCTCTCTAGTTCTCTAGTTCTCTCTCTAGTTCTCTCTCTCTCTAGTTCTCTCTCTCTAGTTCTCTCTCTAGTTCTCTCTCTAGTTCTGTCTCTAGTTCTCTCTCTCTAGTTCTCTCTCTATAGTTCTCTCTCTATAGTTCTCTCTCTAGTTCTCTCTCTCTGGTTCTCTCTCTCTAGTTTTCTCTCAAGTTCTCTCTCTAGTTCTCTCTCTAGTTCTCTCTCTAGTTCTCTCTCTCTAGTTCTCTCTCTATAGTTCTCTCTCTCTAGTTCTCTCTCTAGTTCTCTCTCTAGTTCTGTCTCTAGTTCTCTCTCTCTAGTTCTCTCTCTATAGTTCTCTCTCTATAGTTCTCTCTCTAGTTCTCTCTCTCTGGTTCTCTCTCTCTAGTTTTCTCTCAAGTTCTCTCTCTAGTTCTCTCTCTCTAGTTCTCTCTCTCTATAGTTCTCTCTCTCTCTCTAGTTCTCTCTCTCTCTAGTTCTCTCTCTAGTTCTCTCTCTCTCTAGTTCTCTCTCTCTAGTTCTCTCTCTAGTTATCTCTCTAGTTCTGTCTCTAGTTCTCTCTCTCTAGTTCTCTCTCGAGTTCTCTCTCTAGTTCTCTCTCTCTCTCTCTCTCTCTCTCTCTCTCTCTAGTTATCTCTCTAGTTCTCTCTCTAGTTCTTTCTCTCTAGTTCTCTCTCTAGTTCTCTCTCTCTAGTTCTCTCTCTAGTTCTCTCTCTCTCTCTCTAGTTATCTCTCTAGTTCTCTCTCTCTAGTTCTCTCTCTCAAGTTCTCTCTCTAGCTCTCTCTCTCTAGTTCTCTCTCTCTAGTTCTCTAGTTCTCTCTCTAGTTCTCTCTCTCTCTAGTTTTCTCTCTAGTTCTCTCTCTAGTTCTCTCTCTCTAGTTCTCTCTCTCTAGTTCTCTCTCTCTCGTTTTCTCTCAAGTTCTCTCTGTAGTTCTCTCTCTAGTTCTCTCTCTAGTTCTCTCTCTAGTTCTCTCTCTATAGTTCTCTCTCTCTCTAGTTCTCTCTCTCTAGTTCTCTCTTTCTAGTTCTCTCTCTCTAGTTATCTCTCTAGTTCTGTCTCTAGTTCTCTCTCTCTAGTTCTCTTTCTAGTTCTCTCTCTAGTTATCTCTCTAGTTCTCTCTCTAGTTCTCTCTCTCTAGTTCTCTCTCTCTAGTTCTCTCTCTAGTTCTCTCTCCAGTTCTCTCTCTAGTTCTCTCTCTCTATAGTTCTCTCTCTCTATAGTTCTCTCTCTCTCTAGTTCTCTCTCTAGTTCTCTCTCCAGTTATCTTTCTCTAGTTCTCTCTCTCTATAGTTCTCTCTCTCTCTCTATAGTTCTCTCTCTCTAGTTCTCTCTCTCTAGTTCTCTCTCTAGCTCTCTCTCTATAGTTCTCTCTCGAGTTATCTTTCTCTAGTTCTCTCTCTCTCTATAGTTCTCTCTCTCTAGTTCTCTCTCTCTAGTTCTCTCTCTCTAGTTCTCTCTCTAGCTCTCTCTCTCTAGTTCTCTCTCTAGTTATCTCTCTCTAGTTCTCTCTCTCTAGTTCTCTCTCTAGTTCTCTCTCTATAGTTCTCTCTCTATAGTTCTCTCTCTAGTTCTCTCTCTCTAGTTCTCTCTCTCTAGTTTTCTCTCAAGTTCTCTAGTTCTCTCTCTAGTTCTCTCTCTAGTTCTCTCTCTCTCTATAGTTCTCTCTCTCTCTCTAGTTCTCTCTCTCTCTATAGTTCTCTCTCTAGTTCTCTCTCTCTCTAGTTCTCTCTCTCTAGTTCTCTCTCTAGTTCTCTCTCTAGTTCTGTCTCTAGTTCTCTCTCTCTAGTTCTCTCTCTCTAGTTCTCTCTCTAGTTCTCTCTCTATAGTTCTCTCTCTATAGTTCTCTCTCTAGTTCTCTCTCTCTGGTTCTCT
The DNA here is from genome assembly GCF_965601325.2 of Salmo salar. Classification (NCBI taxonomy): domain Eukaryota; kingdom Metazoa; phylum Chordata; class Actinopteri; order Salmoniformes; family Salmonidae; genus Salmo; species Salmo salar. The sequence continues at coordinate 56,764,800 of NC_138297.1, forward strand.
CTCTCTAGTTCTCTCTCTCTAGTTTTCTCTCTCTAGTTTTCTCTCAAGTTCTCTAGTTCTCTCTCTAGTTCTCTCACTAGTTCTCTCTCTCTCTATAGTTCTCTCTCTCTCTCTAGTTCTCTCTCTCTCTAGTTCTCTCTCTAGTTCTCTCTCTCTAGTTCTCTCTCTAGTTCTCTCTCTATAGTTCTCTCTCTATAGTTCTCTCTCTAGTTCTCTCTCTCTAGTTCTCTCTCTCTAGTTTTCTCTCAAGTTCTCTAGTTCTCTCTCTAGTTCTCTCTCTAGTTCTCTCTCTCTCTATTGTTCTCTCTCTCTCTCTAGTTCTCTCTCTCTCTAGTTCTCTCTCTCTCTAGTTCTCTCTCTAGTTCTCTCTCTCTAGTTCTCTCTCTAGTTCTCTCTCTCTCTAGTTCTCTCTCTCTAGTTCTCTCTCTAGTTCTCTCTCTAGTTCTCTCTCTAGTTATCTCTCTAGTTCTGTCTCTAGTTCTCTCTCTCTAGTTCTCTCTCGAGTTCTCTCTCTAGTTCTCTCTCTCTCTCTCTCTCTCTCTCTCTCTCTCTCTAGTTATCTCTCTAGTTCTCTCTCTAGTTCTCTCTCTCTAGTTCTCTCTCTAGTTCTCTCTCTCTAGTTCTCTCTCTAGTTCTCTCTCTCTAGTTCTCTCTCTCTCTCTCTAGTTATCTCTCTAGTTCTCTCTCTCTAGTTCTCTAGTTCTCTCTCTAGTTCTCTCTCTCTCTAGTTCTCTCTAGTTCTCTCTCTAGTTCTCTCTCTCTAGTTCTCTCTCTCTAGATCTCTCTCTCTCGTTTTCTCTCAAGTTCTCTCTCTAGTTCTCTCTCTAGTTCTCTCTCTAGTTCTCTCTCTAGTTCTCTCTCTATAGTTCTCTCTCTCTCTAGTTCTCTCTCTCTAGTTCTCTCTCTCTAGTTCTCTCTCTCTAGTTATCTCTCTAGTTCTGTCTCTAGTTCTCTCTCTCTAGTTCTCTCTCTAGTTCTCTCTAGTTCTCTCTCTCTCTCTCTCTCTAGTTATCTCTCTAGTTCTCTCTCTCTAGTTCTCTCTCTCTAGTTCTCTCTCTCTAGTTCTCTCTCTCTAGTTCTCTCTCTCTAGTTCTCTCTCTAGTTCTCTCTCTCTAGTTCTCTCTCTCTCTCTCTCTAGTTCTCTCTCTAGTTCTCTCTCTCTAGTTCTCTCTCTCTTGTTCTCTCTCTAGTTCTCTCTCTAGTTCTCTCTCTCTAGTTTTCTCTCAAGTTCTCTCTCTAGTTCTCTCTCTAGTTCTCTCTCTCTAGTTCTCTCTCTCTAGTTCTCTCTCTAGTTCTCTCTCTAGTTCTCTCTCTCTAGTTCTCTCTCTAGTTCTCTCTCTAGTTCTCTCTCTGTAGTTCTCTCTCTCTAGTTCTCTCTCTCTAGTTCTCTCTCTCTAGTTCTCTCTCTAGTTCTCTCTCTAGCTCTCTCTCTCGTTCTCTCTCTCTAGTTCTCTCTCTAGTTCTCTCTCTAGTTCTCTCTCTCTAGTTCTCTCTCTCTAGTTCTCTCTCTAGTTCTCTTTCTAGTTCTCTAGTTCTCTCTCTAGTTCTTTCTCTAGTTCTCTAGTTCTCTCTAGTTCTCTCTCCAGTTATCTTTCTCTAGTTCTCTCTCTCTATAGTTCTCTCTCTCTATAGTTCTCTCTTTCTCTAGTTCTCTCTCTCTCTCTCTCTCTAGTTCTCTCTAGTTATCTGTCTCTATGTCTCTCTCTCTGTCTCTCTTTCTCTCTCTCTGTCTCTCTGTTTCTCTGTCTTCCTGGGAAGAAGAGATTTTCCAAATGGATTCATCTGGGATTCATGTTGGTGCCATTTCTCTGGCATTGATGAGGCCTGACGGGCTTGATGATGATTCTCCCATTGGTACAGTAAACTAGGAGCTGCCGTAGGTGCTCACTGTACATATACTGGAAGCCACATTGAGTTAAGGGAGAGAGTGTGTGTGTGTTTGTGTGTGTGTGTGTGTGTGTGTGTGTGTGTGTGTGTGTGTGTGTGTGTGTGTGTGTGTGTGTGTGTGTGTGTGTGTGTGTGTGTGTGTGTGTGTGTGTGTGTGTGTGTGTGTGTGTGTGAGAGAGAGAGAGAGAGAGAGAAAGAGAGAGAGAGAGAACCTGTCTTTAAACACATGCTAACCACAGGGCTTGTGCCTGGTTTGTGATGTAATATTAATATTTTGGGGATAGGTCAAGAGACAAGTTCTCAGGCTTCATATTTCATTCTCTGTGGACTCTGTGGACTCTTTAAACTGATGCAACTCCACCTCTTCCCTCAGCCTTTTAAGGGCATACAGGCCTACCTGGCTAAAGGTGTAGAGAGCTCAGCTCAATTAAGCCTGCATTACATCAGCTAGCTACACACATTAGCGGCAAACTCTACCTACGGGTTTACGTATTGGTCGTTTAAGCAGTCACCTTCACAGGTCATGAGTCTGGAGCCCCGTTAGGGGGCTGAGGTGACTTATCTCCCCGCTCACTCTTCACCTTGCCTGGGTACCTCACATAGACCTCACCCCTCCCACCCCTGGATCATTGGATGATTGTCAAGCATCCAACCGTACATGGGAGGGTGTCTATTGGAGAAAGCCAGGTTATTCTGACCTCATTAATACCACAGGGGTCAATGGAGCAAAACATTTGTGTCCCTAATGAAAATACATCTGCTCTGCAGTATATGACGCAGCTGGAGCTGATTTAAAGGTACAGAACGCACCAGATTGACTCCATCTCACTGTCAGCGAGCGCTGAAGCGATGAAATGTGTTGCTGCCTTCCCTTCAGATGTCTCCGCTGTAATTCACCTGTGCACTGTCACCACACAGCTTTCATCATTTTTTTACACTGATTCTAATCATCACGAACTCTGATAAATGGCATCCCATAAACATATTTAAGATTATTGAGAAAGGATTTGGGATGTATTACATGTTTTCAAACTGTCTAATGCTGTACTATCTTTTTGACAGTTATGGTCGTGTTCATTCCTCATCTCCCATCACAATGCCCAATAATAACCCACATAACAGACAACGCAACCACTTTACAAGTCCTATATCCCATTTGTATTGGCAGGAATGGGTTCTCACTCTCTCTCTCTGTGTGTGTGTGTGTGTGTGTGTGTGTGTGTGTGTGTGTGTGTGTGTGTGTGTGTGTGTGTGTGTGTGTGTGTGTGTGTGTGTGTGTGTGTGTGTGTGTGTGTGTGTGTGTGTGTGTGTGTGTATGCTCATGTGCATGCCTGAGAATGTTTGTGATCTGTGTGAGAATTAGTGTAATTTTGTGTGAGAATGTGTGTACTTGTGTGAGAATGTGTGTATTTGTGTGAAAATGTGTGCATTTGTGTGAGAATGTGTGTGATTTTGTGTGAAAAGTGTGTACTTGTGTGACCAGTTGTGTATTTGTGTAAGAATGTGTGTATTTGTGTAAGAATGTGTGTATTTGTGTGAGAATGTGTTTATTTGTGTAAGAATGTGTGTATTTGTGTGAGAATGTGTGTATTTGTGTGAGAATGTGTGTATTTGTGTAAGAATGTGTGTATTTGTGTGAGAAAGTGTGTATTTGTGTGAGGGTGTGTGCATTTGTGTGAGAATGTGTGTATTTGATTGAGAATGTGTGTATTTGATTGAACAGTGTGTATTTGTTTGAGAATGTGTGTATTTGTTTGAGAATGTGTGTATTTGTTTGAGAATGTGTGTATTTGTTTGAGAATGTGTGTATTTGGGTGAGAATGTGTGTATTTGGGTGAGAAAGTGTGTATTTGTGTAAGAATGTGTGTATTTGTGTGAAAATGTGTGTATTTGTTTGAGAATGTGTGTATTTGATTGAACAGTGTGTATTTGTTTGAGAATGTGTGTATTTGTTTGAGAATGTGTGTATTTGTTTGAGAATGTGTGTATTTGTTTGAGAATGTGTGTATTTGTTGGAGGTCATTAAACAGACATTGTGAAGGCAACCACCCAAAGGTCAAGGTTCACAATTTACGACCCCTAGGAACACAAACACAGATCATACAGGTTGATGAGTGGGCTCCAAGGGACCTCCAGATGGTTAAGGTTTCATTTCCCATGACTGCTCTTGCGATTACAGTTCCACTAGCTTGTACATAATCCCATTCATATCTGGTAGTGTAATAGTACAATCAATATCCTTCATATCTTGATGCATAATAATGAATACGATCTATATTATTCATATCAGTCTGAAGACATTTGATAAAAAGCATATTCTTTTGAATCAAATAAATATTAATATTATAGAACCCTCCTTTAACTATTAGGAAGACATTTGCATGTTTTGGTTTTGCCAGAAATCACAGGTGTGTGTGTGTGTGTGTGTGTGTGTGTGTGTGTGTGTGTGTGTGTGTGTGTGTGTGTGTGTGTGTGTGTGTGTGTGTGTTCACACAGCCTCCCCTGTTAGCGATGGCAGCACCTGACTGATTCCTGGCTGGGGTTCTGATCTTTCCTCTTTTAAGCAGCGCCACACTGAGTCACAGACATACAGGCAGAGAAACCCTTTCTAGAAATGAAGCCTCTCTTCATAGATTATCTAATCTTTCCAGGGGCAGTGAAGTAAGTCACTCTCTCTTTCTCTCTCTCTCTCTCTTTTGTCCTTTATTCTTCTGAGTGACAGCTACAAACAGGTCTCATCTTGTTGGGTTATCGAGCCACGCTTCCTCCCTTCAGTTCGGGCTTACGATCCACACTACTTATGAGACACTTGTCCCGATTTGAACCTTGTCGTCTTTCAAATATGGCGTGCGCCATGATCAAAGCCAGCCTCTCCCCGCCTCTTTAAAACAGCGGAACACTCTGAGAAACAAAAGACGCAGTGGCGCGTGGAGAAAAGAGGCTTTTGGTGCCTCGTCGTACTAATTAAACTTTTTGAAGGGAAAAGAACAGCAGAAGCTCAGCAAACAAGTGCGTCAACAAAAGAGGCCTCTTGGTTGTCTGTCGAGCACCAGCAGCTCCTGCTTGTGTATGATAATGATGACATTTCTCTCCTAATTGGAATCGTTGTCTTTATCATGTCCTCGGTGCGTGAGATAATAACGCCGAGGCACGGCTGGAGAGTTTTTGGAGAGAGCTGTTCGGAGTGGGTGGGGTTTGTGTGTGTGTGTGTGTGTGTGTGTGTGCGTGTCCGTGTGTGGAGGACTTGTTTTCCTATCTTGTCAGGACTAGAATGTCTGAAAAGTCAGGATATTCTTTATGTCGTGAAAAGTAAAAATGCTATTTCACGTTTAAGGGTTAGGTTTAGGGGTTCGGGAAAATAGGATTCTGAATGGGAATACATTTTTACTCCCCAAAACATCCTGACAAGTAACAAAAACATGGCTGTGTGTGTGTATGTGTGTGCGTGCATGGTGAGTAGATGTTTTTTATATTTTCTCTATAATTTAGCCTAACAGGGTGGAAATGTATGAGTGGGACATACTGACTAACAACATGGAACATGGACAAATAGATACAACAGAGTCTTTATATTTATGTTGCTTTGCACCAAAGTTTTCCCACCAAAGAAATGATGACACTTCCTGAATGTGGTGTCTAGTTTAGCCAACTCAAACAGAGAGGGATGCTATGTTAGCTAGCTGCCTATGGCTATCCAACACTGGAACTCTCCAAGGTTTTGCCCGTCTATCTATGGTTTTGCCTGTCTATCTATGGTTTTGCCTGTCTATCTAACAGGGTTGACGTGTTATGCTCGACCCACCCAGTTTTACACCAGAAAACACTAGAAAGGGGCCAAAAGAGTACTTTGTGATTTGACTATTAGATGTTCAATGTAATTTTTTAAATTTTTTTAAAGGAATAGCTTCACCCTATTAAATTGAGAGTTCAGTTCATGTAACAGGGGTGACCTTAAAAGGAGGGAGAGACGTAAATGAATCACTAATCAGATGAAAGAAATACTTTGTCAAATTAACTGTCAAATTAACTAAATAACTTTACAATGATGGTGAAAACTTGGAGAAAGTTGGTGCTAAGTGGGTTAAAATCTTCCAAGAACTGGCGTAGGGTGCACAGAGGGAAATGATAAAGTCTTTATTCATATTAAAGAACAGATTGATTGAATTCTCCATGTGGTCTATATTAAATGGTACTTCATTTAATATACACTACATTGCCAAAAGTATGTGTACAATTGCTAGTCGACCATCTCATTCCAAAATCATGGGCATTAACATGGAGTTGGTCGCCCCTTTGCTGTTCTGGGAAGGCTTTCCACTAGATGTTGGAACATTTTTGCGGGGACTTGCTTCCATTCAGCCACAAGAGCATTAGTGAGGTCAGGCACCGATGTTGAGCGGTTAGACCTGGCTCGCAGTTGGCGTTCCAATTCATCCAAAAGGTATTCGATGGGGTTAAGGGCAGGTCTCTGTGCAAGCCAGTCAAGTTTTTCCACACCGATCTCGACAAATCATTTCTGTATAGACCTCACTTTGTTTTTAATAATATACAGTAGCAGGCTTTTAAAATGCCATATTGGTGCACTATTTCAACTTAAAATGGGAGGCAAAAGGCAGTCTTTCCACATACAGTAGCATCAATACCATCCAAATATACCCCACTTTCTTTCCCTTCTGCTTTCCTCGTCAAGAGAGGCAGCTCCCTGCTCCCTACAGCTAATCGCCCGTGGGATCTGGAGACGCAGCGACATCCAGGTGATAAAAAGCCTTCAAAGACATAACGAGAAAGCGAGAGAGAGAGAGAGAGAGAGACACAGTTCCGTTTGGCGGTTCACTTTCACAGCTTTGGATTCCCTGTCCGGCCGAGCTGAAAGAAGTCTGAAAGGGACCGGGCTAATCTCTCCCTGAGTGTCAGCTCCTCTCCCTCTGTTCTCCCTCTCTCTGAAAAGAACCTCTGTTTATCTGACCAAACCCTCCTTCCTTCCCGGTGTCCATTTTGGCTCTTATCAACCACAAGATAATTCAACTCCGCTCTCTCTCCCGCTCGCTCGCTCTCTCTCCCCTCTCTCTCACTCTCCCATCTCTTTCTCTCCCCTCTCTCTCTCTCCCCTCTCTCGCTCTCCTCTCTCTCTCTCTTTCTCTCTCACTCTCCCATCTCTTTCTCTCCCCTCTCTCTCTGTCTCTCTCGCTCTCCTCTCTCTCCCCTCTCTCTCACTCTCCCATCTCTTTCTCTCCCCTCTCTCTCTCTCCCCTCTCTCGCTCTCCTCTCTCTCTCTTTCTCTCTCACTCTCACTCTCTCTCTATCACTCTGCTTGGCTTCTGTTCATTAAAAGTTCCCTGTCTCTTCCTTTGTCAAGAGTGCATCCATCTGTCCGGGGAGCAGGAAGGGAGGAAGGAAAGGAAGAAAGGGGGCGGTGCTGCTATCTCTTCATCTCTCCATCTTGAGTCTTTGTGTTGTTCTCTTTGATTTGTTTCCGTTTGCCTTTGGTTCGACCCCCCACCCTCAGCCTTTAAGTTAGATTTGTTTTCCTCACTGTTTGAGTTTCTGTTAATGTAGATCAAATAACACTGTGAGTGTTAAAGGTACACTCTTTAATCTATTCATCTCTGTTGGTTTCCACTATTCATCTTTTGGTTTTCAAATACAGTGGCAAGAAAAAGTATGTGAACCCTTTGGAATAACCTGGATTTCTGCATAAATTGGTCATACAATTTGACCTGATCTTTAATCTAAGTCACAACAATTGTTTTATTTTACCTTTATTTAACTAGGCAAGTCAGTTATAAACAAATTCTTATTTACAATGATGGCCTAGGAACAGTGGGTTAACTGCCTTGTCAGTTCAGGGACTTGATCTAGCAACCTTTCAGTTACTGGCCCAACACTGGAACCACTAGGCTGCCTGCCGCCCAAATAGACAATAGATAAACACAGTCTGCTTAAACTAATAACACACAAACAATTATACGTTTTCATGTCTTTATTGAACACACCGTGTAAACATTCACAGTGCAGGGTGGAAAAAATATGTGAACCCTTGGATTTAATAACTGGTTGACCCTCCTTGGGCAGCAATAACCTCAACCAAACGTTTTCTGTAGTTGCGTATCAGACCTGCACAACGGTCAGGAGGAATTTTGGACCATTCCTCTTTACAAAACGGTTTCAGTTCAGCAATATTCTTGGGATGTCTGGTGGGAACTGCTCTCAAGGTCATGCCACAGCATCTCAATCGGGTTGAGGTCAGGACTCTGACTGGGACACTCTAGAAGGTGTATTTTCTTCTGTTGAAGCCATTCTGTTGTTGATTTACTTCTGTGTTTTGGGTCGTTGTCCTGTTGCATCACCCAACTTCTGTTGAGCTTCAATTGGCGGACAGATAGCCTAACATTCTCCTGCAAAATGTCTTGATAAACATGGGAATTCATTTTTCCGTCAATGATAGCAAGCTGTCCAGGCCCTGAGGCAGCAAAGCAGCCCCAAACCATGATGCTCCCTCTACCATATTTTACAGTTGGGATGAGGTTTTGATGTTGGTGTGCTGTGCCTTTTTTTTCTCCACACATAGTGTTGTGTGTTCCTTCCAAACAACTCAACATTAGTTTCATCTGTCCACAGAATATTTTTCCAGTAGTGCTGTGGAATATCCAGGTGCTCTTTATGCAAACTTCAGACGTGCAGTAATGTTCTCAACTGGCAGCTTCATTAAATAGTCTAAAGAAGGCCAGTTTTATTGCTTCTTTAATCAGAGCAACAGTTTTCAGCTGTGCTAACATAATTGCAAAAGGGTTTTCTAATGATCAGTTATCCTTTTAAAATGATGAACTTGGATTAGCTAACACAACGTGCCATTGGAACACAGGAGTGCTGATAATGGGCCTCTGTACGTCTATGTAGATATTCCATTAAAAATCAGACGTTTCCAGCTACAATAGTCATTTACAATGCTAACAATGTCTACACTGTATTTCTGATCAATTTGATGTTATTTTAATGGACATAAAATGTGCTTTTCTTTCAAAAACAAGGACATTTCTAAGTGACCCCAAACTGTTGAACAGTAGTGTACATGTAGGTAGAGTTATTAAAGTGACTATGCATAAATGATAACAACAGAGAGCAGCAGCAGTGTAAAAGAGCGGGGGAAGGGGGGGTGCAAATAGTCTGGGGAGCCATTTGATTACATGTTCAGGAGTCTTATGGCTTGGGGGTAGAAGTTGTTAACTTGGACTTGGCGCTCCGGCACCACTTGCTGTGCGGTAGCAGAGAGAACAGTCTATGACTAGGGTGGCTGGAGTTTAAAAAAAATTGTAGGGCCTTCCTCTGACACCGCCTGGTATAGAGGTCCTGGATGGCTTGTTGTTTAGTTTAAGAGGTTGTTTAGTTTAAGAGGTTGTTTAGTTTAAGAGGTTGTTTAGTTTGAGTGGTTGTTTAGTTTGAGGTTGTTTAGTTTGAGGTTGTTTAGTTTAAGAGGTTGTTTAGTTTGTTACGAGGTTGTTTAGGTTGTTAAGAGGTTGTTTAGTTTGTTAAGAGGTTGTTTAGTTTGAGGTTGTTTAGTTTGAGGTTGTTTAGTTTGAGGTTGTTTAGTTTGAGGTTGTTTAGTTTAAGAGGTTGTTTAGTTTAAGAGGTTGTTTAGTTTGTTAAGAGGTTGTTTAGGTTGTTAAGAGGTTGTTTAGTTTGTTAAGAGGTTGTTTAGTTTAAGAGGTTGTTTAGTTTGTTAAGAGGTTGTTTAGTTTAAGAGGTTGTTTAGTTTAAGAGGTTGTTTAGTTTAAGAGGTTGTTTAGTTTGAGGTTGTTTAGTTTGAGGTTGTTTAGTTTAAGAGGTTGTTTAGTTTGAGGTTGTTTAGTTTTAGGTTGTTTAGTTTAAGAGGTTGTTTAGTTTAAGAGGTTGTTTAGTTTGAGGTTGTTTAGTTTGAGGTTGTTTAGTTTGAGGTTGTTTAGTTTGAGGTTGTTTAGTTTAAGAGGTTGTTTAGTTTGAGAGGTTGTTTAGTTTGAGGTTGTTTAGTTTTAGGTTGTTTAGTTTAAGAGGTTGTTTAGTTTGAGGTTGTTTAGTTTTAGGTTGTTTAGTTTAAGAGGTTGTTTAGTTTAAGAGGTTGTTTAGTTTGAGGTTGTTTAGTTTGAGGTTGTTTAGTTTGAGGTTGTTTAGTTTGAGGTTGTTTAGTTTGAGGTTGTTTAGTTTAAGATGTTGTTTAGTTTGTTAAGAGGTTGTTTAGTTTGTTAAGAGGTAGTTTAGTTTAAAAGGTAGTTTAGTTTAAGAGGTAGTTTAGTTTGTTAAGAGGTTGTTTAGGTTGTTAAGAGGTAGTTTAGTTTAAAAGGTAGTTTAGTTTAAGATGTTGTTTAGTTTGTTAAGAGGTTGTTTAGTTTGTTAAGAGGTAGTTTAGTTTAAAAGGTAGTTTAGTTTAAGATGTTGTTTAGTTTGTTAAGAGGTTGTTTAGTTTGTTAAGAGGTAGTTTAGTTTAAAAGGTAGTTTAGTTTAAGAGGTAGTTTAGTTTGTTAAGAGGTTGTTTAGTTTGTTAAGAGGTAGTTTAGTTTAAAAGGTAGTTTAGTTTAAGAGGTAGTTTAGTTTGTTAAGAGGTTGTTTCGGTTGTTAAGAGGTAGTTTAGTTTAAAAGGTAGTTTAGTTTAAGATGTTGTTTAGTTTGTTAAGAGGTTGTTTAGTTTGTTAAGAGGTAGTTTAGTTTGTTAAGAGGTTGTTTAGTTTGTTAAGAGGTAGTTTAGTTTAAAAGGTAGTTTAGTTTAAGATGTTGTTTAGTTTGTTAAGAGGTTGTTTAGTTTGTTAAGAGGTAGTTTAGTTTAAAAGGTAGTTTAGTTTAAGAGGTAGTTTAGTTTGTTAAGAGGTTGTTTAGGTTGTTAAGAGGTAGTTTAGTTTAAAAGGTAGTTTAGTTTAAGATGTTGTTTAGTTTGTTAAGAGGTTGTTTAGTTTGTTAAGAGGTAGTTTAGTTTAAAAGGTAGTTTAGTTTAAGATGTTGTTTAGTTTGTTAAGAGGTTAAGAGGTTGTTTAGTTTGTTAAGAGGTAGTTTAGTTTAAAAGGTAGTTTAGTTTAAGAGGTAGTTTAGTTTGTTAAGAGGTTGTTTAGGTTGTTAAGAGGTAGTTTAGTTTAAAAGGTAGTTTAAGATGTTGTTTAGTTTGTTAAGAGGTTGTTTAGTTTGTTAAGAGGTAGTTTAGTTTAAAAGGTAGTTTAGTTTAAGATGTTGTTTAGTTTGTTAAGAGGTTGTTTAGTTTGTTAAGAGGTAGTTTAGTTTAAAAGGTAGTTTAGTTTAAGAGGTAGTTTAGTTTGTTAAGAGGTTGTTTAGGTTGTTAAGAGGTAGTTTAGTTTAAAAGGTAGTTTAGTTTAAGATGTTGTTTAGTTTGTTAAGAGGTTGTTTAGTTTGTTAAGAGGTAGTTTAGTTTAAAAGGTAGTTTAGTTTAAGATGTTGTTTAGTTTGTTAAGAGGTTGTTTAGGTTGTTAAGAGGTAGTTTAGTTTAAAAGGTAGTTTAGTTTAAGATGTTGTTTAGTTTGTTAAGAGGTTGTTTAGGTTGTTAAGAGGTAGTTTAGTTTAAAAGGTAGTTTAGTTTAAGATGTTGTTTAGTTTGTTAAGAGGTTGTTTAGTTTGTTAAGAGGTAGTTTAGTTTAAGAGGTAGTTTAGTTTGTTAAGAGGTTGTTTAGTTTGTTAAGAGGTAGTTTAGTTTAAAAGGTAGTTTAGTTTAAGATGTTGTTTAGTTTGTTAAGAGGTTGTTTAGTTTGTTAAGAGGTCGTTTAGTTTAAAAGGTAGTTTAGTTTAAGAGGTAGTTTAGTTTGTTAAGAGGTTGTTTAGGTTGTTAAGAGGTAGTTTAGTTTAAAAGGTAGTTTAGTTTAAGATGTTTTTTAGTTTGTTAAGAGGTTGTTTAGTTTGTTAAGAGGTAGTTTAGTTTAAAAGGTAGTTTAGTTTAAGATGTTGTTTAGTTTGTTAAGAGGTTGTTTAGTTTGTTAAGAGGTAGTTTAGTTTAAAAGGTAGTTTAGTTTAAGATGTTGTTTAGTTTGTTAAGAGGTTGTTTAGTTTGTTAAGAGGTAGTTTAGTTTAAAAGGTAGTTTAGTTTAAGAGGTAGTTTAGTTTGTTAAGAGGTTGTTTAGGTTGTTAAGAGGTAGTTTAGTTTAAAAGGTAGTTTAGTTTAAGATGTTGTTTAGTTTGTTAAGAGGTTGTTTAGGTTGTTAAGAGGTAGTTTAGTTTAAAAGGTAGTTTAGTTTAAGATGTTGTTTAGTTTGTTAAGAGGTTGTTTAGTTTGTTAAGAGGTAGTTTAGTTTAAAAGGTAGTTTAGTTTAAGAGGTAGTTTAGTTTGTTAAGAGGTTGTTTAGGTTGTTAAGAGGTAGTTTAGTTTAAAAGGTAGTTTAGTTTAAGATGTTGTTTAGTTTGTTAAGAGGTTGTTTAGTTTGTTAAGAGGTAGTTTAGTTTAAAAGGTAGTTTAGTTTAAGATGTTGTTTAGTTTGTTAAGAGGTTGTTTAGTTTGTTAAGAGGTAGTTTAGTTTAAAAGGTAGTTTAGTTTAAGAGGTAGTTTAGTTTGTTAAGAGGTTGTTTAGTTTGTTAAGAGGTAGTTTAGTTTAAAAGGTAGTTTAGTTTAAGAGGTAGTTTAGTTTGTTAAGAGGTTGTTTCGGTTGTTAAGAGGTAGTTTAGTTTAAAAGGTAGTTTAGTTTAAGATGTTGTTTAGTTTGTTAAGAGGTTGTTTAGTTTGTTAAGAGGTAGTTTAGTTTAAGAGGTAGTTTAGTTTGTTAAGAGGTTGTTTAGTTTGTTAAGAGGTAGTTTAGTTTAAAAGGTAGTTTAGTTTAAGATGTTGTTTAGTTTGTTAAGAGGTTGTTTAGTTTGTTAAGAGGTAGTTTAGTTTAAAAGGTAGTTTAGTTTAAGAGGTAGTTTAGTTTGTTAAGAGGTTGTTTAGGTTGTTAAGAGGTAGTTTAGTTTAAAAGGTAGTTTAGTTTAAGATGTTGTTTAGTTTGTTAAGAGGTTGTTTAGTTTGTTAAGAGGTAGTTTAGTTTAAAAGGTAGTTTAGTTTAAGATGTTGTTTAGTTTGTTAAGAGGTTAAGAGGTTGTTTAGTTTGTTAAGAGGTAGTTTAGTTTAAAAGGTAGTTTAGTTTAAGAGGTAGTTTAGTTTGTTAAGAGGTTGTTTAGGTTGTTAAGAGGTAGTTTAGTTTAAAAGGTAGTTTAAGATGTTGTTTAGTTTGTTAAGAGGTTGTTTAGTTTGTTAAGAGGTAGTTTAGTTTAAAAGGTAGTTTAGTTTAAGATGTTGTTTAGTTTGTTAAGAGGTTGTTTAGTTTGTTAAGAGGTAGTTTAGTTTAAAAGGTAGTTTAGTTTAAGAGGTAGTTTAGTTTGTTAAGAGGTTGTTTAGGTTGTTAAGAGGTAGTTTAGTTTAAAAGGTAGTTTAGTTTAAGATGTTGTTTAGTTTGTTAAGAGGTTGTTTAGTTTGTTAAGAGGTAGTTTAGTTTAAAAGGTAGTTTAGTTTAAGATGTTGTTTAGTTTGTTAAGAGGTTGTTTAGGTTGTTAAGAGGTAGTTTAGTTTAAAAGGTAGTTTAGTTTAAGATGTTGTTTAGTTTGTTAAGAGGTTGTTTAGGTTGTTAAGAGGTAGTTTAGTTTAAAAGGTAGTTTAGTTTAAGATGTTGTTTAGTTTGTTAAGAGGTTGTTTAGGTTGTTAAGAGGTAGTTTAGTTTAAAAGGTAGTTTAGTTTAAGATGTTGTTTAGTTTGTTAAGAGGTTGTTTAGTTTGTTAAGAGGTAGTTTAGTTTAAGAGGTAGTTTAGTTTGTTAAGAGGTTGTTTAGTTTGTTAAGAGGTAGTTTAGTTTAAAAGGTAGTTTAGTTTAAGATGTTGTTTAGTTTGTTAAGAGGTTGTTTAGTTTGTTAAGAGGTCGTTTAGTTTAAAAGGTAGTTTAGTTTAAGAGGTAGTTTAGTTTGTTAAGAGGTTGTTTAGGTTGTTAAGAGGTAGTTTAGTTTAAAAGGTAGTTTAGTTTAAGATGTTTTTTAGTTTGTTAAGAGGTTGTTTAGTTTGTTAAGAGGTAGTTTAGTTTAAAAGGTAGTTTAGTTTAAGATGTTGTTTAGTTTGTTAAGAGGTTGTTTAGTTTGTTAAGAGGTAGTTTAGTTTAAAAGGTAGTTTAGTTTAAGATGTTGTTTAGTTTGTTAAGAGGTTGTTTAGTTTGTTAAGAGGTAGTTTAGTTTAAAAGGTAGTTTAGTTTAAGAGGTAGTTTAGTTTGTTAAGAGGTTGTTTAGGTTGTTAAGAGGTAGTTTAGTTTAAAAGGTAGTTTAGTTTAAGATGTTGTTTAGTTTGTTAAGAGGTTGTTTAGTTTGTTAAGAGGTAGTTTAGTTTAAAAGGTAGTTTAGTTTAAGATGTTGTTTAGTTTGTTAAGAGGTTGTTTAGTTTGTTAAGAGGTAGTTTAGTTTAAAAGGTAGTTTAGTTTAAGAGGTAGTTTAGTTTGTTAAGAGGTTGTTTAGGTTGTTAAGAGGTAGTTTAGTTTAAAAGGTAGTTTAGTTTAAGATGTTGTTTAGTTTGTTAAGAGGTTGTTTAGTTTGTTAAGAGGTAGTTTAGTTTAAAAGGTAGTTTAGTTTAAGATGTTGTTTAGTTTGTTAAGAGGTTGTTTAGGTTGTTAAGAGGTTGTTTAGGTTGTTTAGTTTGTTAAGAGGTTGTTTAGGTTGTTTAGTTTGTTAATAAGACGTTGTTTAGTTTGTAAATAAGTCCTTCAGCACAAACGCAATCTGCACCCAACATCCATTTTTTATAATTTATGACTTCGAAAGGGATCGTTTTTACTGCCTGGCCCATGCCAATCTTCGAATTCCAAAGCGATATTTGTAGCCAGCCATAAAACAAACAACCAACCTGGCTGTTCTCATTTTCTGACAAGGCCTCAAACCTACCACTCCAGATTAGATCTGGGAGCCTGGAGAAGAGGGGGCAGAAAAGTGAGGCGAGTGAGAGATTGATGCCTTTCATGTGGTCATGCATTTCATTTATCAATAAAGCTGTCAGCTCTCCACTAACCTGGGTGGGTGTATTCCGGCATTAATCAGAACAAAGGCATCAATCAACAAGCCCATAGCTGCTGCTCGGCACTCCATTACATTGACCTAAGCAAGGTTGTCCCCTAGCCAAAGTTTGCCGAGTGATGCCGCGTTTTGACACGGCACCTTATGAGTGACACGCTCAAGGTTCTCGTATCCACGAGCAAGGAGGAGAGGTGTGTGTGAGCATCTATCTCTGTGTGTGTGTGTGTAGGAGATTGAAGTGTATGTACGAGCCATGGGACTTCCTCCCTCAGTCCCTCATGTTCCCTTCCCCTGTTAACACGCAGGTCATTATGGGTAGTGGTTTGGGACATCCATCACAGGCGGGCGGCGGCAGATTGATACGCGCTGCAGCCCTATCCTATTTTCATCCGCGCTGTTTTTAAGATCCTCAAGATGTGATTTGGGAAATGGCGTCCTCCAGCCCACTCATCTATCAACTTCCTGTATCCTCCCTAGCCAGAGAGCTGGCTGCATGGCTGGCGCTCCCCACGGAGAGGATGAGCAGGACAGAGAGAGAGAGTGTTGAATTATCTCGTGGTTGATAAACGCCCTACAGAGAGTCAAAATGTGTCAGTTATAGTAGCAGTGAAGGCAGAGCAAAATGGGTCAGTTATAGTAGCAGTGAAGGTAGAGCAAAATGGGTCAGTTATAGTAGCAGTGAAGGCAGAGCAAAATGGGTCAGTTATAGTAGCAGGGAAGGCAGAGCAAAATGGGTCAGTTATAGTAGCAGGGAAGGCAGAGCAAAATGGGTCAGTTATAGTAGCAGTGAAGGCAGAGCAAAATGGGTCAGTTATAGTAGCAGGGAAGGTAGAGCAAAATGGGTCAGTTATAGTAGCAGGGAAGGCAGAGCAAAATGGGTCAGTTATAGTAGCAGTGAAGGCAGAGCAAAATGGGTCAGTTATAGTAGCAGTGAAGGCAGAGCAAAATGCGTCAGTTATAGTAACAGTGAAGGCAGAGCAAAATGGGTCAGTTATAGTAGCAGGGAAGGCAGAGCAAAATGGGTCCGTTATAGTAGCAGTGAAGGCAGAGCAAAATGGGTCAGTTATAGTAGCAGTGAAGGCAGAGCAAAATGGGTCAGTTATAGTAGCAGTGAAGGCAGAGCAAAATTGGTCAGTTATAGTAGCAGTGAAGGCAGAGCAAAAGTGGGACAGTTCCAGTGGACAGTGGTAGAGGGTGTGTTGGGCTCGGACGTTGAGGATAGAGGGGGGGACAGTTCCAGTGGACAGGGGTAGAGGGTGGGTTGGGCTTGGACGTTGAGGATAGTGAGGGGGACAGGTCTAGTGGACAGGGGTAGAGGGTGTGTTGGGCTCGGACGTTGAGGATAGAGGGGGGGACAGTTCCAGTGGACAGGGGTAGAGGGTGGGTTGGGCTTGGACGTTGAGGATAGTGAGGGGGACAGGTCTAGTGGACAGGGGTAGAGGGTGGGTTGGGCTTGGACGTTGAGGATAGTGAGGGGGACAGGTCTAGTGGACAGTGGTAGAGGGTGGGTTGGGCTTGGACGTTGAGGATAGTGAGGGGGACAGTTCCAGTGGACAGGGGTAGAGGGTGGGTTGGGCTTGGACGTTGAGGATAGAGGGGGGGACAGTTCCAGTGGACAGGGGTAGAGGGTGTGTTGGGCTTGGACGTTGAGGATAGAGGGGGGGACAGTTCCAGTGGACAGTGGTAGAGGGTGTGTTGGGCTTGGACGTTGAGGATAGAGGGGGGGACAGTTCCAGTGGACAGTGGTAGAGGGTGGGTTGGGCTTGGACATTGAGAATAGAGGGGGGGACAGTTCCAGTGGACAGTGGTAGAGGGTGTGTTGGGCTTGGACGTTGAGGATAGAGGGGGGGACAGTTCCAGTGGACAGTGGTAGAGGGTGTGTTGGGCTTGGACGTTGAGGATAGAGGGGGGGACAGTTCCAGTGGACAGGGGTAGAGGGTGTGTTGGGCTTGGACGTTGAGGATAGAGGGGGGGACAGTTCCAGTGGACAGTGGTAGAGGGTGTGTTGGGCTTGGACGTTGAGGATAGAGGGGGGGACAGTTCCAGTGGACAGTGGTAGAGGGTGGGTTGGGCTTGGACATTGAGGATAGAGGGGGGGACAGTTCCAGTGGACAGTGGTAGAGGGTGTGTTGGGCTTGGACGTTGAGGATAGAGGGGGGGACAGTTCCAGTGGACAGTGGTAGAGGGTGTGTTGGGCTTGGACGTTGAGGATAGAGGGGGGGACAGTTCCAGTGGACAGTGGTAGAGGGTGTGTTGGGCTTGGACGTTGAGGATAGAGGGGGGGACAGTTCCAGTGGACAGTGGTAGAGGGTGGGTTGGGCTTGGACGTTGAGGATAGAGGGGGGGACAGTTCCAGTGGACAGTGGTAGAGGGTGGGTTGGGCTTGGACGTTGAGGATAGAGGGGGGGACAGTTCCAGTGGACAGTGGTAGAGGGTGGGTTGGGCTTGGACGTTGAGGATAGAGGGGGGGACAGTTCCAGTGGACAGTGGTAGAGGTTGGGTTGGGCTTGGACGTTGAGGATAGAGGGGGGGACAGTTCCAGTGACAGGAGACAGGAGGAGGAGGGGGAAAGAGAGGGACTCAGTAGCATAATTAGAGGAAAATAACCTGGAACAAATTTGCTTTACCTAATTACCTAGTAGTAGAATAAAAGGATAATAACCTCCTTATCCTAATTGAATCTGGCCCAACTTGATTGATCCCAATTTGGCAGTAATTGACATAATGTGCTGGGCATCTAGGCTGAGCCTCCAAAGTAGTCAGTAACACACCGTGCTTCTGTCTGTCTGTCTGTCTGTCTGTCTGTCTGTCTGTCTGTCTGTCTGTCTGTCTGTCTGTCTGTCTGTCTGTCTGTCTGTCTGTCTGTCTGTCTGTCTGTCTGTCTGTCTGTCTGTCTGTCTGTCTGTCTGTCTGTCTGTCTGTCTGTCTGTCTGTCTGTCTGTGAGCGGGTAGCGTAGCGTGGTGTTGTCATTGTGAGGGGATCAGCAGACTTCCTGACAGTTTTTAAGTGATTTCCACTTTAGACACAATTAAGCCAAAGTGAATCAGACGAGCCAGTCAACACTTCATTTGTGTGCGGCTGTCAGTCACACAGCAAACCAACAGAAGCCTGTCTCTGTCTGATGATCAGTATTTCCCAAAAAGGTACAGTTCTTTTTGGAAGCCCCGCTGTCTCCAAGACAACACGGCCGGTTGCCGTGGAGCTTCAAAGTTAGGAGAAGACAATAAGAAGATGGGGTTGCTGGGTAGGGGGCAAATTGCAATTGAAAGCCCTCATCTGTTGTTGCAAAATTTTCTAATAAATGTTCTGATTTGATTAGTTTGGAATGTGTTGATTAAATGCTTGTTTATTTCATTTGCGCTTCCTATTTCATTATTGAGGCTCTCTTTGAATGTTAACTCTGAACACACGTCGTCATGGTTACCGTGGGATACCAATGTTTACTGACAGGCCTCATTAACTGAATCAGAATTATGTTGTATTTTCTCAAAATTCTTTCATTGGGAGATTGTCAGTTTTGTCAGTGTCGGTGGATTAATGACCTAGACAATTCTAAAGCAGTCACTCAACGGCCATCGCATGAAACATATCTGAGCACATGAAATCATCTCATTAATATTCACATTTCTGTCACTACGTTAAAGCTCCTTTCCCACGATGAGCTGTGGGCGGATGATGTGTTTTGACGTAGACCTGTCATTTTTCCAACATGTTTTTTCTATCCAGTGATTTTTCTGATGTTTCTTTCACTCTGAGAGAGAGGGGGTGAGACAGAGAGAGAGAGAGAGAGGGGGGGGGGTGAAACAGACAGAGAGAGGGGGGTGAGACAGACAGAGAGAGAGAGAGAGAGGGGGGTGAGACAGAGAGAGAGAGAGAGAGAGGGGGGGGGGGTGAAACAGACAGAGAGAGAGGGGTGATACAGACAGAGAGAGAGAGAGAGAGGGGGGTGAGACAGAGAGAGAGAGAGAGAGAGGGGGGGGGGGTGAAACAGACAGAGAGAGAGGGGTGATACAGACAGAGAGAGAGAGAGAGAGGGGGGTGAGACAGAGAGAGAGAGAGAGAGAGGGGGGGGGTGAAACAGACAGAGAGAGGGGGGTGAGACAGACAGAGAGAGAGAGAGAGAGGGGGGTGAGACAGAGAGAGAGAGAGAGAGAGAGGGGGGGGGGGTGAAACAGACAGAGAGAGAGGGGTGATACAGACAGAGAGAGAGAGAGAGGGGGGTGAGACAGAGAGAGAGAGAGAGAGAGGGGGGGGGGTGAAACAGACAGAGAGAGAGGGGTGATACAGACAGAGAGAGAGAGAGAGAGGGGGGGGGGTGAAACAGACAGAGAGAGAGGGGTGATACAGACAGAGAGAGAGAGAGAGAGGGGGGTGAGACAGACAGAGAGAGAGAGAGAGGGGGGGGTGAAACAGACAGAGAGAGAGGGGTGATACAGACAGAGAGAGAGAGAGAGAGGGGGGTGAGACAGACAGAGAGAGAGAGAGAGGGGGGGGTGAAACAGACAGAGAGAGAGGGGTGATACAGACAGAGAGAGAGAGAGAGAGGG
This sequence comes from Salmo salar, assembly GCF_965601325.2. Classification (NCBI taxonomy): domain Eukaryota; kingdom Metazoa; phylum Chordata; class Actinopteri; order Salmoniformes; family Salmonidae; genus Salmo; species Salmo salar. Next base: position 56,784,212 of record NC_138297.1, read on the forward strand.
GGGTGAGACAGACAGAGAGAGAGAGAGAGGGGGGGGTGAAACAGACAGAGAGAGAGGGGTGATACAGACAGAGAGAGAGGGGGGGTGAGTCAGAATGAGAGGGGGGGTGAGACAGACAGAGAGAGAGAGGGGGTGAGACAGAGAGAGATAGGGGGCGAGAGAATGAGAGAGAGGGGGTGAGACAGACAGAGCGAGGGGGGGTGAGACAGACAGAGAGAGAGAGAGAGGTGAGACAGAATGAGAGAGAGGAGGTGAGACAGACAGAGAGAGAGGGGTGAGACAGATAGAGAGAGAGATAGGTGGGGGGTTAGACAGACAGAGAGAGAGGGGGTGAGACAGACAGAGACAGAGAGGGGGTGAGATACAGAGAGAGAGGGGGTGAGACAGACAGAGAGAGAGAGGGGGTGAGATACAGAGAGAGGGGGTGAGACAGACAGAGAGAGAGGGGGAGACAGACAGAGAGAGGGGTGAGACAGACAGAGAGAGAGAAAGCTGGGGGGGCAGACAGAGAGAGAGATGGACTCTGCATATTCGGTTCATAAATCACGACTGACGAAATGACGAAGACTTAATGAATCGCCTTATCAGGAAGTCCATAAAGGAATATTGGATTTGTCATTTCGAAACAACTCTTTGGTTCATCATAAGCCCGGCCCAGATCCTTGAAAAGCGGTCCATGCCAGGCCGCTCGATAGACACCAGTCAATAATCTCTCCGCGTGTATCACCTTCATTTCTCCAGCCATCAAAACACTGAGTCAACACCGCGGTATTGGAGTCAAGAGGAACAAGACGGACACGAGCCAAAAACCTGCGGTTGTCGTGAAAGCCCCTGCTAGTCTCGTTAGCGTAGCACTCATCCTCTTTGTTCGTTCCATCTGTGTGCCTCTTCCGCTTGCCAAATCCAGGACCGTTCGAGAGGCGAGAGGAGAGTGAGCTCCATGAACTTTACTAAGCTCAGCGAGAAGCCTTGGCTAGGGCCCAGAGGAACCAGGCTCTTTGCCTGATGGATCTAACTCATCATGAGGGGGAAAAGACAGTTGCTGTATATCAGAGCAGTTCCTCATTGGTTCACTGTTTAATCTACTCAATGTTTGCTGTGTGTATCCAATTCAGTATACCTTGATAGTTTACAGTGCCAGTGTCCTAATGTAACCTTCCACCTCTTCTCAACGACATCCATCAAGCTCTCTCATTACCACACTATCAATCTGAAGTACCCTCACAGGAACCTCTGCTATCCAACTGTTTGTCCATGGAAACTGCGGAGGAATCCATAAAGAGGTGGGCCGGCTCACCTGCCAATGAGATAAGTGGAACCGAGGGCCCCTTCGTGTTTTTTTATTTGATTATTGTAGATGCGGCACATTTCCCACTGGAGAGATTCCAAGCACCATAATCTGACATCCAGCCACTCATAAAATCTACATTTAGAGTGGGCCTCGGGTATCTTTTCTGATGACAACTCAGCAATCACCTTTCCCACAACGCAGCAAGCCTTCCAAATAGCCCTCCAAATATTTCACAAGACAACTTTGGGGTCTGGGGGGGACTGAGTGTACGCCAGGGGAGCTTAGAAGAGGACTCTAGTGTGTTGTATAAGTGAGTTGTTTGTCAGAGTTATTTTATTTGTATTTATTGGTTGGGGGTTTTGGGTCTAAAACTGGGATATTTCTGGAAACCCCCCCCCCCAAAAAAAAAACCTCCACATTAGCATTAGTGTCAGCGTCATCATCCCTCAGGGCTTGGTGATGAGCGTAGCATTAGCACAAATGACTGGGCAAATAACCGCAGTCCCAGTCCCCCCTGCAAATCAGTACAAATTGCGACCGAATTACGTTTCCCTCGCTAGACGCCATTCACCGTGGGTGACTCACGTGTCACATGCTAGCCATGCTAATGTAGCGGGACAGGGTGCTGACGCGATTCAGGTTAGCGTTTTTGTACCCCTCGGCCATGACTGCTCTTCCCATGCTCCCCTGTGGTTGATTTCATCTCCCTACCCACAACCCCCCACTCCCGCTTCACTGAGTGCATCACTCGAGTCATGTGACTAGTGCAGCATGAATTGGCAAAATAGAGGAACCGTTTAGTACACAGCACGGGTAGATTAAGGTCATGCCTTGTTTTATGTGTTATACTACACAGGCTTTTATGACATAATAATGGAATGCCTGGCCTCAAGGAATTTTACAATGTATGGCATTTATACATAATCCTGAATGTGCAGCTCCTATTGGATGATGCATGGCAGCCATTTTGTGCCAGAACTCATAATAATGCCAACACAGTCTACAATGGCAATGACACAGCAATGGCACGTGTGTGTGTGTGTGTGTGTGTGTGTGTGTGTGTGTGTGTGTGTGTGTGTGTGTGTGTGTGTGTGTGTGTGTGTGTGTGTGTGTGTGTGTGTGTGTGTGTGTGTGTGTGTGTGTCTGCCTACAGTACTTGCACCCGCTTGCTAGCATCCATGTACTATGTATACAACAATAATCCCCAGAAATACAACCACACTTTAATCCTAATTAACACTCACCCTAATTAACCAACCAGGCGTCTCATTCATTCAGGGTAGCAGCTCTCACCTTTCCCCTGAAATCCAGTCCTAACCCTCTATCACTCCTCATCACTCCGCCATACTTCTTCCTACTGGAAAGGCTGTCATTCATTTTCATTAACTGCATTAAATGAGCTTGGCATCTGCTGTATTAAAAAATGTAATTATCAGAATACGTAAATAAGTAATTGCGGCACCCCTGTGCATAATTGATGTGCACTAATGCACAGCTTTGAAGGAATAAATGTCCCACTAAGCCGGCACACGTGACGCTCCAAACAGCAGGTGGTCTCCCAGGTGATAATTGTCAGAAAATCCATCCTGGTCCTTGGAAATGTTCATCACTGACAGACAGAGAGCTGAATCCTTCCTCAGCAAGAACATCCAGAAAGCTCTCCTTTTGCCCACAAGGTACACTCTTAGAAAAAAGGGAACCCTTTTGGTTCCAGGTAAACCCAGAGGGTTCTACATGGATCCCAAAAGGGTTCTACCTGGAACCAAAATGGTTCTACCTGCAACAAAAAAGGGTTCTTCAAAATGGTTCTGCTGTGGGGACAGCCAAATGTCCCCTTTTTTCTATGTGTAGAAAAGGACGGATGAGGGAGGTCGGGTGAGAACATGTAAGGAGGAGGGGGTACATTCTCAGTGAGAGGTTTGTGTGTGTGCGTGTGCGTGTGCGTGCGCGTGCGTGCGTGCGTGTGTGTGTGTGTGTGCATGCGTGCGTGCGTGCGTGTGTGTGATATAGAGAGACAGCGAGAGAGAGAGATAGTGAAAATAGATCGTTTCAGGTATGAAAAGGAGGTGAAATCTAATTACTAGTGAGTCCTAAGCTATCATTTCCTTTGATGTTCTGCATCAGACCTGACTAATTCTCACTAGAGACAGTTTTTGAGGTTAAACGACACATTCTGTTAACGTATTATCCTAAAGTGATCTGTTCTTGCAATTTGTAGTCTCTATGACATTTCAGCTTTACATATGATCTTTTTTCACAAAGTAGATTGGATGTAGGGATTTTATAGGGCAAAAACCGGTTGAGTCAACGTTGTTTCCACATTATTTCCACCCAAAAGATCAATGTGATGATATTGAATTCATGTGGAAAACTGATTGGATTTGTAAAAAGTCATCAACGTATGGGCACTCTGTCTCTTTTTTAACATAAATCCAATGACATGGTGACATTTTTTGGTTGATTTCACATTGATTTCAAGTTAGTGGACAACTCAACCAAATGTAAATCAAAACTAGATTTTGAACTGATGTCTGTGCCGAGTGGGTGGTTACAAATGGGTGTTATTCATGCCGTATGGTTACACAGTCTTCCTTAGAAGAAGAGCGAGAGAGAGAGAGAGAGAGAGAGAGAGAGAGAGAGAGAGAGAGAGAGAGAGAGAGAGAGAGAGAGAGAGAGAGAGAGAGAGAGAGAGAGAGAGAGAGAGAGAGAGAGAGAGAGAGAGAGAGAGAGAGAGAGAGAGAGAGAGACTATTCACTGGATACAAACACCCCCATTCATGAAGAATTTGACTTATTCACACAAACTCAACAAATTCATTTTCATTCATCAATGGCCTTGCTTCCATAGATGATGCCTTCTAAAGGAAACACTACCTGGAATGAACACATTCCATTTGCAATTTATTCATGCATAAAAGAGCTTTTGAAAAATATTAAGTGGAGTTTGAAACAATATAAAATAGCACGAAATCAGATGTTTTTTCTACAAGGCAAAACCTGTCTAACTACAATACAATCTAACCAAAAAGGAGAAGGGGTATGTGTACCATCAGGGTGTGCTTATATTAGCCACATAAATGTCTCTCTCTACACTGAGGTAGAAACTACAGCCAAGCACACAACCCCCACAATCATTCTCCTCCAATCAGAGAGTTCAATCACTAGGGGCACTGAGCCAAGGCACATCAGGACCACATAACCCAGGGTTCCCCCTGGCACCTTAGCCCCATGGTGGGAGTGTGAAGCCTGTCTGAATGGTCCCCTAATTATCTCTCTCTCCCCCTCTCTCTCTCTCTGTCTCCCCATCTCTCTCTCTCTCTCCCCGTCTCCCCCTTAGGAGTCCGACGCTGTGTGTGTGCATGTTCCCTTGGTTTCTGTAATTGAACGTGTCTTTGAATCACACTGCCCTCTCTCTCTCTCTCTCTCTCTCGCTCTCTCTCTCACACACACACGCACCCCTCTCAGTCTTCTAATTATCTCCTGGTCTTAATTAGGCCCCCATGCAGAGACAGAAGAGATTCTCCCAGGAGTGTGTGTGTGAGCACATGTATAACTGAGTGTGTGTTTCCTAGAGTGTGTGCAGAAGGTAGATGTGTGTGTCCATCTCTTCTCCGGGACATTCTGATACACTGTATCCCACAAGCAGTGCATTTTCCTCACAGCTCTCCAGTCATTCAAACCATCTGTCAGTAACTATCCCTTCAACAGTATACCTCAACCTGCTTGATGCATTCTACTTTGTTTTAGCCATTGATTTTGGCAAAGATCTCTATAGACTCCACAGGTGTGTGTGTGTGTGTGTGTGTGTGCATGTGTGTGTGTCTGTGTCTGTGTCAGTGTTTGTGTGTGTGTGTGTGTGTGTGTGTGTGTGTGTGTGTGTGTGTGTGTGTGTGTGTGTGTGTGTGTGTGTGTGTGTGTGTGTGTGTGTGTGTGTGTGTGTGTGTGTGTGTGTGTGTGTGTGTGTGTGTGTGTGTGTGTGTGTGTGTGTGCGCGTGCGTGTGTGTGTACGTGTGTATGTCTCAGCAGTTGTTATTTTTGTCCTATGCCACCCGTATCAGGGCACCAACAACATGGGTAGTCTCTAATCTCTAACCTCCGTATACTACAGTTGTATTATTATTTAAAAGTGGAAGAGCATTAAAGATAAATCACAATCAGTAAAAAATATATACACTACTGGTTAAAAGTTTTAGAACACCTACTCATTCAAGGGTTTTTCTTTATTTTTACAATTTTCTACATTGTAAAATAGTAGTGAAGACATCAAAACTATGAAATAACACATATGGAATCATGTAGTAACCAAAAAAGTGTTAAACAAATCTAAATATATTTTATTTTTGAGATTCTTCAAATAGCCAGCAATGCAGACTCTTGGCATTCTCTCTACCAGATTCACCAGGAATGCTTTTCCAACATTCTTGAAGGAGTTCCCACACATGCTGAGCACTTGTTGGCTGCTTTTGCTTCACTCTGCGATCCGACTCATTCCAAACAATCTCAATTTGGTTGAGGTCGGGGGATTTTGGAGGCCAGGTCATCTGATGCAGCACTCCATCACTCTCCTTTTTGGTAAAATAGCCCTTACACAGCCTGGAGGTGTGTTGGGTCATTGTCCTGTTGAAAAACAAATGATAGTCCCACTAAGCCCAAACCAGATGGGATGATGTATCGCTGCAGAATGCTGTGGAGCCATGCTGGTAAAGTGTGCCTTGAATTCTAAATAAATCACAGCAAAGCACCGCCACACCATAGCACCTCCTCCTCCATGCTTTATGGTGGGAAATAATACATGCCGAGATCATCCGTTCACCCACACCGCATCTCACAAAGACACGGCGGCTGGAACCAAAAATCTCAAATTTGGGCTCATCAGACCAAAGGACAGATTTCTTCCTCTTATTGGTGTCCTTTAGTAGTGGTTTCTTTGCAGCAATTCGACCATGAAGGCCTGATACACACAGTCTCCTCAGAACAGTTGATTTTGAGATGTGTCTGTTGTTTGAACTTCGTGAAGCATTTATTTGAACTTATCCTCTGCAGCAGAGGTATCTCTGGGTTTTCAATTCCTGTGGCGGTCCTCATGAGAGCCAGTTTCATAATAGCACTTGATGATTTTTGCGACTGCACATGAAGAAACTTTCAAAGTTCTTGAAATGTTACGTATTGACTGACCGCTTTGCTTATTTGAGCTGTTCTTGCCATAATATGGACATGGTCTTTTACCAAATAGGGCTTTCTTCTGTATACCACCCCTACCTTGTCACAACACAACTGATTGGCTCAAGCGCATTAAGAAGGAAAGAAATACCACAAATGAACTTTTAAGAAGGCACACATTTTAATTGAAATGCATTCCAGGTGACTACCTCATGAAGCTGGTTGAGAGAATGCCAAGAGTGTGCAAAGCTGTCATCAAGCCAAAGGGTGGCTATTTGAAGAATCTCAAATATAAAATATATTTAGATTTTTTGATTCCGTATGTGTTATTTCATAGTTTTGATGTCTTCACTATTATTCTACAATGTAGAAAATAGTAAAAATAAATAAAAACCATTGAATGAGTAGGTGTTCTAAAACTTTTGACCGGTAGTGTATATCAAGCTAGCTAACTAGCAGATTTATATCAATCATCAATATCAATAATTAGCTGATATCCCACCCTCTTTTCCCGATGTCAATCATGTCTTTAGGAGGCACCGTAAATACCTTGCTTACAATTTGTAAATAAATATGCCTATTCCAAAATATATATGTACCGCAATTTCCGGACTATAAGCCGCTACTTTTTTCCCACGCTTTGAACCTCGCGGCTTAAACAATGACGCGACTAATATATGGATTTTTCCCGCTTTCAAATAAAAAATACAAAAAAAAATACACATTCTGTGACGTGCTCAGTTTTTTGCCGGCATGAAGCTTTCATTAGACCAATGAAATTGCCGAACGGGTTAAGGTCAAACAACTTTTTTGTTTACTGTTTAGATTAAATCGAAATCAAACTTCCCATCATTCTGATTACGGTAGTCATTTTCTCACCCTCATCATGGCAAAGACACGGAGAAATGCATATGATGCAGCTTTCAAGTTGAAGGCGATTGATCTGGCTGTTGGAAAAGGAAATAGAGCTGCTGCACGGGAGCTTGGTCTGGAGCAATGACCTTCTTGGTAGGCTACTGTTTACTGCTATTTTTTTATTACAAGCCGTGTTTCGTTAAAGCCTATTTATTTTTGTTACAAGCCGTGTTTCGTTAAAGCCTATTTATTTTTGTTACAAGCCGTGTTTCGTTAAAGCCTATTTATTTTTGTTACAAGCCGTGTTTCGTTAAAGCCTATTTATTTTTGTTATTTTTGTTTCGTTAAAGCCTGTAATGTTCATTTGTTTCAATGTACCGGTAGGCACCTGCGGCTTATAGACATGTGCGGCTTATTTATGATCAAAATATTATTTTTTTTAAAAGTCAGTGTTTATTTATATTTCAAGAAAGGAAGGGGAACTAAATAAAAAATGCATACTCTTTGAGAGCATAGTGCCTTTTAAAAAGTCAACTCAGAAGCTCGTCCCACACAGAAGCACCTGGTGATTCCATTTCTGCCAAGCCAACTTTTTTTCAAAGTCATCCTTTTTTCCCTTCCTGTTTTGGGACCTTTTTTGTGTCCCCACCTTAATCACATTCTTTCCCCAAACCCCCCCATTCTAAATACATACTGATTTTCCCACCACCGTTGTGCCGTCTCATAGACCCAAATGAAAAATCCTCTAGGCAGATACCAACCTCTGATATGTATTTATGATAGATTTATAAGTTCATCCATATTTCTATATTCCGTGCCATTGGACCCGCGTCCGTTTCCTGTTTTAAGATAAGGAACTTGAATGATGGAGCCTGGTGACGGATTCATCCGATGCATTGGGATGACTACTGTGACTGTCTTCTCCTCTGTAATCTAACCTATCTCTCTTTCTCTCTCTTGCTGTGTCATCCCCCTCTCGCTCTCTTTCTCTGTGTGATGGGATAGATGACAAACGACAATCTCATTTCTATTCAGCCGTGCTTCCTGCTATCTGCCGGGACTAGGCCATGCTATAAGTGTCATAGTAAATCCCGGCAGGGCTACCAGAATAGGGGAGCGACAGAGCAGTCATTCAGGAAGACCATTAGCTATGTGTCCCTGTGTGTCAGATAGCTAGCACTCCTCTCTACTCTGATTGATTCTGATGGATGACGGATAATGTAGCGAGAGTTCATCTGACAACGAGTGGGATTATGATCCTTTTGGTCATAATGGTGATGATGGTGATCAAATCAAATCAAGTTTTATTGGTCACATGCACCGAATACTAAAGGTGTACACTTAGTTACAAGCCCTTAACCAACAATGCAGTTCAAGAAATAGAGTTAAGAAAATACTTACTAAATAAACTAAAGTAAAAAATTATATGTCACAAAATAAAATAACAATAATGAGGCTATATACAGGGGTTCCTGCTACTGTGTCAATGTGCGGGGGTACAGGTTAGTCGAGGTAATTTGTACATGTAGGTAGGGGTAAAATGACTGCATAGATAATAAACAGTGAGTAGCAGCAGTGTAAAAACAAACGGGGGCGGGTCAATGTAAATAGTCCGGGTGGCCATTTGATTAAGTGTTCAGCAGTCATATGGTTTGGGGGTAGAAGCTGTTAAGGAGCCTTTTGATCTTAGACTTGGCGCTCTGGTTCCACTGTGGTAGATCTTTTCAAACTCCTGAGGGGGAAAAGGTGTTGTCGTGCCTTCTTCATGACTTTCTTGGTCTTGGTTCCACGATAGTTCGTTGGTGATGTGGCCACCAAAGAACTTGAAACTCTTGACCAGCTCCACTACAGCCCCGTTGATATTAATGGGGGTCTGTTCGGCCTGCCTTTTCCAGTAGTCCACGATCAGCTCTTTTCTTTTGCTCACATTGAGGGAGAGGTTGTTGTCCTGGCACCACACTGCCAGGTCTCTGACCTCCTCCCTATAGGTTGTCTCATCGATGTTGGTGATCAGGCCTACCACTGTTGTGTCATCAGCAAACTTAATGAGTCGTGTTTGCCCACGCAGTCGTGATGGAGATGATGATGAGATGATGATGAGGATGATGATGGAGATGATGATGAGGATGATGATGGAGATGATGATGATGATGATGATGGAGATGATGATGAGATGATGATGATGATGGTGATGATGATGATGGTGATGATGATTATGATGGAGATGATGTTGATGATGGAGATGATGATGGAGGCGATGGAGATGATGATGAGATGATGGTGATGATGGAGATGATGATGAGATGATAGTGATGATGGAGATGATGATGGAGATGATGGTGATGATGGAGGTGATGGAGGCGATGGGAGATGATGATGATGATGGAGATGATGATGTGATGATGATGGAGATGATGGTGATGATGGAGATGACAGAGATGATGGAGATGATGATGATGATGGAAATGATGTTGATGATGGAGATGATGATGTGATGATGATGGAGATGATGGTGATGATGGAGATGACAGAGATGATGGTGATGATGGAGGTGATGATGGAGGCAATGGAGATGATGATGGAGATGATGATGATGATGATGGAGATGATGATGATGATGATGGTGATGATGATGATGATGATGGAGATGATGTTGATGATGGAGATGATGATGGAGGCGATGGAGATGATGATGAGATGATGGTGATGATGGAGATGATGATGAGATGATGGTGATGATGGAGATGATGATGGAGATGATGGAGATGATGATGGTGATGATGGAGGTGATGATGGAGATGATGATGGAGATGATGATGGTGATGATGGAGGTGATGATGGAGATGATGATGGTGATGATGGAGATGATAATGGAGATGATGATGGAGATGATGATGGTGATGATGGTGATGATGGAGGTGATGATGGAGGTGATGATGGTGATGATGATGGAGATGATGATGGCAGTGGTGATAGTGATCATTTCAGTTATGACTCTTTGGACCCTCTGTATTAGGATGTATAGTACTCATCTCTTTCTGATGATAATGATGGTGACGATGATGAAGATGACGATGAAGATAATGATGGTGGTGGTGATGACGAATAAAAAAGGTAGTTGAAATCACAAATGGACCATTTGCGACTCACGCCCATTACACCTGCAATCCAATCTGCAGTCCATAATTAAAATGGCTGAATATCACAGTCAGAAAGCGATTCCTCCAATAATTACACATACTTTTCTCCACTGTACTGTAATGTGATAGAAACGAGCATAGACAGGGATAGCTCTGTAAAGGAACTACATCAAATCATCTGTCTGAATGGTTGTGGTAGACAGTGGATGATATGAGAGCTGGTGCTCTTTAATGACTTATTCTGTGCCATCCAATGATTGCTCATATTAAACCCCAGCTCTGTAAAAGGCCCCCATTTAAGATAAGAGGAAAAACGTCCTCCCTCGCTTCCTCGCTCTCCCATTTCCAGTGTCCTATCCCATGACCCCACGTCGCAATGACCCCACCTCCCTCCTGCCCTCGGTGTATGAATTAACCAGCCACAGAACAATACATGCACATGAAAAGGGACGAGAGAAACTTTGACATCGCTCAACAATTAACCAAGCAGAATGCCCTATTCAAATGGATAGGATTTCAGTATGGAAGAAGGAGAATGAATGAGAGAGAAGAGTTGCTAGTTCAATTACCGGGACCCTGAAGAGATCTGGGAGCTCTGTGTGTTTTGAATGGAACAGTACCCGAAAATGGGAAATTAATTATCGATTGTAATTACAGTGGGATCTGTGGCGGCTCAGGACTTGTCTCGGTTGGTTCCCAGCCCTGGCTCTTTAGGATGGGTTATAAGAGAGGCGAAGGGGAAGCATTTACACGTAACACCAATTAGAGTAGTTCAATGTTTAATGTTATCACTGTAGGTTTTGTGCCAGGGTAGTGGTGGGGACATTTACATGTAACACGAGGAGAGGGGGGGGACATTTACACTAGCGTAAAGTTTGGCTAGTCTTCTGAATAACAGTTTCCTGACAAGAGTGCACATTTTCTATACCAGGCGAAATCGCGCCTCATTAGCTCATTGTTATGGATATATCCAAACAAATGTCTCTAGAAAACAGCTGAAACAAATGCAAATGCAGCTACTTTTCTGTTATTCTGGCTGCACTTTTTGATGTGACTCTAAATTAGCCGTAGTTGCCTAACTGGAAAGCAAGTGATAAGAACGTTGCCAGCCAGTATGGCAATGGAACATTTAGAATGAACGACTGGGTAACGTCAATAGATACAAAACAAAGTGACTGAACGACTGGGTCGCGTCCATAGATACAGAACAAAGAGACTGAACGACTGGGTCGCGTCCATAGATACAGAACAAAAAGACTGAACGACTGGGTCGCGTCCATAGATACAGAACAAAAAGACTGAACGACTGGGTCGCGTCCATAGATACAGAACAAAAAGACTGAACGACTGGGTCGCGTCCATAGATTCAGAACAAAAAGACTGAACGACTGGGTCGCGTCCATAGATACAGAACAAAAAGACTGAACGACTGGGTCGCGTCCATAGATACAGAACAAAAAGACTGAACGACTGGGTCGCGTCCATAGATTCAGAACAAAAAGACTGAACGACTGGGTCGCGTCCATAGATACAGAACAAAAAGACTGAACGACTGGGTCGCGTCCATAGATACAGAACAAAAAGACTGAACGACTGGGTCGCGTCCATAGATACAGAACAAAAAGACTGAACGACTGGGTCGCGTCCATAGATACAGAACAAAAAGACTGAACGACTGGGTCGCGTCCATAGATTCAGAACAAAAAGACTGAACGACTGGGTCGCGTCCATAGATTCAGAACAAAAAGACTGAACGACTGGGTCGCGTCCATAGATACAGAACAAAAAGACTGAACGACTGGGTCGCGTCCATAGATTCAGAACAAAAAGACTGAACGACTGGGTCGCGTCCATAGATACAGAACAAAAAGACTGAACGACTGGGTCGCGTCCATAGATTCAGAACAAAAAGACTGAACGACTGGGTCGCGTCCATAGATTCAGAACAAAAAGACTGAACGACTGGGTCGCGTCCATAGATACAGAACAAAAAGACTGAACGACTGGGTCGCGTCCATAGATTCAGAACAAAAAGACTGAACGACTGGGTCGCGTCCATAGATACAGAACAAAAAGACTGAACGACTGGGTCGCGTCCATAGATTCAGAACAAAAAGACTGAACGACTGGGTCGCGTCCATAGATTCAGAACAAAAAGACTGAACGACTGGGTCGCGTCCATAGATACAGAACAAAAAGACTGAACGACTGGGTCGCGTCCATAGATACAGAACAAAAAGACTGAACGACTGGGTCGCGTCCATAGATACAGAACAAAAAGACTGAACGACTGGGTCGCGTCCATAGATTCAGAACAAAAAGACTGAACGACTGGGTCGCGTCCATAGATTCAGAACAAAAAGACTGAACGACTGGGTCGCGTCCATAGATACAGAACAAAAAGACTGAACGACTGGGTCGCGTCCATAGATTCAGAACAAAAAGACTGAACGACTGGGTCGCGTCCATAGATACAGAACAAAAAGACTGAACGACTGGGTCGCGTCCATAGATACAGAACAAAAAGACTGAACGACTGGGTCGCGTCCATAGATACAGAACAAAAAGACTGAACGACTGGGTCGCGTCCATAGATACAGAACAAAAAGACTGAACGACTGGGTCGCGTCCATAGATACAGAACAAAAAGACTGAACGACTGGGTCGCGTCCATAGATACAGAACAAAAAGACTGAACGACTGGGTCGCGTCCATAGATACAGAACAAAAAGACTGAACGACTGGGTCGCGTCCATAGATACAGAACAAAAAGACTGAACGACTGGGTCGCGTCTATAGATACAGAACAAAAAGACTGAACGACTGGGTCGCGTCCATAGATTCAGAACAAAAAGACTGAACGACTGGGTCGCTTCTATAGATACAGAACAAAAAGACTGAACGACTGGGTCGCGTCCATAGATACAGAACAAAAAGACTGAACGACTGGGTCGCGTCCATATATACTGAACGACTGGGTCGCGTCCATAGATTCAGAACAAAAAGACTGAACGACTGGGTCGCGTCTATAGATTCAGAACAAAAAGACTGAACGACTGGGTCGCGTCCATAGATACAGAACAAAAAGACTGAACGACTGGGTCGCGTCCATAGATTCAGAACAAAAAGACTGAACGACTGGGTCGCGTCCATAGATACAGAACAAAAAGACTGAACGACTGGGTCGCGTCCATAGATTCAGAACAAAAAGACTGAATGACTGGGTCGCGTCCATAGATTCAGAACAAAAAGACTGAACGACTGGGTCGCGTCCATAGATACAGAACAAAAAGACTGAACGACTGGGTCGCTTCTATAGATACAGAACAAAAAGACTGAACGACTGGGTCGCGTCCATAGATACAGAACAAAAAGACTGAACGACTGGGTCGCGTCCATAGATACTGAACGACTGGGTCGCGTCCATAGATTCAGAACAAAAAGACTGAACGACTGGGTCGCGTCTATAGATTCAGAACAAAAAGACTGAACGACTGGGTCGCGTCCATAGATACAGAACAAAAAGACTGAACGACTGGGTCGCGTCCATAGATTCAGAACAAAAAGACTGAACGACTGGGTCGCGTCCATAGATACAGAACAAAAAGACTGAACGACTGGGTCGCGTCCATAGATACAGAACAAAAAGACTGAACGACTGGGTCGCGTCCATAGATACAGAACAAAAAGACTGAACGACTGGGTCGCGTCCATAGATACAGAACAAAAAGACTGAACGACTGGGTCGCGTCCATAGATACAGAACAAAAAGACTGAACGACTGGGTCGCGTCCATAGATACAGAACAAAAAGACTGAACGACTGGGTCGCGTCCATAGATACAGAACAAAAAGACTGAACGACTGGGTCGCGTCCATAGATTCAGAACAAAAAGACTGAACGACTGGGTCGCGTCCATAGATTCAGAACAAAAAGACTGAACGACTGGGTCGCGTCCATAGATACAGAACAAAAAGACTGAACGACTGGGTCGCGTCCATAGATACAGAACAAAAAGACTGAACGACTGGGTCGCGTCCATAGATACAGAACAAAAAGACTGAACGACTGGGTCGCGTCCATAGATACAGAACAAAAAGACTGAACGACTGGGTCGCGTCCATAGATACAGAACAAAAAGACTGAACGACTGGGTCGCGTCCATAGATACAGAACAAAAAGACTGAACGACTGGGTCGCGTCCATAGATTCAGAACAAAAAGACTGAACGACTGGGTCGCGTCCATAGATTCAGAACAAAAAGACTGAACGACTGGGTCGCGTCCATAGATACAGAACAAAAAGACTGAACGACTGGGTCGCGTCCATAGATACAGAACAAAAAGACTGAACGACTGGGTCGCGTCCATAGATACAGAACAAAAAGACTGAACGACTGGGTCGCGTCCATAGATACAGAACAAAAAGACTGAACGACTGGGTCGCGTCCATAGATACAGAACAAAAAGACTGAACGACTGGGTCGCGTCCATAGATACAGAACAAAAAGACTGAACGACTGGGTCGCGTCCATAGATTCAGAACAAAAAGACTGAACGACTGGGTCGCGTCTATAGATACAGAACAAAAAGACTGAACGACTGGGTCGCGTCCATAGATACAGAACAAAAAGACTGAACGACTGGGTCGCGTCCATAGATACAGAACAAAAAGACTGAACGACTGGGTCGCGTCCATAGATACAGAACAAAAAGACTGAACGACTGGGTCGCGTCCATAGATACAGAACAAAAAGACTGAACGACTGGGTCGCGTCCATAGATACAGAACAAAAAGACTGAACGACTGGGTCGCGTCCATAGATTCAGAACAAAAAGACTGAACGACTGGGTCGCGTCCATAGATTCAGAACAAAAAGACTGAACGACTGGGTCGCGTCCATAGATACAGAACAAAAAGACTGAACGACTGGGTCGCGTCCATAGATACAGAACAAAAAGACTGAACGACTGGGTCGCGTCTCTGTCAACCGAACCGATAGAACGAACGACCAGCCGGCTTGGGTAGCAACTCTAGATTTGTGTCTGGACTATATCTCGTGGAAGGATGAAATAGTATGAATAAATTCATCGAAATAATTTTTTTTAATGAAAATATGTCAATCATTATTTGAATATGTTGCTAATCCGTTGTATAAAAGTGATAATGCCTTCTAAGCCGTTTTTTTTGAGGATATATTGCCACCGTTTGCCGGCCCTCGTCGAACACCCTTGACAATATATCCTCCAAACACCGACTTCTTGCGAATTATCACTTAAATAAGTAACTGTTAGCTAGTCTCGGAAATCCCAGAGCTAGGCTAACACTATTCACATTGTGGGAGGCAACCCGTCTGCCTAAGGAGGCTACCTGTTAGCAGATTTACACAGTTGAAAAGATTTGCAGACAACAACTCCACTGGGATTGTTCTGTGTAATCTTCAACTCTAATCCTAGAATTAGGAGAGCTTTTATTTCAATCAATTGGAGTCTGTTTGCATGTCTAATGTGTGTCAATGTCAAATTAATGTCAATTTATAATAACAAACCTGTCAACAGGTTTCATATAGACGCCAATATAAAGTAGAACCTATTGTGATTATATTATTTATTTCATCATAATAAATGATATATCTTTAGTCAAAGTGTTCCTTGTTCTGTTATCATCAATATGGACCTTAACCTTAACAGTGAATTGATATGGCTCCATTATGAACTGCATTACAGTATGTGGTAAGGTTAATGGGGTCTCTCTCTCTCTCTCTCTCTCTCTCTCTCTCTCTCTCCCTCCCTCTCCCTCCCTCTCTCTCTCTCTCTCTCTCTCCCTCCCTCTCTCTCTCTCTCTCTCCCTCCCTCTCTCTCTCTCTCTCTCCCTCCCTCTCTCCCCTCTCTCTCTCTCTCCTCTCTCTCCCTCTCTCCCTCCCTCCCTCCATGGATTGATTCTGAGGAAAACAGGACACACTTGGCCAGAATACTGATGAGCCACAGTGCCGATGCCTAGCGCTGCCTAATCCTGGGGCCGTGTCAAATATGCATTTATGCGCGTCATCACACACTCGCACAGACACAAGCACACTAACTATACTGTCGCGCACACAAGCGCACTCTCTTACACCCACACACACACTATAGAACAGACACACGCCGAGTCATAAATACACACACAGAGCCACGCACACCCACACACACTATAGAACAGACACACACCGAGTCATACAGACACACACAGAGCCACGTACACCCACACACACTATAGAACAGACACACACCGAGTCATACAGACACACACAGAGCCACGCACACCCACACACACTATAAAACAGACACACGCCGAGTCATACAGACACACACAGAGCCACGTACACCCACACACACTATAGAACAGACACACACCGAGTCATATAGACACACACAGAGCCACGCACACCCACACACTAAAGCACAGGTTCACACCCCAAGTCATACACACACACACACACCACACACACACACACACACACACACACACACACACACACACACACACACACACACACACACACACACCATAATATAGACACAGAAGGTCCCTTCCCCTTCACCTCTTCTTACTGCCCCCTGATAGGTTCTATGGTGATTGGGGTTTCTAGAGGATCCAAATATACTTTTCCATACTGTCTCCCAATTTATTTGTCTGTCAGAAAGTGTCAAATCTTTTTCCCATACAGTGGATAGAGTTAATGGTTTTTGTTCTGCTAGAATTAATTGACTATAGATATCAGAAGCAACTCCTTTTGAGACGCATCTGTCCATTAGAAGTTTGACCAATGGGTGTACTCGTAATTCTTCTCCCCAGGGGACCTGTGGGAGATAAGCAGCTGTGCTGAAGGGGAAAGAACATAAATATTTAGGCTATAGGAGGAGAAGAAGACATCTGGTTCTGATAGAGCAACAGGTCACGGTGGGAGGCATAGCGACCTGACAACCAGACTTGAGTTATGCAGAAAGGGCTCCAAATACATCGAGATAGTCAGACAAAGGGGCACAGAGAAACCACATGAGGAGGCCCTGCTAGCATTATAATCTATACAGCTGTCAGATGTGGGCGTTAACAAGCAACAACTGATATGGAGAGATAATGGTAAAGAACGGTCAAGGGAAGCTATTTTCATATAGAGGGAGGGGACTCTATACGTTATGCAAAGACAGAATCATATAAAGATAGGACTCTGTAATATTAGAATTTAGTCTTTTCCATGGAGGGGCTTGCCTCTGTTGCGTGTGTAATAGGGTCCTTCCATGGAAGGGCTCGGCTTTGCTACTCTGTATTAAAGTCTATATTGAATTCACAAGTTCTTGTAAGAGTATTATGTTCTTAAGACAATTTTCCACGACAGACCCCATAGGCTCGCATGGACAGTTGAATATAAAGACAAAATGATGGACCTGGGACATTAAAACACTGGCGGATTTCCTGGAAACTGAGGAATCCATTCACATTGAATATGTCTTTGAAAGTATAAATGCCCTTCTTAGAGCAAGAATCTGATAATTCCAATAAGGCGGTGCACAATTGGCTCAGCGTCATCCAGGTTAGGGAGGGTTTGGCCCAGCGTCGTCCAGGTTAGGGAGGGGGAGGTTTGGCCCAGCGTCGCCCAGGTTAGGGAGGGTTTGGCCCAGCGTCATCCAGGTTAGGGAGGGTTTGGCCCAGCGTCATCCAGGTTAGGGAGGGTTTGGCCCAGCCTCATCCAGGTTAGGGAGGGTTTGGCCCAGAGTCGTCCAGGTTAGGGAGGGTTTTCCTTGGCTCATCGCGTTCTTGCGATTCCTATATAGATTACTGTATATAAAACTCTCTGTTTAACGTAA
>NC_138297.1:56807500-56967500 GCF_965601325.2 Salmo salar
AGAGAGGTACTCCTACAGCTCTTCTCTTGGCAGTAGTACTGTAGACTGACTACTTTATCACTGACCTCAACCCAGAGTCTCTCAGAGTGTTTACAGTCAGCCCACTGACACCCCTATCAGATCACAGAAAAATCACCGTCTACTTGAACACAGCAATACTCTCTCTCTGTCTCTCGCCCACTACTACTCTCTCTCTCTCTCTCTCTCTCTCTCTCCACTGCTCTCTCTCTCCCACTGCTCTCTCTGTCTCTCGCTCTCTCCCACTGCTCTCACTCTGTCTCTCTCTCCCCCACTGCTCACTCTGTCTCTGTCTCTCTCCGCTGCTTTCTCTCTGTCTCTCTCGCTCTCTCCCACTGCTCTCTGTCTCTCTCTCTCTCCACTGCTTTCTCTCTCCCTCTCTGTTTCTCTCTCTCTCTCCCATTGCTCTCTGTCTCTGTCTCTCTGTCCTACTGTCTCTTCTTTATTTCTCTCTCTCCCACGCCTTTCTCTCTCTCTCTCTGTCACTATCTCCACTGCTCTCTCTCTCCCACTACTCTCTCTCTCTGTCTCTCTCTCTGTCCCACTGCTCTCACTCGGTGTCTCTCTCTCCCACTGCTCTCTGTCTCTTTCTCTCTCCACTGCTTTCTCTCTGCCTCTCTGTTTCTCTCTCTCTCCCACTGCTCTCTCTGTCTCTGTTTCTCTCTCTCTCCCACTGCTTTCTCTCTCTCTCCCACTGCTCTCTCTCTCTCCCACTGCTCTCTCTGTCTCCCTCTCTGTCCTACTATCTCTCTTCTATTTCTCTCTCGTCTTTCATGTCTTTATTTCTCTCACTCTCTCTCTCTCTCTGTGCATGCTGGGAGTTTTTTGGAGTTTGAGTGTTTGGTGTGGAAGGTTCTGTCCTAACTAACTTTCTTGATTCTTTTCTTGGTCTTTTCTTTCAATTTTATTTTTCTATGGTGGAGGGTTAATGCAATATTTGTTTTAGTGTTATCCACAGTTCTTTCAAAGTTAGGGTGGAAGAGGACAGAGTTTTAGTTTCCGGGGGTTTGGAAGGTGTGGTGTGCGCGATGGCCTCTCAGTCTAGCACGGAGGAGACGCTGTCGTTGCGACATGGATTCAGGTGTGTTCCTGAGAATGGAGTTAAGGTGGAGGAGGTTCTGCTCGCGGTCGGTGAACAGGTAGGAGCTGAATTTATACATTCTGCTTCTAGAATGAACAAAGCTGTGGTTGTGTTCATGAAAAGAGCAAATTTGGTTGGTAGGCTAATTGCTAGCGGAATATTTGTAAGGGATGTGTTGGTGCCAGTTTCACCTCTCTCTACCCCTTCGACAAGAGTGGTTGTTGCAAATTTGCCTCCGTTTAACGGATGATCAAATCAGGAAAGAGCTGAGTTGTTTTGGTAAGTTTGCTAGTGGTTTTCGTGTACTGTCGGCAGGTTTTCAGGCAGATGCCGTTAAGCATGTTGTTTCGTTCCGGAGGCAAGTGTTTATGTTTCTGAATAACAATGAGCAACAGCTAAATGTGCATTTTAAAGTGAGGCATGGGGAGGGGCTCTATGCAGGGTTTGCCAGCACAGATAGTCTAAGGTGTTTTGAGTGTGGGGATTTGGGGCATACGAGTTTTGGGTGCCCACATAAAGGTCGTAGACAAAGTGACAGTGGGGGAAATTGAGGTCAAAGTGCAGGGGGTAGTGAGATGCAGACAGCAGAGGGTGGGCCTAGTCATGCCAGGGATGGTAGTGTAGATGAGGCTGGGCCTAGTCATGCAAGAGATGGTGGTGTCGATGAGGCTGGGCCTAGTCAGGCTAGAGATGGTGGTATAGCGGAGGCTGGGTCTAGTCAGGCTAGAGATGGTGGTGTAGTGGAGGCTGGGTCTAGTCAGGCTAGAGATGGTGGGGTAGCGGAGGCTGGGTCTAGTCAGGCTAGAGATGGTGGTGTAGTGGAGGCTGGGTCTAGTCAGGCTAGAGATGGTGGGGTAGCGGAGGCTGGGTCTAGTCAGGCTAGAGATGGTGGGGTAGCGGAGGCTGGGTCTAGTCAGGCTAGAGATGGTGGGGTAGCGGAGGATGGGTCTAGTCAGGCTAGAGATGGTGGGGTAGCGGAGGCTGGGTCTAGTCAGGCTAGAGATGGTGGGGTAGCGGAGGATGGGTCTAGTCAGGCTAGAGATGGTGGGGTAGCGGAGGCTGGGTCTAGTCAGGCTAGAGATGGTGGGGTAGCAGAGGCTGGGTCTAGTCAGGCTAGAGATGGTGGGGTAGCGGAGGATGGGTCTAGTCAGGCTAGAGATGGTGGTGTAGCGGAGGCTGGGTCTAGTCAGGCTAGAGATGGTGGGGTAGTGGAGGCTGGGTCTAGTCAGGCTAGAGATGGTGGGGTAGCGGAGGCTGGGTCTAGTCAGGCTAGAGATGATGGGGTAGCGGAGGATGGGTCTAGTCAGGCTAGAGATGGTGGTGTAGCGGAGGCTGGGTCTAGTCAGGCTAGAGATGGTGGGGTAGCGGAGGCTGGGTCTAGTCAGGCTAGAGATGGTGGGTAGTGGAGGCTGGGTCTAGTCAGGCTAGAGATGGTGGGGTAGCGGAGGATGCGTCTAGTCAGGCTAGAGATGGTGGTGTAGTGGAGGCTGGGTCTAGTCAGGCTAGAGATGGTGGGGTAGCCGGAGGCTGGGTCTAGTCAGGCTAGAGATGGTGGTGTAGATGAGGCTGGGCCTAGTTATGCTATGGAGGGTGGTGTAGATGATGCTGGGCCTAGTCATGCTATGGAGGGTGGTGTAGATGATGCTGGGCCTAGTCATGCTATGGAGGGTGGTGTAGATGAGGCTGGGCCTAGTTATGCTATGGAGGGTGGTGTAGATGATGCTGGGCCTAGTCATGCTATGGAGGGTGGTGTAGATGATGCTGGGCCTAGTCATGCTATGGAGGGTGGTGTAGATGATGCTGGGTCTAGTCAGGTTATGCTAGTGGATGAGGAGAGTACAGTGGGGAAGTGTAAGAGACTAAGGGGGAGGAGGAGGGTGTCAAGCGGAAAAGGAAAAAGGGTGTGGTCAAAGGCACCGTGAAAACTTTGCCTGTTGCTGTGGGGGATGCCCTGACCAGAGAGGAAGGGCAGGTGGTCAGGGTGGGAGATAGAGATGAGGAGGAAAGTGAGTCTGAGGAAGAGGATGAGGAGTTATTTTTTTCAGACTCCTCTTCAATGGGCCCGGAGCTGACAGCCAGTCAAGCAGAGGGGTCTAAGTACACGTTGAGAAACTGACAAGGTTCCTGAATGAGACCAAAGGGAAAAAAGTTCATCTTGAGGCTTTTAGATGTATATTTTCTTTCTGACACTGGGGCTTTTTGAGCTTTGCTATTGGTCTCTTTCTCTGCTGGCTTTTCTCCCACTTCCTACGGAGACTCTTCGGGTAGGCTCGCTCAATATAAATGGCGCAGAGATGAGGGAAAGAGGAGTGTGTTGGGGGAATATGTAAAACAAAAAAAAGTACAGGTGTTGTTTCTGCAAGGGACACATAGTGATGTGTTGAATGAAGTCGATTGGGGGCTCTGATGGAAAGGGGCAAGTGTGTTGAGCCATGGGACAAATCTTAGTCCAGGAGTGGCAGTCCTTTTTGCACCGGGTCTGTCTGTAAAAATTTGCTCCTCAAAGGAGGTGTGTAGGGGTAGGCTGCTTGTTGTTAAAGCAGAAATTAACAACATGGGTTTTGTCTTTATAAATGTGTATGCGCCTAATACAGGGAGAGAAAGGAGTCTTAGACAGGAACTCTCACAGGTAGCGCCTGAGGAGACGCTGATGGTCGGAGGAGACTGGAACTGTACAATGGATTTTACAAAAGACAGAACTGGGGAAGAGCCTCATTCAGTGTCAGTGGGAGTGTTAAGGGACATTATTAATCAGTTCGACCTAGTGGATGTTTGGAGAACTAAACATCCAAACACAAGACAGTATACATGGGTGAAGGTTTTTGGGGCCAGGGTGAGTGCAGCCCGACTTGATCGGTTTTACATGTCTAGGAATCAGAGCAATAGGCTGTTGGGCGCTACCATTCTCCCGGTGGGGTTTTCGGATCATCACATAACCATGGCTCGGCTGTCTATTTCACCAGGGCCCCGGCAGGCATCTTATTGGAAGTTCAATGTAAAGCTCTTACAAGATGCCACTTTTTGCTCAGGTTTCCAGACCTTTTGGGAAAGGTGGGGGCAGCGAAGAGAGGAGTATGAGTCTCTGAGTCAATGGTGGGATGTGGGGAAAGTCCAAATTCGGCTTTTCTGTCAACAGTACACAGCTCTCTCATCCTCAGAGGCTAGGAGAGTATTGGGGGAACTAGAGTGTTGTATTAGCGAGATGGAGGTAGAGATGGTGGGGCAAGGCAATGTAGGCCTCCAGGCTAATTTAGCTGAATTACATAGGGACCTGGGCAGTTTTTTCCAGGTTAATGCAAAGGGAGCACTTGTAAGAGCTAGGTTCTCCATGCTCAAGGAGATGGATGCTCCCAGCTCCTTCTTCTTTGGTTTGGAAAGACAGAGCAGTGAAGCCAAGGGTATGCATTGTCTACGGCTGTCTGATGGGCAGGTGACCTCTGTGGTGGGTGAGATGCGGGAGCGGACTGTGGAGTTTTATACTGAATTGTATAGGGCAGAAGTGTGTGATCCTATGTGTGCTCAGGTCTTGTTCGCAGGACTCCCTAAGCTCTCTCTGGCACAGAGGGATGAAATGGACATTCCTCTGTTGTCCCATGAACTGGCAGAGGCCGTAACCCAGATGTCGTTGATGGACTCCCAGTGGAGTTTTATAAAAAATTCTGGGGAATAATTGGACAGGACTGTCACGTCCTGACCATAGAAAGATGTTATTTTCTATGGTAGAGTAGGTCAGGGCGTGACAGGGGGGGTTTTATAGTTTAGTTTTTCTATGTTGTCATGTTCTAGTTTTGTATTTCTATGTTGGGTTTTGTTTGGGATGATCACCAATTAGAGGCAGCTGGTCGTCGTTGTCTCGATTTGGAGATCATACTTAAGTAGGGTTTTTTCTACCTGGGTTTGTGGGAGATTGTTTTTGAGTAGTGTATGTTTCACCTCTGCGTCACGGTTTGTTGTTTTGTTCTTTAGTTTATGTATTTGCCAAGGTCCTCTCTAATAGACTGAAGTCCCATTTGGACTCGATAGTTTATAAGGGCCAAACATAGTGTGTACCGGGACGCTCAATCACGGACAACTTGTTCTTCAATAGGGACATGTTGGACTTGTCGAGAGGTTCTAATGTGAACTTTGGACTGGTCTCTTTAGATCAAGAGAAGGCTTTTGATAGAGTGGACCATGAGTATCTGTTTAATGGGATGTCTGTGTTGGGGTTTGGGAAGAGTTTTTTGACATGTGTGAAGCTGTTGTATGCTGGGGCGTCATGTATGGTTAAGGTGGGAGGGGGCTCAGTAGGCCAGTCTGGGTGAGATGGGGCATTAGACAAGGATGCCCTCTATCTGGGCAGTTGTACACACTTGCCATTGAGGCTTTTTTAGGACTGCTACGCAGGAGATTGCAGGGAGTGTGCTGGACAGGCATGGATGTTTTGACTCAATATGGCATGAAGGTCTTCTGTACAAGTTGATGGAAAGTGGTGTTCGGGGAAAAACATACAACATTATCAAATCTATGTACACAAACAACAAGTGTGCAGTTAAAATTGGCAAACAACACACACATTTCTTTCCACAGGGCCGTGGGGTGAGACAGGGATGCAGCTTAATCCCCACCCTCTTTAACAGGCTGGGTGACCTAAGACTGCTGGGAGAGGAGGGGTGGAAAACCCCGGAAGTCTTGGCACAACGAACAGGAATAACGTCTCTTAGACTGCTTGAGAAATTCCTGGAGGAGGTCCAGGAGGCACTGTCTGAGCCGGTAAGGGGGATGTTTGAGCGATGTTTGGGCCAAAGGGAGAGGGGCAACCAATGTTTCCGCCACTGCAGGTGACAGCAGGTATTGGGGACTGGCAAGGGGGTCTGGAGGACTTGTTAGATTTTAACACTCCGAGCCTGGGGGAGTTTGAAGGGGTGGGAGGTAAAGCCTTCTTCAAGTTGTCTATTTGGCTAACAAGGAGGGACAGGGTCAAAGTTGGGGGGATAACAGACCCTTTACTATTGTTTAATGGGATGGTCTCTGCGCGCCTTAGGGTTGAATTTGAGTTCTATAAAATGATAAAAATTGTGGAGATGTATAAGGAGATATGGTGTGTTGAGGGGGCTGTCTGTATAGCTGGGGAAGATGTTTTGGATATACGGTTGTAGGAGTGGGTATTGTTTTTGGGTATTGTGATGTTGGTTTGGATCATGTGGTAGCTGGAAAGGTGAGTATGGTACATGTATGCAGTACAGGATATATTTTGGGGTTTTATTTTTAAGGGGG
Organism: Salmo salar; assembly: GCF_965601325.2. Lineage (NCBI taxonomy): Eukaryota > Metazoa > Chordata > Actinopteri > Salmoniformes > Salmonidae > Salmo > Salmo salar. The sequence continues at coordinate 56,813,856 of NC_138297.1, forward strand.
GGGGGTGAGTTTTAAATGAAATGAGAATGTTTCAGTAAAGAAAGACAAAAAGTCAAAAGTCTCTCTCTCTCTCTCTCTCTCTCTCTCTCTCTCTCTCTCTCTTCCCCCCCCCCCCCCCCCCCCCCCACTGGATTCTCGAAATTACATTTAATGAACTACAGGACAAAATACAAACCTTCCAACCCAAGAAGGCATGTGGTATTGATGGTATCCTAAATTAAATTATAAAATATACAGACCACAAATTCCAATTGGCTATACTTAAACTCTTTAACATAATCCTTAGCTCTGGCATCTTCCCCAATATTTGGAACCAAGGACTGATCACCCCAATCCACAAAAGTGGAGACAAATTTGACCCCAATAACTGCCATGGGATATGTGTCAACAGCAACCTTGGGAAAATTCTCTGCATTATCATTAACAGCAGACTCCTACATTTCCTCAGTGAAAACAATGTACTGAGCAAATGTCAAATTGGCTTTTTACCAAATACCGTATGACAGACCACGTATTCACCCTGCACACCCTAATTGACAAACAAACAAACCAGAACAAAGGAAAAGTCTTCTCATGCTTTGTTGATTTCCAAAAAGCTTTTGACTCAATATGGCATGAAGGTCTTCTGTACAAATTGATGGAAAGTGGTGTTCGGGGAAAAACATACAACATTATCAAATCTATGTACACAAACAACAAGTGTGCAGTTAAAATTGGCAAACAACACACACATTTCTTTCCACAGGGCCGTGGGGTGAGACAGGGATGCAGCTTAAGCCCCACCCTCTTTAACAGATATATCAACGAATTGGCAAGGGCACTAGAACAGTCTGCAGCACCCAGCCTCACCCTACTAGAATCTGAAGTCAAATGTCTACTGTTTGCTGATGATCTGGTGCATCTGTCCCCAACCAAGGAGGGCCTACAGCAGCACTTAGATCTTCTGCAGATTCTGTCAGACTTGGGCCCTGACAGTAAATCTCAGTAAGACAAAAATAATGTTCTTCCAAAAAAGGTCCAGTTGCCAGGACCACAAATAGAAATTCCATCTAGACACCGTTGCCCTAGAGCACACAAAAAAACGATACATACCTCGGCCTAAACATCAGCTCCACAGGTTACTTCCACATAGCTGTGAACGATCTGAAAGACAAGGCAAGAAGGGCATTTTATGCCATCATAAGGAACATAAAATTCGACATACCAATTAGGATATGGCAAAAAAAATGTTTTATCAGTTATAGAACCCATTGCCCTTTATGTTTGTGAGGTCTGGGCTCCGCTCATCAACCAAAAATTCACTAAATGGAACAAACACCAAATTGAGACTGCATGCAGAATTCTGCAAAAATATCCTCTGTATACAACGTAAAACACCAATTAATGCATGCAGATTTTGATAAAGTCCCATATCTACAGGGTGAAATACCACAGTGTGCCATCACAGCAGCAATATTTGTAACAAGAAAAGGGCAACCAGTGAAGAACAAACACCATTGTAAATACCACCCATATTTATGTTTATTTATTTTCCCTTTTGTACTTTAACTCTTTGCATATAATATGACAGTTTAGGGTCTCCCGAGTGGCGCAGCAGTCTAAGGCACTGCCTCTCAGTGCTAGAGGCGTCACTACAGACCCTGGTTCAATTCCAGGCTGTATCACAACCGGTTGTATTTGGGAGTCCCATAGCGCACAATTGGCCCAGCGTCGTCTGGTTTGGGCCAGGGTAAGCCATCATTGTAAAACACAATTGTTCTTAATTGACTTGCCTAGATAAATAAAGGTTAAATAAATAAATAAAACATTTGAAATGCCTTTATTATTTTGGATCTTTTGTGTGTGTAATGTTTACTGTTAATTTTTTATTGTTTATTTCACTTTTGTTTATTATCTATGTCAATTGCTTTGGCAATGTAAATATATGTTTCTCATGCCAATAAAGCCCTTCAATTGAAATGGAACTTAATTGAGAGAGAAAGGTTAAAAGTGGATAGACAGCAAACATTCAGAGAAACAGACAGAGAAAATAACATAGATATACAGAGAGATGGGTAGCAGTTATTGAGAGCCAGCACTGCCAATGGCCTCCTGTCGGCCCACTGTGTGAAGCCTTTACCCAAACCCAGTGTGGATGTGGATGCAACACAGAGTCCCCACTGACCAGTCAATGGCAGACAGGACAGGGGGAGCATTCTATTGACCATAGAGAAAGAGCAACAAGGCCACCCTTTCCAATACAAACACACAGACACGCACACACACACGCACACACAGGAGCGCAAGCTCGGATGCCGACATAAATGCACATACAGTGCCTTCGGAAAGCATTCAGACCCCTTAACTTTTCCACAATATGCTACGTTACAGCCTTAATCTAAAATGGATAAAATCCTCAGCAATCTAAACACATACCACATAATAACAAAGCAAAAACAGGTTTTTAGAAATGAGAAATACCTTATTCACGTAAGTATTCAGACCCTTTGCTATGAGACTCTAAACTGAGCTCAGGTGCATCCTGTTTCCAATGATCATTCTTGAGATGTTTCTACAACTTGATTGGAGTCCACCTGTGGTATATTCAATTGATTGGAAATTAATTGGAAAGACACACACCTGTCTATGTTAAGGTCCCACAGTTGACAGTGCATGTCAGAACCAAAACCAAGCCATGAGGTGGAAGGAATTGTCCATAGAGCTCCGAGACAGGATTGTGTCGAGGCACAGATCTGGTGAAGGGTACCAAAAAATGTCTGCAGCATTGAAGGTCTCCAAGAAAACAATGGCTTCCATCATTCTTAAATGGAAGAAGTTTGGAATCAAGACTCTTCCTAGAGCTGGCCGCCCGGCCAAACTGAGCAATCGGGGGAGAAGGGCCTTGGTCAGGGAGGTGACCAAGAACCTGATGGTCACTCTGACAGAGCTCTAGAGATCCTCTGTGGAGATGGAAGAACCTTCAGAAGGACAACCATCTCTGCAGCACTCCACCAATCAGGCCTTTATGGAAGAGTGGCCAGACGGAAGCAACTCCACAGTAAAAGGCACATGACAGCCCGGTTGGAGTTTGCCAAAAGGCACCTAAAGACTCTCAGAACATGAGAAACAAGATTCTCTGGTCTGATGAAACCAAGACTCAACTGTTTGACCTGAATGACAAAGCGTCACATCTGGCGGAAAACTGGCACCATCCCTACGGTGAAGGATGGTGGTGGCAGCATCATGCTGTGGGGGTGTTTATCAGCAGCAGGGACTGGGAGACTAGTCAGGATCGAGGCAAAGAAGAAGGGAGCAAAGTACAGAGAGATCCTTCATGAAAACATCAAGAGCGCTTAGGACCTCAGACTGGGGCGACGGTTCACCTTCCAACTGAACAACAACCCTAAGCACACAGCCAAGACAACGCAGGAGTGGCTTCAGGACAAGTCTCTGAACGTCATAATACCCAACCAGTAACATACATAATACCCAACCAGTAACATACATAATACCCAACCAGTAACATACATAATACCCAACCAGTAACATACATAATACCCAACCAGTAACACACATAATACCCAACCTGTAACATACATAATACCCAACCAGTAACATACATAATACCCAACCAGTAACATACATAATACCCAACCAGTATAACATATATAATACCCAACCAGTAATATACATAATACCCAACCAGTATCATACATAATACCCAACCAGTAACATACATAATACCCAACCAGTAACATATATAATACCCAGCCAGTAACATACATAATACCCAACCAGTAACATACATAATACCCAACCAGTATAACATACATGATACCCAACCAGTATAACATACATGATACCCAACCAGTAACATACATAATACCCAACCAGTAACATATATAATACCCAACCAGTAACATACATAATACCCAACCAGTATAACATACATAATACCCAACCAGTAACATACATAATACCCAACCAGTAACATACATAATACCCAACCAGTAACATACATAATACCCAACCAGTAACATACATAATACCCAACCAGTATAACATACATAATACCCAACCAGTAACATACATAATACCCAACCAGTAACATACATAATACCCAACCAGTAAGATATATAATACCCAACCAGTAACATATATAATACCCAACCAGTAACGTACATAATACCCAACCAGTAACATACATAATACCCAACCAGTAACATACATAATACCCAACCAGTAACATGCATAATACCCAACCAGTAACATACATAATACCCAACCAGTAACATACATAATACCCAACCAGTAACTTACATAATACCCAACCAGTATAACATACATAATACCCAACCAGTAACATACATAATACTCAACCAGTAACATACATAATACCCAACCAGTATAACATACATAATACCCAACCAGTAACATACATAATACCCAACCAGTAACATACATAATACCCAACCAGTAACATACATAATACCCAACCAGTAACACACATAATACCCAACCAGTAACATATATAATACCCAGCCAGTAACATACATAATACCCAACCAGTAACATACATAATACCCAACCAGTAACACACATAATACCCAACCAGTAACATACATAATACACAACCAGTAACATACATAATACCCAACCAGTAACATATATAATACCCAACCAGTATAACATACATAATACCCAACCAGTAACATACATAATACCCAACCAGTAACATATATAATACCCAACCTGTATAACATACATAATACCCAACCAGTAACATACATAATACCCAACCAGTAACATATATAATACCCAACCAGTAACATATATAATACCCAACCAGTAACATACATAATACCCAACCAGTAACATACATAATACCCAACCAGTAACATACATAATACCCAACCAGTAACATACATAATACCCAACCAGTAACATACATAATACCCAACCAGTATAACATACATAATACCCAACCAGTAACATACATAATACCCAACCAGTAACATATATAATACCCAACCAGTAACACACATAATACCCAACCAGTAACATACATAATACCCAACCAGTAACACACATAATACCCAACCAGTAACATATATAATACCCAACCTGTAACATACATAATACCCAGCCAGTAACATACATAGATACCCAACCAGTAACATACATAATACCCAACCAGTAACATACATAATACCCAACCAGTAACATACATAATACCCAACCAGTATAACATACATAATACCCAACCAGTATAACATACATAATACCCAACCAGTAACATACATAATACCCAACCAGTAACACACATAATACCCAACCAGTATAACACACATAATACCCAACCAGTAACATACATAATACCCAACCAGTAACATACATAATACCCAACCAGTATAACATACATAATACCCAACCAGTATAACATACATAATACCCAACCAGTAACATACATAATACCCAACCAGTAACATACATAATACCCAACCAGTAACATACATAATACCCAACCAGTTACATACATAATACCCAACCAGTAACATACATAATACCCAACCAGTAACATATATAATACCCAACCTGTATAACATACATAATACCCAACCAGTAACATACATAATACCCAACCAGTAACATACATAATACCCAACCAGCAACATACATAATACCCAACCAGTAACATACATAATACCCAACCAGTATAACATACATAATACCCAACCAGTAACATACATAATACCCAACCAGTAACATACATAATACCCAACCAGTAACACACATAATACCCAACCTGTAACATACATAATACCCAACCAGTAACATACATAATACCCAACCAGTATAACATACATAATACCCAACCAGTATCATACATAATACCCAACCAGTAACATACATAATACCCAACCAGTAACATACATAATACCCAACCAGTATAACATACATAATACCCAACCAGTAACATACATAATACCCAACCAGTAACATACATAATACCCAACCAGTAACACACATAATACCCAACCTGTAACATACATAATACCCAACCAGTAACATACATAATACCCAACCAGTATAACATACATAATACCCAACCAGTATCATACATAATACCCAACCAGTAACATACATAATACCCAACCAGTAACATATATAATACCCAACCAGTAACATACATAATACCCAACCAGTAACATACATAATACCCAACCAGTAACATACATAATACCCAACCAGTAACATACATAATACCCAACCAGTAACATACATAATACCCAACCAGTAACATATATAATACCCAACTAGTATAACATACATAATACCCAACCAGTAACATACATAATACCCAACCTGTAACATATATAATACCCAACCAGTAACATACATAATACCCAACCAGTAACATACATAATACCCAACCAGTAACATACATAATACCCAACCAGTAACATACATAATACCCAACCAGTAACACACATAATACCCAACCAGTAACATACATAATACCCAACCAGTAACATACATAATACCCAACCTGTATAACATACATAATACCCAACCAGTATAACACACATAATACCCAACCAGTATAACACACATAATACCCAACCAGTAACATACATAATACCCAACCAGTAACATACATAATACCCAACCTGTATAACATACATAATACCCAACCAGTAACATATATAATACCCAACCTGTATAACATACATAATACCCAACCAGTAACATACATAATACCCAACCTGTATAACATACATAATACCCAACCAGTATAACATACATAATACCCAACCAGTAACATACATAATACCCAACCAGTAACATACATAATACCCAACCAGTAACATACATAATACCCAACCAGTAACATATATAATACCCAACCTGTATAACATACATAATACCCAACCAGTAACATACATAATACCCAACCAGTAACATACATAATACCCAACCAGCAACATACATAATACCCAACCAGTAACATACATAATACCCAACCAGTATAACATACATAATACCCAACCAGTAACATACATAATACCCAACCAGTAACATACATAATACCCAACCAGTATAACATACATAATACCCAACCAGTAACATACATAATACCCAACCAGTATAACATACATAATACCCAACCAGTATAACATACATAATACCCAACCAGTAACATACATAATACCCAACCAGTAACATACATAATACCCAACCAGTAACACACATAATACCCAACCTGTAACATACATAATACCCAACCAGTAACATACATAATACCCAACCAGTAACATATATAATACCCAACCAGTATAACATATATAATACCCAACCAGTATAACATACATAATACCCAACCAGTATAACATACATAATACCCAACCAGTATAACATACATAATACCCAACCAGTAACATACATAATACCCAACCAGTAACATACATAATACCCAACCAGTAACATATATAATACCCAACCAGTATAACATATATAATACCCAACCAGTATAACATACATAATACCCAACCAGTAACATATATAATACCCAACCAGTATAACATACATGATACCCAACCTGTATAACATATATAATACCCAACCAGTAACATACATAATACCCAACCAGTAACATACATAATACCCAACCAGTATAACATACATAATACCCAACCAGTAACATACATAATACCCAACCAGTATAACATACATAATACCCAACCAGTAACATACATAATACCCAACCAGTATAACATACATAATACCCAACCAGTATAACATACATAATACCCAACCAGTAACATACATAATACCCAACCAGTAACATACATAATACCCAACCAGTAACATACATAATACCCAACCAGTAACATACATAATACCCAACCAGTAACATACATAATACCCAACCAGTAACATACATAATACCCAACCAGTATAACATACATAATACCCAGCCAGTAACATACATAATACCCAGCCAGTAACATACATAATACCCAACCTGTATAACATACATAATACCCAACCTGTATAACATACATAATACCCAACCAGTAACATATATAATACCCAACCAGTAACATACATAATACCCAACCAGTAACATACATAATACCCAACCAGTAACACACATAATACCCAGCCAGTAACATACATAATACCCAGCCAGTAACATACATAATACCCAACCTGTATAACATACATAATACCCAACCTGTATAACATACATAATACCCAACCAGTATAACATACATAATACCCAACCAGTAACATACATAATACCCAACCAGTAACATATATAATACCCAACCTGTATAACATACATAATACCCAACCAGTAACATACATAATACCCAACCAGTAACATACATAATACCCAACCTGTAACATACATAATACCCAACCAGTAACATACATAATACCCAACCAGTATAACATACATAATACCCAACCTGTAACTTACATTTTCATACAACCAGCAACACATATTATACCCAACCAGTATGCATGTATACTTCTAATGATGTATGTGATTATGATGTTAATGTTTCTAATAGTGTGTCTGCTAGTGTATAATATTCTATTCACCTTTTCTGGACACTCTCCTCACCATGTACTGGTTCACTTTGCCCTTCTAATCATTTTCTTATTTTGGTTCCTTCCATCTGCCTCCCTCTTACACACACTTACCCACACCCACTATTATTGTTGTCTTCTTAAAGCTACTTTTTATTATTCTAAACTACTCTTTCCCACTTCTTTCTCCCTCCTACACCCCAGATCATAGCTTACTTCAATCGCAGCATGCTTTGCAGGGAGGTGTGTTACCCCTGAGGTTATCGTCCCGTTGCAACGGCACCCAGACGCAGCCGTACGGCAGTTGATTGACAGGCTAGCGGTATCGCAGAGACATGTTGTAAAGAGCCCAGTGACAGGTGACTTCTGTGAACCCCGGCTCCCACACCCAGACCCTCTGAGCAGAGAGACAGGGGACGTGACGAGAGAAACCCCACTGATAAAAACACACACATAGACACACACACACAGCATACACACACACACATACAGTATTTACACACGCTTTCTCACACACACACACACACACACACACACACACACACACACACACACACACACACACACACACACACACAACACACACACACACAGACTCCCTCGTCAGTGCTACCCCAAGGCTCATTTCACCTCTCTCTCGTGCTAAATGACAGTGGCTGATTTTGCAGACAGCAGGAGGTAAGAGTGCAAATGTTCCTGGAGGAATGTCGCAGACTTAGTTCAATGGAATACTTCTTCTCTGTCTCTCTGTCAGTGTCAAGGCAGACATGACAAGACAGTCTTCTCTATCTCTCTGTCAGTGTCAAGTCAGACCTGACAAGACAGTCTTGATGTGTTCTTGGTAGACCCAATAATCCATTTTGAGCAGTTTCTTGTTATCCCAAGGAAATGTACTGGCTTTTTATACACCTTTGGTATACTTGGTTTTATACAGCGCATTTGGAAGGTATTCAGGCCCCTTTCCTTTTTCCACATTTTGTAACGTTACAGCCTTATTCTAAAATGAATTAAATATGTTTTTTTACTGCTCAATCTACACACAATACCCCATAAAGATTAAGCATAAACAGGTTTTTAGAAATGTGTGCAAATTTAATGCAAATAAAAGCAGAATTCAGACCTTTTGCCATGAGACTCTAAATTGATCTCAGGTGCATCCTGTTTCCATTGACCATCCTTGTGTTTCTACAACTGCATTGGAGTCCACCTGTGGTAAAGTCAATCGATTGGATATGATTTGGAAAGGCACACGCCTGTCTATATAAGGTCCCACATTTGACAGTGCATGTCAGAGCAAAAACCAGGAATTGGAGGAGCTCTGAGACAGGATTGTGTCGAGGTACATATCTGGGGAAGGGGATCAAATAATGTCTGCAGCATTAAAGTTTCCCAAGAACACCGTGGCCACCATCATTCTTAAATGGAAGAAGTTTGGAACCACCAAGACTCAGGGTGGTGACCAAGAACCCGATGGTCACTTTGACAGAGCTCCAGAGTTCCTCAGTGGAGATGGTAGAAACTTCCAGAAAGACAACCATCTCTGCAGCATTCCACCAATCCGGCCTTTATGGTAGAGTGGCCAGACGGAAGCCACTCCTCAGTAAAAGACACATGACAGACAGCCCACTTGGAGTTTGCCAAAAGGCACCTAAAGGACTCTCAAACCATGAGAAACAAGATTCTCTGGTCTGATAAAACCAAGATTGAACTCTTTGGCCTGAATGCCAAGCGTCACGTCTGGAGGAAACCTGGCACCATCCCTACGGTAAAGCATTGTGGTGGCAGCATCATGCTGTGGGGGTGTTTTTCAGAGGAAGGGACTGGGAGACTAGTCAGGATGAATGGAGCAAAGTACGGAGAGATCCTTGATGAAAACCTGCTCCAGAGTGCTCAAGACTTCAGACTGGTGCAAAGGTTCACCTTCCAACAGGACAACGACTCTTAGGACACAGCCAAGACAATGCAGGAGTGGCTTCGGGACAAGTCTCTGAATGTCCTTGAGTGGACCAGCCAGAGCCCAGACTTCAACCCGATCGAACATCTCTGGAGAGACCTGAAAATAGCTGTGCAGCGACGCTCCCCATCCAACCTGACAGAGCTTGAGAGGATCTGCAGAAGAGAATTGGAAAACTCCCCAAATACAGGTGTGCCAAACTTGTAGTGTCATACCCATGAAGACTCGAGGCTGTAATCACTGCCAAATGTGCTTCAACAAAGTACTGAGTAAAGGGTCTGAATACTTATGTAAATTTGATGTTTCAGTTTTGTATTTTGAATGCATTTGAAAAAAAAAATGTGCATTGTGATTATGGGGTATAGAGTGTAGATTGATGAGGGGGGGAAACGATTTAATCAATTTTATAATAAGGCTGTAATGTAACAAAATGTGGAAAAAGCAAAAGGTCTGAATACTTTCTGAATGCAAGTTCTAGCTCATTTATTTGCTTTTGGAAACTCAATGCTTCATATGTAGGTCTGTCCTTGGTCTACTAGTCTTTACGAGCGACTTTTCTTGCTGTGGCAACATACTGCTTTATTGTTATCCAACATTTTATTCAGGAGATGTTTCTAACTGGTTGTCAACACCTTGCTAAGAAGCTTACGACAACTTGGGGTAACTGAGAAAAGTATCACCTTTCCCCAGTTATGGCTAAATGCAAATCCCTGCCTCCCTCTCTCTCTCTCTGCCTTTGATTCAGATATACTGTCGAGTGCTGAGAGGAGCTGTTGACATTAGCCTACAGTAGCAGTTTCCCCCAAGCCTAACTGCCTATCGGGCTCCTGTAATTAGTCTATGGTAATATTCTTGCGATTAACTTCACCTCGTTTTAGCGATCATGTTTTAATGATGAGAGAGAGCGAGTCAGTGCATCTGAAGCCCACAGGGATGCATGCATGACACGACCTGGCGCCTCAGCCTCTTCATTAACAGCACTAAAGGACACGGGGGTCAAACACACACACACACTCCAGACAACTTGGGTCACCTTTTGTTTACTTCCCAAGGGCAAAGAGGAAAGGAAATTAGGAAAGGAAATGCGTCATGGAAGAATGCACTTGTTTTCTCATTTTATGTAACCCTCTAAGTCTAGTTAAAAGGTGGTAGTAAAGCTTGAGTGGGGATGGACTTTTCTGCGTTGAAATGGAAGTAAAATATATATTTATATATTTTTCTCTTAAAAGGTAAATCATTGGCATTTACAGTGATTTACAGTTAGAATTGTTGCATATAGCAGGTTTTCCAAACTCGGTCTGGTTTTTGCCCTAACACTACACAGCTGATTCAAATAACCAACTCATCATCAAGCTGTGATTATTTGAATCAGCTGTGTAGTGCTTGGGAAAAAACCAAAACATGCACCCAGGGGGGCCCCAGGACCCAGTTTGGGAAACCCTGACATAAAGCACTTTCACGTCCTTTTAAATCCTTCCTTGGCATCAGACCTCTATTTACTTATCATTTTCTCTGAACGCCACTCTGATTCTCTTATTGTATTTTAGCAGGGTGTCCCACTGAGACCAAGGTCTCCTTGGCAAGGAAGACTTCTCTGTAATACTCTACTGCAGGGGTAGGCATCCGTGTTCCTGGATTGCCGCAGGCACAGCAGGATTTTGTACCAACTAGACACCGCACGTGACCAACTGAGCTAATTGGTCAGTTCAGTGATTGCCTGAATTCAACACACCGGGTCTTCCAGGTGGGTTAAATCCAACACAGGAAGTACCTGCGGCCCTCCAGAACCAGGGTTGTCTCCCCTGCTCTACACAGTGTGGCAGTTATAAGCCTAGTGGAGGAGGGCCAGCAGTGTATCCACAACAAGAGCTGCTGAGTGGCCATAGAGCAGCAATAGTGAAGTGTCTTGTCTGACAGTGGGGCATTTGTACATCAAGGACATGGCTCACTGACAGCTCCATTAGTGGCTGTCTTGGGGCCAGGGGGACTGCATGGGGGCCTCTGATCAATCTGATCTACTTGGCACCTTGGCCCTTGGCCCCCATGTACCTCTACCCTCCTCAGCCATAGTATAGACACTAGCAGGTGTGTTGGCGAAAGGTATTGATGGTCTAGGAAGGAGAAGGACATGTGTGTTTCTCCAGGAGGGATTAGGGTTTCTATTTTAATACACACACACATGCATGCATCATTGTTATGTTTAGATACACGAACATACACACACACTAACACACTGATACACACACTTGGAAGAATGCTCTGTTCCATAATTTGATGGAAAGCTACTCAGAATACAGATGAATTGTAAAGAAGCAGAATAAGTCTCAAGACAGGGATTTGTTCCGGCTTAAATCAGAATTACTAAATCATTCCTCCAATCCCTGAGCAATACAGAACCACCTGAGGACGTTTCCATCCCGGCTTTTTGACCACATCTCACCCCTATCATCAGGTGTTGTCTTCATGACAGGGTTCAGAGGCCGTAGGGCAAAGGTCAAAACGTTTGTCAATTGTCATCTGTGTCCCTCTCTTGTGTCCCACCTGTCACGGGACCCTGTGGTTGTGTGGCATGTCTGTGACACGTCTGGCCCAGGCATGGTGACTCTGTCCATGTAGCTGTGACTGGAGGAACATGTGAGCACGTCAGCTATTCAATCAGTCAGACTATCACAGGCATGCGTCCCAAACGGCACCCTGTTCCCTTTATAGTGCACTACTTTGCTGTGTTAAGAAATAGTGCACTATGTAGGGAAAAGGGTTCCATCTGGGACGCAGTCAGGGATAACAGAGTCTTTTGTCTTGGCTTCAGTAAACGTCCCCCTTTGACACACAGGACTGATCAATAACCATTGTTTTCTGAGGGGTTTTAGAAAAACATTTGTGGCTTTTTACTGTACTGATTATCGAGTGTTGCTGGGAGTGACAAAGGACACATAGAAATAGATGTCATGGTTGTTCTGGAAAATCCTTTGTTGCTTTGCTGGTGTTTGAGGGTCAGGAGGGTGGTGGTGGGAGTGTGCCTGCATGTGGGTACATCAGAGGAGGCTGGTGGGAGGAGCTATAGGAGGACGGGCTCATTGTAAAGACTGGAATGGACCTGTTGGAACGGTATCAAACACCGCAAACACATGGAAACAACATTTGACTCCGTTCCATTTATTCCATTCCAGCCATTACAATGAGTGCGTCCTCCTATAGCTCTTCCCACCAGCCTCCACTGGTGTACATGTGATACTACATACTTGTGTGCGCATTGGCACATTTCTGTGTATGAACATTTGTGCATGTATGCCTGCTTATACACCTATGTCTTTGCATTCACTTTCACATCTACAATATGTGCATCCATGTATACATCCATCCACGTTCACATATCCTCGGTTCCTTCACTGGTATCTCCAGCCCCCCTTACATTATGGATGAACCTGGCAATGTGGAACGATTACGCAACCATGTACCCCACCTGTACCCCACTGGCTTCATTATTCCGTGTTAGGATCATTTGGCCGTTAGTGTCGCCGGGGCACCGCATGACAGCCAACATTAATATTTAGCAGTCTCTTTTAGAAGAGGAGACCCAGCGGTAGAGTGAGAGAAAAAGTGGAGAGGAAAGGAAACAGAAGCCAACGGTCGTCCGCCTCGGACAGAACTGACACATAGAGGACAGGTCGGCCATCTGTTTTCAAGCGCCAGTGAATTGCATTTTGGGTCGGCTAATAGTTTTTGGGTTTTTTGTCTTTCCCCCGGAGCAAACAGTATGTTTGTTCATTTATTCATATTGTTGGCCCGTGCGCGTATGCCAAAAGTGCATCCTTTTGCCTATTTACCATGCAGAGAAAGGCCTTTAAGGCGTTTTGTTGTGAACAGCACGGATGAGATTAGTATTTTGTCCTTAAAGTGACAGGTGTTAATAAGGGTATTATTCAATCAAAACTGAAAAGCAGGTTTCCGGACCTCCAGGTCTAGCCCTGTGTTGTGATTGGACCTCCAGGTCTAGCCCTGTGTTGTGATTGGACCTCCAGGTCTAGTCCTGTGTTGTGGTTGGACTTCCAGGTCTAGTCCTGTGCTGTGATTGGACCTCCAGGTCTAGCCCTGTGCTGTGATTGGACCTCCAGGTCTAGCCCTGTGTTGTGATTGGACTTCCAGGTCTAGTCCTGTGCTGTGATTGGACCTCCAGGTCTAGCCCTGTGTTGTGATTGGACCTCCAGGTCTAGTCCTGTGTTGTGGTTGGACTTCCAGGTCTAGTCCTGTGCTGTGATTGGACCTCCAGGTCTAGCCCTGTGTTGTGATTGGACCTCCAGGTCTAGTCCTGTGTTGTGATTGGACTTCCAGGTCTAGTCCTGTGCTGTGATTGGACCTCCAGGTCTAGCTCTGTGTTGTGATTGGACCTCCAGGTCTAGTCCTGTGTTGTGGTTGGACTTCCAGGTCTAGTCCTGAGCTGTGATTGGACTACCTTTAATTGCATCCCCAGCTAGCGGCCCTTATTGCGTTTGCATCTCTCTCCCCTGTTGCCCTGCGACATGTAATCACTGCGAATTAGCATGTGTTAGGGTAGCGCTTAGCGGCCGCTCCGTGGAGTCTCACCCCTGTGTGTCTCCTGTAATGTAATCCCATTTGTTGTCTTGGTCTGGCCTCTATCAGGGCCGCTGGATTCAAATCAGATGGTTGCTTTAAAGGCCTGTTGGGGTCCCCTCTGTCTAACAAGATTCAATTACTCTATCCAAACAGAGTGATTAGATTGGGCTGCATGTCTCCTTCTGAACTCACATTTCCCAAGCAAGTGTGTGTGTGTGTGTGTGTGTGTGTGTGTGTGTGTGTGTGTGTGTGTGTGTGTGTGTGTGTGTGTGTGTGTGTGTGTGTGTGTGTGTGTGTGTGTGTGTGTGTGTGTGTGTGTGTGTGTGTGTGTGTGTGTGTGTGTGTGTGTGTCTATAATAACAATTTGGTGGATGCTTATATTTGTCCTGTTTGTGTGTATGTGTGTGTGTTTTCATGCATCCATGCTTGTGTTCAGGTTTTTGTCTACATAATTGAATGTGGTAGACATGGTTCTCCCTGTAAATATTTAGCCCAGACTCAGACATTGTGGGCAGTCTGAACCTTCTCCTATGCCCTTGGTAACTCACAGCAGACAAATAAGTCAAATTCAATATAGATCTGATGTGCAAGATCTGTCTGGAAGGAGTCTTTAACTCATTGGTGAATGTGTGGTGAATGGTTAGTTAGACATGTCACATTCACTGGAGCCTTCAATGTACTGCTATTGTGAGTCTATATGGAGTAACATAATCCATTAGAATGGCAGTGGAAGCAGTTGCATAGTGTCAACAAATGTTCATTCTGTTTTTAAAGAAAATACCAAAATGCAGGTGTAAATGAGTACAGCGGCCATGTTTGTTCCATGAGCAATACGCTCCCATTATCCCAGCTGTTTGCCTTGATTCATAACGCACTTCTGCTGAACACCCTTTTCTAAGAAATGTGACAAAAGTGGGTAAAATAACAGTAAATATTTTCTAAGTGACCCAGCTCATGTAGCAGATCATTTTGCAGCACCTCATTTGTTGCTTCGAATCCTTTCAGCACTCACCTGTTGAACGCTTGCATTCCGGGGAGTCAGCAAAGCTTACTAAACGACTGCATTTCCCAAACGACTGCTAATTTGCACACCAGTGACTGAGTCGGACATAAGCCTTTGAATGCTAACGAGTGACTTATTTGTCTGCTTGATAATTAGTTGGATTCAGCCGCGTGTCAGACTCCACCTCGGCGCCCGACTTCCCAAGAAATCACTATGACATTTTCCAAGACAGTGTCACTGTCAAGGACATGCTTTTAGCAGTCTATTAACAACATGTCATCTTTTTTTAAATGACTTTTTGATGGTGACTAGGTATTTGATGTTTTTGACACAAAAATGATTGGCTTATCCTAGTGTTAAACCCATCCACCTGTGCACCGGAAATCAGTGACCCCATTAACACACTTTGAGTTGGTTTAACGGCATTCACACCTCTGATGTATTACAGCATGCTGTGTATTTAACGGCCGCTAAAACGTTGCTAAGTAACAGAGATCAGTATGTATCAATGCATATCAGTAAATGAATGGAACACGCTCCCCATGATATTCAGCTTCTACGTTCTTAGTGGCACTAAGTATAGTCTTGTGACTGTACCTGCGCCATCAAACTGCTCTTTCGAAAAACAAAAAACCCTATTGCATAAACAAAAATAACCACATTTAATAAATAACATGACATGTGTTGGGTGAACAGCATCATGAAAGAGGAGATAAAAAAATAACCGTTTTATTCTTTGACCGTTTCAATTTCTTCCAAACTAAAGTTGTTTTTTAAATAAGGTTGTATAAGTAACTGTAAAACAGAGTCATTTCCCTACACCCTAATAAAAATAGAACTAAAATACCAAACATTGGCAATTGAATTGCAAAACGTGTCTTCGTCTAACTTCAAATGTCCAAACCAAACAGATAGTGTAAATAGAACTAGTATACTGCTATACTGTCCACTGACAGGACATAAATTGAATGCAGGCCTGTATGCCTCGCCAGCCGTCAGCCAGGCAATGTAAAGCATGTAAAGTAAAGCGTGAGAATAGCAATCTGTCCGTGTATCGCTTCAAAGGATTCAGGATTTCTTTCCGGTTTTCTTCCAGTCCCCTTTCAAAGCTGTGCCACGGCCGCATAATGTCAACCAATCGTGTGGAAACTCCACACACACCTCCAGCCACTGGCCGTATGGTGAAAAGCATTTGGAATGTCATAAACAAGACAGAAGGCAATTCCAGGGGGTTGTTGCTGTATCCGGCACTTCCGTGGTAAAAGCCCTGTCCACACACACACACGCGTGGACACACCTTCTACAGTGGCCTGGGGAGGAAGGATTGTGCAAAGTTTTTCCTCATACTCAAAAACATCTGGCGGAGGCAGACTTACTGTGCCACCATGGGGCCTGAAAACATCCAGTTAAGACTGAGGAAATGAGAGGGGGGAAACCTACCACAAGCCATAAGGAAACATTTGATCACCTGAACCTGGGTGGAGAGAGAGAGAGAGAGAGAGAGAGAGAGAGAGAGAGAGAGAGAGAGGAGATCCGTTACTCCCACAGCAGAGGATAAGCTAACCAAACATGGAGACCTGCAGGATGAAGAGGAAGATGGCTGGTCTATCGGCATCTTCTACTTGTCTTGCCTGACCCTCACCACCATACAGTCAGTACATGTAACAGTCTGACCCTCATCTCCATACAGTCAGTATATTTAACAGTCTGACCCTCACCACCATACAGTCAGTACATGTAACAGTCTGACCCTCATCTCCATACAGTCAGTATATGTAACAGTCTGACCCTCATCTCCATACAGTCAGTACATGTAACAGTCTGACCCTCATCTCCACACAGTCAGTACATGTAACAGTCTGACCCTCATCTCCATACAGTCAGTACATGTAACAGTCTGACCCTCATCTCCATACAGTCAGTACATTTAACAGTCTGACCCTCATCTCCATACAGTCAGTACATGTAACAGTCTGACCCTCACCACCACACAGTCAGTACATGTAACACTCTGACCCTCATCTCCACACAGTCAGTACATGTAACAGTCTGACCCTCATCTCCATACAGTCAGTACATGTAACAGTCTGACCCTCATCTCCACACAGTCAGTACATGTAACAGTCTGACCCTCATCGCCATACAGTCAGTACATGTAACAGGCTGACCCTCATCTCCATACAGTCAGTACATGTAACAGTCTGACCCTCATCTCCACACAGTCAGTACATGTAACAGTCTGACCCTCATCTCCATACAGTCACTACATGTAACAGTCTGACCCTCATCTCAATACAGTCAGTACATGTAACAGTCTGACCCTCATCTCCATACAGTCAGTACATTTAACAGTCTGACCCTCACCACCACACAGTCAGTACATGTAACACTCTGACCCTCATCTCCACACAGTCAGTACATTTAACAGTCTGACCCTCATCTCCATACAGTCAGTACATGTAACAGTCTGACCCTCATCTTCATACAGTCAGTACATGTAACACTCTGACCCTCATCTCCATACAGTCAGTACATGTAACAATCTGACCTTCATCTCCACACAGTCAGTACATGTAACAATCTGACCCTAATCTCCACACAGTCAGTACATGTAACATTCTGACCCTCATCTCCACACAGTCAGTACATGTAACAGTCTGACCCTCATCTCCATACAGTCAGTACATTTAACAGTCTGACCCTCACCACCACACAGTCAGTACATGTAACACTCTGACCCTCATCTCCACACAGTCAGTACATTTAACAGTCTGACCCTCATCTCCATACAGTCAGTACATGTAACAGTCTGACCCTCATCTCCATACAGTCAGTATATTTAACAGTCTGACCCTCACCACCATACAGTCAGTACATGTAACAGTCTGACCCTCATCTCCATACAGTCAGTATATGTAACAGTCTGACCCTCATCTCCATACAGTCAGTACATGTAACAGTCTGACCCTCATCTCCACACAGTCAGTACATGTAACAGTCTGACCCTCATCTCCATACAGTCAGTACATGTAACAGTCTGACCCTCATCTCCATACAGTCAGTACATTTAACAGTCTGACCCTCATCTCCATACAGTCAGTACATGTAACAGTCTGACCCTCACCACCACACAGTCAGTACATGTAACACTCTGACCCTCATCTCCACACAGTCAGTACATGTAACAGTCTGACCCTCATCTCCATACAGTCAGTACATGTAACAGTCTGACCCTCATCTCCACACAGTCAGTACATGTAACAGTCTGACCCTCATCGCCATACAGTCAGTACATGTAACAGGCTGACCCTCATCTCCATACAGTCAGTACATGTAACAGTCTGACCCTCATCTCCACACAGTCAGTACATGTAACAGTCTGACCTTCATCTCAATACAGTCAGTACATGTAACAGTCTGACCCTCATCTCCACACAGTCAGTACATGTAACAGTCTGAACCTCATCTCCATACAGTCAGTACATGTAACAGTCTGACCCTCATCTCCACACAGTCAGTACATGTAACAGTCTGACCCTCATCTCCATACAGTCAGTACATGTAACAGTCTGAACCTCATCTCCACACAGTCAGTACATGTAACTGTCTGACCCTCATCGCCATACAGTCATTAAATGTAACAGTCTGACCCTGATCTCCATACAGTCAGTACATGTAACAGTCTGACCCTCATCGCCACACAGTCAGTTCATGTAACAGTCTGACCCTCATCGCCATACAGTCAGTACATGTAACAGGCTGACCCTCATCTCCATACAGTCAGTAAATGTAACAGTCTGACCCTCATCTCCACACAGTCAGTACATGTAACAGTCTGACCCTCATCTCCATACAGTCACTACATGTAACAGTCTGACCCTCATCTCAATACAGTCAGTACATGTAACAGTCTGACCCTCATCTCCATACAGTCAGTACATGTAACAGTCTGACCCTCATCTCCATACAGTCAGTACATGTAACAGTCTGACCCTCATCTCCATACAGTCAGTACATGTAACAGTCTGACCCTCATCTCCATACAGTCAGTACATGTAACAGTCTGACCCTCATCTCCACACAGTCAGTACATGTAACAGTCTGACCCTCATCTCCATACAGTCAGTACATGTAACAGTCTGACCCTCATCTCCACACAGTCAGTACATGTAACAGTCTGACCCTCATCTCCATACAGTCAGTACATGTAACACTCTGACCCTCATCTCCATACAGTCAGTACATGTAACACTCTGACCCTCATCTCCATACAGTCAGTACATGTAACAATCTGACCCTCATCTCCACACAGTCAGTACATGTAACAATCTGACCCTAATCTCCACACAGTCAGTACATGTAACAGTCTGACCCTCATCTCCACACAGTCAGTACATGTAACAGGCTGACCCTCATCTCCATACAGACAGTACATGTAACAGTCTGACCCTCATCTCCATTAAGTCAGTACATGTAACAGGCTGACCCTCATCTCCACACAGTCAGTACATGTAACAGTCTGACCCTCATCTCCATACAGTCAGTACATGTAACAGTCTGACCCTCATCTCCATACAGTCAGTACATGTAACAGTCTGACCCTCATCTCCATACAGTCAGTACATGTAACAGTCTGACCCTCATCTCCACACAGTCAGTACATGTAACAGTCTGACCCTCATCTCCATACAGTCAGTACATGTAACAGTCTGAACCTCATCTCCACACAGTCAGTACATGTAACAGTCTGACCCTCATCGCCATACAGTCATTAAATGTAACAGTCTGACCCTGATCTCCATACAGTCAGTACATGTAACAGTCTGACCCTCATCGCCACACAGTCAGTACATGTAACAGTCTGACGCTCATCTCCACACAGTCAGTACATGTAACAGTCTGACCCTCATCTCCATACAGTCACTACATGTAACAGTCTGACCCTCATCTCAATACAGTCAGTACATGTAACAGTCTGACCCTCATCTCCATACAGTCAGTACATGTAACAGTCTGACCCTCATCTCCATACAGTCAGTACATGTAACAGTCTGACCCTCATCTCCATACAGTCAGTACATGTAACAGTCTGACCCTCATCTCCATACAGTGAGTACATGTAACAGTCTGACCCTCATCTCCACACAGTCAGTACATGTAACAGTCTGACCCTCATCTCCATACAGTCAGTACATGTAACAGTCTGACCCTCATCTCCATACAGTCAGTACATGTAACAGTCTGACCCTCATCTCCATACAGTCAGTACATGTAACAGTCTGACCCTCATCTCCATACAGTCAGTACATGTAACAGTCTGACCCTCATCTCCATACAGTCAGTACATGTAACAGTCTGACACTCATCTCCATACAGTCAGTACATGTAACAGTCTGACCCTCATCTCCATACAGTCAGTACATGTAACAGTCTGACCCTCATCTCCATACAGTCAGTACATGTAACAGTCTGACCCTCATCTCCATACAGTCAGTACATGTAACAGTCTGACCCTCATCTCCACACAGTCAGTACATGTAACAGTCTGACCCTCATCTCCACACAGTCAGTACATGTAACAGTCTGACCCTCATCTCCACACAGTCAGTACATGTAACAGTCTGACCCTCATCTCCATACAGTCAGTACATGTAACAGTCTGACCCTCATCTCCATACAGTCAGTACATGTAACAGTCTGACCCTCATCTCCACACAGTCAGTACATGTAACAGTCTGACCCTCATCTCCATACAGTCAGTACATGTAACACTCTGACCCTCATCTCCATACAGTCAGTACATGTAACAGTCTGACCCTCATCTCCATACAGTCAGTATATGTAACAGTCTGACCCTCACCTCCATACATTCAGTACATGTAACAGTCTGACCCTCATCTCCACACAGTCAGTACATGTAACAGTCTGACCCTCATCTCCATACAGTCAGTACATGTAACAGTGGACTCTTCAACTCCCTTTCAGAGCATTGCTGTAGATTAGAACGTGTTCCCAGTCAACTTACCTTCTATAACAAGGTGGTGTCACTTTATCTCAATAGGCACCTAATGCATATACTGTGTGTGTGTGTGTGTGTGTGTGTGTGTGTGTGTGTGTGTGTGTGTGTGTGTGTGTGTGTGTGTGTGTGTGTGTGTGTGTGTGTGTGTGTGTGTGTGTGTGTGTGTGTGTGTGTGTGTGTGTGTGTGTGTGTGTGTGTGTGTGTGTGTGTGTGTGTGTGTGTGTGTGTATGTGTTGTGCGCGCTCAACAGACAATCGGTAACATTTCTTCCTATAACATTTCCTAAGTGCCAAAACACATGCCTGTTGACTCACTGCAGGGAAGCATCTATTACCTAAAGTTGACAAACAAACAAACGAGACAAACATAAACACTGACAGCGAATAGCGACACTACTTTCTCTGATGTTTACTCATCTATATCCCCCAGCACCCCTGTGCATATTACTATAACAACACCACACAACCTGGTCCTCCTGTATCTAGGGCTATATAGGACAGGGTACTAGAGAGTTACTGTCCATTAATAAATCCAGTTTTAATGTTGTTTATTTGTATGCAGATCAGAGGTAAATGTATTCCTCTCCTACAGGGGCCTGACACCTCATCTCTATTCATATCTACTCTGTTAATTAGCATTTTCCCACTCATCTCCTTTGTGGAGGAGAAACAGTTCTCTCTCTCTTTCTCTCTCTTTCTCTCTCTCTCTCTTTGTCTCTCTTTCTCTCTCTTTCTCTCTCTCTCTATATATATTTGTTTTGGTGTGTTTATTTTGTACGCTGCTAAGGGATTGTTTTTATTCTATTTAAAAACCTCTGACAAAACAAGGGCTTTACGTTTGATAACGGGCCGAGCGAACACATCGTTCCCGTTTGATAGCCTACAAGTTAATTCTATAAATACATTTCTTTCTGAGCGACTGAATTCGTCCAGGGTCACAACCCTAACCCTACTATTCGTTTTAATTATGCATGCAGTGGAGTAGTCTATTTGCTTTGCCGGGAGTTTCGGCGGGGGTCAATTGATTAGCATTCACATGTTCTTTGATGTAATGCTTATCAATTCCCCCCCGTTCTAATTTCAGATATTGGATGAAATGGAGGCGAGCCAATGCTGCCAATGCCGTTGACTGACCCGTCGATGGAATAAAAGGCAGTTCAGACCTATGTGATTGTTACAGTACAATAGACCCCTCTCCTCCCTCCCTCCAATCCACACGACGGGTCCCAAATGGCCCCCTATTCCCTTTATAGGGCACTACATTTGACCATAGGCACGTGTCAAAGTAGTGCACTATCAAGGGAATAGGATGCCATTTGGGGAGCAGCCACTGTGAAGTACGCCTCCATTATGCATTCTCTCTGGGTTTTTCATCTCCATTATGTTGTCTTTAGTAAATGTATGCATCCAGGTGACTTTATAAAAGCGCTGAAAATCCACCTCTCCAGTTTTCCACATCCAGGTGACTTTATAAAACAGACAAAAATCCACCTCTCCAGTTTTCCACATCCAGGTGACTTTATAAAACGGACAAAAATCCACCTCTCCAGTTTTCCACATCCAGGTGACTTTATAAAACGGACAAAAATCCACCTCTCCAGTTTTCCACATCCAGGTGACTTTATAAAACGGACAAAAATCCACCTCTCCAGTTTTCCACATCCAGGTGACTTTATAAAACTGACAAAAATCCACCTCTCCAGTTTTCCACATCCAGGTGACTTTATAAAACTGACAAAAATCCACCTCTCCAGTTTTTCGCTGTCACGTCCTGACCATAGTAAGATGTGATTTTCTATGGTAGAGTAGGTCAGGGCGTGACAGGGGGTGTTTTGTGTTTTTTTTATGTTTTCTATTTCTATGTTTAAGTTCTAGTTTTTCTATTTCTATGTTGGGTTGATCTCCAGTTGGAGGCAGCTGGTCCTCGTTACCTCTGATTGGAGATCATATTTAAGTAGGTTTTTTTTTTTCCTGGGTTTTGTGGGTGATTATCTTTTGAGTAGTGTTTGTTTCTCTCTGCGTCACGGTTTGTTTTGTAAATTCAGTTATTTATGTTTTGCAAAGTTTCACGGATTTAATAAAATGTGGAACTACAACCATGCTGCATTTTGGTCCGATCCTTTCGACAGCCGTGACATCCACATCCAGGTGACTTTATAAAACCGATAAAAATCCACCGCTCCAGTTTTCCATATCTGAGGCTTGGGCCTTGTGTGACAATAGGGTTTTATCTGTCTCTGTATAAAGAAGATCTGATGTACATTATTCAAGATTGAGGACCTATACATTTCCTAAATGAATCTATAACAAGACACTATAGATCTCTCCATAGCATATTTGAACCTCCATATGCCACATTGTTGGGTGACTGGACCCATCAAAGGCATTATAATGATGTACAGTAGATAGACCTATCATATTGTGATGTAGTTTATCGGCATTGGTGGTTTGATGTCCTCTGCACTGTGTATCTTAAATCAACCAACAGCAGTCTTTTCTCTTAGAGTCCTTTAGATTCAGAAAGTTATATTTTCAGATAACTAACTTGTAAGTGCCTTACATTCATAAAATTATTGAAAGGAAAAAAAACATATTTTTGCTAACGATAGGAGCTATTTCAGAAATGTCTTCCTTTCTTGCTGATTGCTGTTAACCTTTTACTGCAGTGGGCTAAATCAGGGTCACAGAGTGTTTCTGGGTAATCTTAAACAAATCTTGTTTGGAACAAAAGTATACAGCTCACACACATGGTTATGGGCTTAACAAAAGAAGACACCTGTACAATGTCCAATATAGAGTTGAAATGTATTCAATTTTGAGTTTGCAACCCAATATTACACTTTATATACATCACAGAAGACTTAAATATGACAAAACTGTTAGACATAGAAACACTAGATTTTTGGCGGGTTTAAAAAAAAGAATGTATTAATGATGAAATTAAGAAAAATATGAATAACATTCCACCCACGAGGCCACTAAGTCATTTGACTGCAGGACAGGGCTACGTGACATGTGTTTTTGAGGTCTTTTAAGATCTCCGTCCTTTTGTTTACCACAAGGATAAGCTGTAGGGAGATTGAATTGAAAGAAACTCCATTGAAATACTGTGAATGAATGATACTGTAGGTACAGTATGGCATGTCATCCATGTCTATGTTCTTGAAAGCATTCATTCAATAACATAGGATCATGTAGTTATTGTATGCAGTAGCATCATTCAAACAACTGAGAATATTTAAAATGTTCAGCATTGTGGCCTTGCCTCCACCTTCCATAAGCTATGGGAACTGAATAGATATGCAGGGCCACTGATTGGTAGTAGACATTTTCCATTTACGTCCGGCAAGATTGAGACCCTGTTTACCCTGCTCAATGATTCACTGAAAGCCTTTGTTCAATCACCACAATGCAAGAACTTTCAAACCAAACAAAACGGAAATGCAATTAGTTCCTCCTTGCGCTGCGTGCATTCACCTTACACACAGTGTACTGATCTTGACTTCTTTCACGGGAATCAATAAAGCTTCATGGCAGATGTCAACAGTCGGTAGAGAAAGCTAGGGGAGATTCAGCAATTAAATACAGAACAGGTGCATTGATTCACATTATTTTACGCGTTGTGTGACATACAATATCTGTCCTGTCCTGTAAAAGAGCGCTTATAATCCATCGCCAAGGCGACAACTCTGGAAAGAAAGTGGATCTACTTTCTCAGGTGTGCATGTCAATCGGTCACATTTGAAGTTTCTTGTCCACTTACTGTCACCCATACTTTGTAAACTGTAACACTTTTAAACTTGTATTGATGAAGTACAAGTTTCTTTACAGTCCAAGTAATGGAATAGTTTGCTCAGATAATTCTGTATCTGTTTCTGTTTAAAACTTTTATTGATACAATTTTACGATTCAACAAACGGAATCTTTCTGTTTCAGACCGATCTTTCATTTATGGACCTCTCAACTCTGCGTCCCACCTTCTAATCTCCCAAAGCCTTCTCGTCAATCTCTTTATCCTAGCATGGTGATGATACAGTGGACATTCTGTGCCCTTCCCTCAACGTGTACTGTAAATATGCATCCCAAATGGGACCCTATTCACTACATAGTGCACTACTTTTGACCAGAGCTCTATGAGCCCTGTTGAATACCAGTGCCCTATATAGGGAATACGCTGCCATTTGGGACACAGTATCAAGATTGTGTATGCATGTCTTCCCTCCCGTAATTGGGTTGAATGAATCAGTATGCATGAAGTATGTATAGAGGTGACACACAGAGAACACAGGATGTGATGATTGTTAATTGCATCTCAGCTACAACTGACAGTACAGTACGGCTTCCAGATACCACTCTTGGCTGCGATGCCATACATACTGTATGTAGGATCATTACTACACACCCACTGGATTTACGTAAGTGGCTCTGTGTGTTTGACCACATGTGACTACTGCAATGGGAGAGGACTTGCTGCTTAGTCCACTGGTGCACTCTGTCTCTGTCTCTCTTACTTTCTCTCTCTCTCTCTGTCGCTTTCTCTATCTTTCTTACACTCTCCATCCCTCTTACCCCTCTCACTCTCTCACTTCTTTGTACTTCTCCTCTCTCTTACTACCCCTCTCTGTCTCCCTACCTCATACATTGCTGAGTGGCCTGGTGGTTAGGTGGTGAGCAGCATCTGCAGCCGGGGCCCTCTCTGATTGATAACTTCTTCCTTGGTTGTGACGGGGGACTGCTCAGGCTCAATCACACCCCAAATTGGCTAAAATGGGCCCTGTTTATTATGCGTAGACATAGTGAGCCCCGAACCATACACACGCACAAGGACACACACGGATACACACACTTTGCATTGATCAAAACTGAGGGAGAAAGAAACGCTCTGAACCTGACCATGTAAATTCCGTTGCGGGGGGAGATCGTTTGCCCGATTACAGATAACTTTTGACGTACTCTTAAAGGGTTTCAGATGACTCAAATCTGTTCTCACACCAAGGCAGGGAAGCAGTTGTTGTTGTTGATGTATTGTTTTGATGAGACATGCTACGGAGGATTGTGACTTGCTCTTTGCTGACTTTTGGTCAGTGGACATGTGATGGAGAAACCCATCACATGGGATATACTGGCATGGAGGAAGCCAACAAATTAGCCTGGTTAAATCACACTGAACCCTACGCTCATCACATTCAGTGTGTTTTAACCAGGCTACCATGACAGAGCTATGGATGAAACATGCCTCGTTAATGAAACATCATTAACGAGTCTCTGCAATACAAACGGCCCATGCCTCCCCTACTGAGCAGCTCCACATCTGAGCAATAGGCATGTGGCCTATACCATTCATACCATTCATACCATTCAACCATTCATACCATTCATACGTCCATAAACTTGGTGTGTTAGCCCACACCTCCCCTACTGAGTGGCTCCACATCTGAGCGATAGGCATATGCCAATATCATACCATTCATACATCCATAAACTCAGCGTGTTAACAAAGGCCCTTTGCTTCACCGCACAAAGATACAGCAGGGTTTATATGAATTTTATTAAGGCCCCTATCCTTGTATTGTCACTGTACCTTATCACCGGCAGTTAGAAAATACCCTGCCTCTCCCTCTGACTGAATTATGATCCCTCATATGTTTCTGAGCGCCGTCCTTATTCTTCCTTCAGTCTTCCACTGATCCTGTACATTTATTTAATTTCTCTTTCCCCGCTCCTCTCTCTCTCTTTCTCTCTTTCTTTCTCTTTTTCTTTCTCTCTCTCTTTCTCACCTCTCTGCCTCTCTCTTTTCCAGCCGGAGGCCAAACCCTAGCTTTAGCGGCCAAGGTAAGCTGAGGAACACAATGCAAGGCGGCTGTGATCCGTGTCTGCTTTGGAAACGAGGTTAATGTCTTTGAGAAAAGTCTATCTGGCAACAGACCCCTTTCAACTGATTCCATCGCTATGGGAGAAGAGGGGGTCTAGTTTGCAGCGAAGTAGAGCGCAGAGCATTTGCCTGCTGGTGTGTGGCCAAGAGCCCATATTAAATTACCTGTCTGCCAAGACAGTGGGATCAGTCCGCCTGTTGTTCCTTTCTTGAGATTGTTCCCTTCACAGAGGGGGCCAAAGCACTCTGGCAACTAGGAGGCCTTAGTGGGCTACTGCTCAGAGAGAGAGAGTGATGGAGAGAGAGAGAGAGAGAGAGAGAGAGAGAGAGAATCTCTGTGTGTGTGTATCTGTGTGTGTGTGTGTGTGAGAGAGAGAGAGAGAGAGAGAGAGAGAGAGAGAGAGAGAGAGAGAGATGGAGAGAGAGAGAGAGAGAACGAGATTGAGCACGTGAGAGATTGTGTGTGTCTGTTTGTGTGTGTGCCAAAAGCTTGCTCGTTTGCTGTTAGTCATTGGAGCAGACCTGGGTTGTCTTTCAAACACCTGGAATGGGAGGCGTTTGCACTTTTGGGATGCCTCCATTGGTTCCATTGCGTCAGGAAAGATCAATCACGCACAGCTTAAGTGTTTGAAAAAAGAAAAACAAATGCTATTTGAACCCAGGTCTGAATTCTGAACTGTCTGTTTGTATGCGTCTATGTTGCTATTCTTAGATTTGTGTTTAGCCTAATTTCTGTGTCTGTAGTTAATTGTTAATGTCATTGTCAGTCCATCACATCACCCCCCGTTGCTCTTATGTGACGGCAGCAGGTTTGAGTTAATGCCTTCAGAGCAGAGTCTCTGTCTAAACACAAACACACACACACAATCTCTCTCTCTCACACACAGATACACATACACACAGACCCCTCTCTCTCTCTCTCTCTCTCTCTCTCTCTCTCTCTCTCTCCCTCTCTCTCTCTCTCTCTCTCTCTCTCTCTCTCTCTCTCTCTCTCCTCTCTCACACACACTAGTTTTATTTAATTTAACCTTTATTTAACTGGTGATGGGAAGTTCAGGCTATTTTTACTGACTCTGATCTTTTCTCCTTCAGTCAAAATAACAAATCTTTATTTTGGTTCATTTGAGTCAGTAATGCCCAGAGCATGCAGGACCCCCTACCAGCAAATGGTGAACTGAAAACTGGAGTCATGATTCTACGAGCTGCTCGTTCACATGTCGTTCACCATAAGGGGCTTAGTGGAGATGTCATTTGTAACTGAGACTTGTAAATGTGTGCTGTAAATGTAATTTTTTTCATTTCTAGGCACACAAATAAGATTATCATGCATTTGAAATGAGGTCTAGTTGTGGCAGCAACCAGACTAGATTATGAACGACTCTTGGCGGAATGCATTGCTTGACTGCAGTGAGGGTGATAAATTAGTAGCCTGATGACTCACACTATGGCGATAAGCACAGTTGTTTGCAAACTGCAGCCCCCCAAATGATTTGTTCATGAGTTTGAGTTTGTTGAGCAGAGGCTGTGTATGTTTTGGTTTTACAAAGCTGTGTCCACTACAACATTCAATAATCAATGGATTTCAGTCATTCTAGCACCATGCGATCAATTATCAGTTCCAAACATGTATTCTTCTTCTCTATGCTCATGATCTATTTTCCTGTGCTCACATGACCGCCAAGTGGTGGTTGGAACCCATCTCTGGAGCCGCTGAGCCAGAGGAGCGTGTATTAATCCTGCTGTAGGACTCATTGTGGCCAGCACTAGCAGGTCAAACCAATGACTAAAATTAATGAGTCACTTAGAAAAACAAATCATGACTCTCGAGTCAGTAAAAATAATCGTTAAAAAAGACTGAATCGTTCGGGAACTGCATATCACTAAAACACACACTATATCTCTGTCACGCTTACTCTCTCTCTCTCACACACACACACACACACACACACACACACACACACACACACACACACACACACACACACACACACACACACAGCTCCACTCTGTCTCTTTGAGCTCCTGTGTCTGTGATGACTCACAGAGCCAAACACCCCAGAATAGCACAGTTTGATTGTGTTCTGTGTTTTTCTCCCCACACCAGTCCAGGATTAATGAGCCAACTGGGCGAATACAATCATGTTAGCTAGTCAAATGTACAGTCGTGGCCAAAAGTTTTGAGAACGACACAAATATTAATTTTCAGTCTGCTGCTTCAGTGTCTTTAGATATTTTTGTCAGATGTTACTATGGAATACTGAAGTATAATTACAAGCATTTCATAAGTGTCAAAGGGTTTTATTGACAATTACATGAAGTTGATGCAAAGAGTCAATATTTGCAGTGTTGACCTTCTTTTTCAAGACCTCTGCAATCCTCACTGGCATGCTGTCAATTAACTTCTGGGCCACATCCTGACTGATGGCAGCCCATTCTTGCATAATCAATGATTGGAGTTTGTCAGAATTTGTGGGTTTTTGTTTGTCCACCCGCCTCTTGAGAATTGACCACAAGTTCTCAATGGGATTAAGGTCTGGGGAGTTTCCTGGCCATGGACCCAAAATATCAATGTTTTGTTCCCCGAGCCACTTAGTTATCACTTTTACCCTATGGCAAGGTGCTCCATCATGCTGGAAAAGGCATTGTTCATCACCAAACTGTTCCTGGATGGTTGGGACAAGTTGCTTTCGGAGGATGTGTTGGTACAATTCTTTATTCATGGCTGTGTTCTTATGCAAAATTGTGAGTGAGCCCACTCTCTTGGCTGAGAAGCAATCCCACACATGAATGGTCTCAGGATGCTTTACTGTTGGCATGACACAGGACTGATGGTAGCGCTCACATTGTCTTCTCCGGACAAGCTTTTTTCCGGATGCCCCAAACAATCGGAAAGGGGATTCATCAGAGAAAATGATTTTACCCAAGTTCTCAGCAGTCCAATCCCTGTACCTTTTGCAGAATATCAGTCTGTCCCTGATGTTTTTCCTGGAGAGAAGTGGCTTCTTTGCTGCCCTTCTTGACACAAGGCCATCCTCCAAAAGTCTCACTGTGCGTGCAGATGCACTCACACCTGCCTGCTGCCATTCCTGAGCAAGCTCTGTACTGGTGGTGCCCCGATCCCGCAGCTGAATCAACTTTAGGAGACGGTCCTGGCGCTTGCTGGACTTTCTTGGGCGCCCTGAAGCCTTCTTCAAAACATTTGAACCGCTCTCCTTGAAGTTCTTGATGATCCGATAAATGGTTGATTTAGGTGCAATCTTACTGGCAGCAATATCCTTGCTTGTGAAGCCCTTTTTGTGCAAAGCAATGACGACAGCACGTTTTTCTTTGCAGTTAACCATGATTGACAGAGGAAGATGATTCCAAGCACCACCCTCCTTTTGAAGCTTCCAGTCTGTTATTCGAACTCAATCAGCATGACAGAGTGATCTCCAGCCTTGTCCTCATCAACACTCACACCTGTGTTAACGAGAGAATCACTGACATGATGTCAGCTGGTCCTTTTGTGGCAGGGCTGAAATGCAGTGGAAATGTTTTTTGAGGATTCAGTTCATTTGCATGGCAAAGAGGGACTTTGCAATTAATTGCAATTCATCTGATCACTCTTCATAACATTCTGGACTATATGCAAATTGCCATCATACAAACTGAGGCAGCAGACTTTGTGAAAATTTATATTTGTGTCATTCTCAAAACTTTTGGCCACGACTGTAGAGCTAACTTCTGTGTTATGTACAATGACCATCTGTTCAGGTAATCATGGAGATGACTGTCTTGTTTTTGAGTCAGTCACTGCATTTGGTTGCTTTGAAATACTGCTAAGAGTGATTTCAACCTGAAGTGCCCATTGATGCATGATGTCAAACAATAGTTTTTCCTAACCATTAAAACCTGACTATGAAAAACTCCAGGCCCTAGTTATAGCCTGCAGCTAGGGCTCAGAGTTTTCCCTTGTCAGGTTACTCCTTTTAGGGCCAGGACTTTTTCCTGACCATGTGACCTGACTGGGAAAACTCTTGGACCTATAGGCTATAACTAGAGCCAAGAGTTTTGCCTGGTAAGGTGACGCATCACAACCCTTTAACAGCAGCATCTGATCGTAGGAACAGGCCCTGTGTCCGACCTTCCTCCTTGTCTCGGAGAGATAATACGCTTTATTAACTGCACTGGCTCATCTATCACTATTTTAATCTGAGGCCAGATCTTTTCATTACACATCTGATAAGTCTCTCTCCCCTCTTTCTTCATCTCTCTCTCCCTCTCTCTCTTTTTCTCCCTCACTCTTTTTCTCTCTCTCTCCCTCCCTCCCTGTGGACACCTGGACTCACCTTGGCATTGTCACGACAATTCATCAGCAAGCCAAAGGAATGTACAATAGATTTTTGGGCAGCGTGCTAATACATTTCAAAGGAGCACAGGTCAAACCCTCTGGCCGTGTACCCAAATGACTTACACAGTAAAGGAGGAGTGATAGGGAAGGAGGGATGGAGTTGGAGGCAGAGAGGTTGGCTTTGGTACCAGCGTTCGGTATCGCATTATTCCGAGGAGTGGGCAGGGACAACTATTTGGGTGACATGGGTGACTCCCTAAAGTCAAAGTGAGAAATTCAATTAAAGTTGTTTTAATTCCACATTAACGTGGAGACGTAGAGCAGAGTTGAGGCTGTGTGTGTGTGTGCGTGCATGCTTGCATGTGTCTGTCTGTACATGCGTGTGTGTGCTAGCATGTATTTGTGTACGTGCATGTTTGGTCCGTGCCGTGACGCTATTTATCTTGCATAAGCGTGAGTTTTGTTGTGTTACAGCCTAAATTTAAATTTGATTTTAAAAAATGTCACTGGCCTACACACAATACCCCATAATGTCAAAGTACAATGATGTTTTTCAATTTTTTTAACAAATTAATAAAAATTGAGAGCTGAAATGTCTTGAGTCAGTAAGTACTCAACCCCTTTCTTATAGAAAGCCTAAAAAAGTTCAGGAGTAAAAATATGCTTAACAACTCACATAATAAGTTGCAATAATAGTGTGTAACATGATTTTTGAATGACTACCTCATCTCTGTACCCCACACATACAATTTTCTGTAAGGTCCCTCAGTCGAGCAGTGAATTTCAAACACAGATTCAACTACAATGACCAGGGAGGTTTTCCAATGCTTCGCAAAGGGAACCTATTTGTAGATGGATAAAAAAAAGCAGACATTGAATATCCCTTTCATGGTGAAGTTATTAATTACACATTGGATGGTGTATCAATACACCCAGTCACTACAACGATATAACTCAGTTGCCGGGAAGGAGGAAACTGCTCAGGGATTTCACCGTGAGGCCAATGGTGACGTTAAAACAGTTACAGAGTCTTATGTTTTCAAATATAGTACAACACGTTACTGCAGTACCACTCTACATATTTTCAAGCAGACTGGGAGATTATTTCACCTTTCAGCAGGACAATAACCTAAAACACAAGGCCAAATCTACACTGGAGTTGTTTACCAAGAAGACTGTGAATGTTCCTGAGTGGCTGAGTTTTGACTGCTTGAAAATCTATGGCAAGACCTGAAAATGGTTGTCTAGCAATGATCAACAACCACTTTGACAGAGCTTGAAGAATTTTGAAAATAATAATGGACAGATGTTGCACCATTCAGCTGTGGAAAGATCTTAGAGACTTACCCAGATAGACTCACAGCTGTAATCGCTGCCAAAGGTGCTTCTACAAAGTATTGACTCAGGGGTGTGAATACTTATGTAAATTAGCTATTGCTGTATTTCATTTTCAATAAATTTGCAAATATTTCTAAAAGCATGTTTTCACTTTGTCATTATAGGGTGTGTAGATAGGTGAGAAACACAACAAAATGTGGTATAAATCAAGGAGTATGAATACTTTCTGAAGGCACTGTACTGTAGATCTGGTAGCGGGCAGAGGGCCCATGTGTTTTAGTGAAAGGGCAGCGTGAGCATAATGTCTGACTGAGTGGAGCATCAGGGCCATGATCTCTTCTGGAGCACCTTTGTTATCAGAGGGTCAAAGTCAGGAGCTAGGAGAGAGGGGTGAGTAGCAGAGGAGGACTGACCTGGACGCAAGACCTGCTGGCCCTCACTGGAAATGCTATCTGGATATCATATTTGAAAGTCAAACACAGTGTACAGTTAGCATTGCATAGTCTAACTGGTCTGGAAGCAAGGCCCGGTGGCCCTCACTCGTGCTATCTGGGTACAAGGTCATCTTTGTAAGACAAACAGTGTATGCTACAGTTAGCATAGAGCAGGCACATTTAGCTTAGCCTAGCATATCTAAGCATGTCGTACAATAGCGTAGGAGAGCCCAGAGAGGCATAGCAACTAATTAGCACGTTAGCATGTAAGCGTAGCATAAATTACCACAGCATAATTACACACTTTACTCAGTAGATATTAGTCCTTGGTCTATTACATTATGAGTGGCCAAAGTGAAACCCCAAAGAGCTTACAAATTGCTAGATATACTGTATAGTGAGAGTTTAAACTGGCCCTTTAGCATAAAACCATTCTGTGTGCAGTTCCGCCACCTCAAATAATCCCATCATGACCTTTTGTGGTGTATGAAACCATTGCATTTCTTCAGATAGCATTGCATACTGTTGCATAGCTTAGCAGCGCTCAGCACAGTGTAGCGGTGGGCTGGAAATAGAACTGCAACAACTGCAGAACCATGTGAGGAAAAGCAGCACCCGGTGCCATATTTGTGTTTTGCTGTTCTTCAGATGATTAATAAGATGATGTTGCACTCCGCTAGGTAGGGACATGTACACAGAGGCAGACTTTAACAGATGCTTCTCTCACTAAAAAAACTCCCCTTTCTGCAAGTTCACAGTTTGATTCACATCAGCAGCAACTAGCTCTGGTTGTGTTTTCTCTCTTTATCTCTCTCTCTCTCTTTATCTCTCTCTCTCTCTCACACACACACACACACACACACACACACACACACACACACACACACACACACACACACACACAGACCAACATAAACACACATACACATTACACACACATGCACTTGTACACATACCATATTATTGTCTATCCTGATGCCTAGTCACTTTACCCTGCCTTCATGTACATATCTACCTCAAATACCTTATTATTATCTATCCTGATGCCTAGTCACTTTACCCTGCCTTCATGTACATATCTACCTCAAATACCTTATTATTATCTATCCTGATGCCTAGTCATTTACCCTGCCTTCATGTACATATCTACCTCAAATACCTTATTATTATCTATCCTGATGCCTAGTCACTTTACCCTGCCTTCATGTACATATCTACCATGTAATGGCCGTTGTAGTGAATGGACCAAGGCGCAGCAGGTTGAGTGCTCATCTTTAACTTTTATTGAACACTGAACAAAAAAACGTGTGTAGCCAGTTTCGCAGGCTACACACACAGCAATGCAAAATCAACTTCCCACAAAAGACAGGTGGAAAAAGGGCTACCTAAGTATGGCTCCCAATCAGCAACAACGAAGTACAGCTGTCCCTGATTGAGAGCCATACCAGGCTAAAACACAGAAGTGCAAAACAAGGATAGGGAACATATTCTATGTTTTATATTTCATTTATGAACATAGAAATATAAAATTTAGAACATACATCAAAACACCCAAAACAAACACCCCCTGCCACGCCCTGACCAAACTACTATAACAAATAACCCCTTTTACTGGTCAGGACGTGACATACCTCAAGTACCTCGTACCTCTGCACATAGATTATGTACATCTGGTACTGGTAGTCCCTGTATTTAGCTCCACATTGATCTGGTACTGGTACTCCCTGTATATAGCTCCACATTGAGCTGGTACTGGTACTCCCTGTATATAGCTCCACATTGATCTGGTACTGGTACTCCCTGTATATAGCTCCACATTGATCTGGTACTGGTAGTCCCTGTATTTAGCTCCACATTGATCTGGTACTGGTACTCCCTGTATATAGCTCCACATTGATCTGGTACTGGTACTCCCTGTATATAGCTCTACATTGATCTGGTACTGGTACTCCCTGTATATAGCTCCACATTGATCTGGTACTGGTACACCCTGTATATAGCTCCACATTGATCTGGACTGGTACTCCCTGTATATAGCTCAGCATTGATCTGGTACTGGTACTCCTTGTACAGTATATAGCTTCCTTCTTGTCTATTTATTTTATTGTTTTTGTTTTACTGTTTTTAAGCTCTGCATTGTTGGGAAGGGCTCGTAAGCAGGCATTTCACGGTAAAGTCTACAACAGTTGTATTCGGTGCATGTGACAAATAAAATTTGATTTGATTTGATGTTATCTCTCGTTGTGAGAGAGCACCCCACATCTTCAAATATTCACCCCTGCTCTACAGTTTTCTCTTTTTCTTCTTCTCCCTTCAAGTTCTCATCTAACTTTTAGTCAGGAGAACAGTTTTTTATCATTGCTATGTTTTTTTCTTTCCATCTTGCAGGCCGATTTGTTTTCCCCTCCAGTTTGATAGCAAGTATTATCTGGGTCAGTCATGAGCGCCAGTGCTCCCCAGCTAGCTTCCTCCAAAACAAAGGGGGATACGGATGCTATTCTTAGACACTCTGCGGTGCAGGGGTTGATCTCCTTTTATTGCGCTAGGTGACATGAATATTGCAGAACCGCAAGACTCCCTATGAGGGAATGAATTAGTACTGTTTTTCCACGTGAAAGTGCCTGTCAGTCTCTGTTACGTATATCAAGGCAGATATCTTCCTATCTTTTTTTTACCTCAGCATTACAAAAGGAATGAGTCATCTTTTATAATATATAATTTTCCCCCGGCTCCCAGAGTTATATAAGGTAGATTTTTGGATGGCTTCTTTATGACATTTCCCTAGGGCTTATGGGATTGAAGCGTACTGAAGGAAGATTATTGACTGGTTGTTTAATGTTATTCCATTAACCCCTAGAAAGTGAATGCAGAAGGTGAGCTCTGTAGGGAAGGTAAGTACTGCCTCCTTTATGGAGGATTACCACGTGTCCCTGTTGCCTCCTTCTTAAAATGCTTTGGCGAACATCTGAAGGGGAGGGCTCTCAGACCTTCTCCTCCAATACAGTTGAGAAGGAGGCGAGGAGATAAGATGCCAGGAATCACGGAAAGACTAATTGGAAATGGAGAAAATCACATCCATGATGACGTTATACTGTACATAATTGAGTAAACACACTCTGTGAACTACTGTTAACTACGGTTCCTTATTTGGTCACAGTGCTGTCATGACGTTGGCCTGGGGGGGAGGTTTATGACCCCCATAAATTGTTTATGACCTTTCCCCTTTGTCCTCTCTCTACTCTACCAATGTGACTATTGAAAATCCCTTTGTTAACATTGAGAGAGAGTCTGGTGACATCAAAAGATGGGAAACTGAACCATATTTGGGTAATCCAACCAGTTGATAATATGCGTTGGGACTTAATGAAAATGATGTCAGTTCAGTTGGCGTCTGAGACATGATTACTGATGATAGGACGACATAAACTGTATCTTGGAAAGTTTACACATTATAGTTAACAGATTCACATGGAATTGTTGTGCAATTTAAATGATTAAATATGAAACTATTTGTGAAAAGATGAAATGTAAATTAGCTTCTTAACGAGAGAACAGTTTGTCAGAAGAACACCACTCTGCTCACTCAGAGGCCCCGCCCAAGTGAACAGACATGGGGTGTAAACTATGAAACACAGCCCTCTCTCCCAGTCCTATATAAGCCCCTTTACGAAAATGTAACTTTCTGTTCCGAGGACGTAGGGCGACGGACCTACGTTAAAAGGGCTCAGATAACCTAACGAAGTCAGCATCGAAAACGTGAAGATGACGGTCAACACGCCGAAAGGATGAATTTCGACTATACCAGCCAGAATATAGCATGAGCTTAAAAGTATGGCAACTTGGTATGAACTTTGAACTCTTATTCACTCCAGAAGTGATACGGCCGTTGAGTTAGCAGCAGTCACTGTAAACGTGGGCTAGGCAAGGACGGACAGAGTATCCATTCTAACATGCTCCAGTGCACCACTAGACAGTCTTCAGAGGACCAGAGATCCATACTGGACAACTCGGCCTACCATCTACGACCAATCTACCGAAGCGCAGCTCAGAGTAAATATTTATTGCATTTTCCTTTTTCAAATGGGTGGTTATTTAGAATGCATAAGATTCTGTATTTACGATAGCATAGCTTCTCCCTTTGTTACTCCGTCTTCCCGCTCTTTCATTCAAACCCAACCCCCTTTCCTTTGTGTAACCAGCCATCATGTCGGCTCTGTCCACCAATGTATGATTCACTCTGTGTGGATGTAATTTTGTGTGATTATTTAGGTATTTAGTAAATAAATTATTAAACCAAATTTTGTATTGCTGATTCAACTTGTTAGCCAGGGTTCATGAAGATAACCAAGAATTTACAACTTTCAGATGAGACTAAACAAGGTGACGATTAAATATTGACTGCTACTGATGTAAAATATTACTAGGTCTTTAAGAGTTTATTCGGAAGATAACAGCTCTATAAATATTATTTCCTGGTGCCCCAACTTTCTAGTTAATTACATTCACCTGATTAGCTTAATCAGGTAATATGAATTACAGAAATTGATTTTATAGAATAGCATGTCATATCACTTAATCCGGCATAGCCAAAGACACGACAGTGCTATAAGTGTTAAATGGTGCTTTGGAGTAGGCATACAGATGAATGAGTGTTTTAACTGGCTTGTAATCGTTTAATCAAAATTAACACTCTTAAATTAAATTAAACCAAGGGAATTTATAAACAAATCCCTCATTTCCAGCAATCCAGCACTTGATTGGTCAAGATTACACTACTCATTTCAGTTTTAAAGAGTAAACAGTATCAGGAAATAACTACAATTAGCTCAGGGATCCAGGGAGTAAGTGGAATATGATTGGATGAGACAAAACAAACTCAAGGTGAAAGGTCCCCTGAGAGCATCCACACTTCAAGTTTTGCAGTCTGCACCTGTAACGGTAGGCCTATTTAGAAAACTCTTCTCTCTCCCTCCATCCTGCTAACATCACCTTTACCCAAAGGTGAGGCTGTCCGATTGAGTGTGCTTATCTACAAAGCTTTTTTTATTTCTATCCATGGCCTCCTCCCTTATTGCCTGATTGCTTCGCCTCACTTGATAGGTTTTGTGTACCATCAATATTTTAGTCAGAGATTAATTTCACTG
Organism: Salmo salar; assembly: GCF_965601325.2. Taxonomy (NCBI): domain Eukaryota; kingdom Metazoa; phylum Chordata; class Actinopteri; order Salmoniformes; family Salmonidae; genus Salmo; species Salmo salar. Next base: position 56,853,104 of record NC_138297.1, read on the forward strand.
TAGAATTTAAGTGTTGGAAAAGCTCTCACCAATCAGATAACATTTATAAAGCCATACTTGACCCTGAGTGGGGGGAGAGAAAGGGAGTATTATCGAGCCCCCACAGCTCATCAAATTCACCTCAGACTTTTTCAACCTAATAGGATTCTCATCCTCCAATTGGACGATCGAGATGCACGACCGCACCTCGACCATTAACTCATTACCAGCGCATTTACAGCCGCGGCGCCGTTATCGAGCTGTCCTGATAGTTCACGTTTCACTTTTTTATTTATATATCTAGAAACATTAAGTTCATTTTCAACCAACATCACAATGCTAATCCCTGGCTAAAACCGCCCGGTCAACCACATTAAACCATAATGTGTTTAAGGTGACCTCGCCTGGGAAGATTCACCACACGTATGGTCCTGCGACAAGCCCCTGATATCCAAGGAAATAGACTCCCTTTATTGTTTTATTACTTTTACATCAACAGTATTCATGAACTAACAACATTTTTCCCACTCAATATTGATAATAATACAATGCAATAATATGCAATGTTCTAGTTCTTGTGACTTTGTTCCTAATAAAACTCCATTTACTTGTTTCCTATTTATTCAATGGTTGGATTAACACAGAAACAGACGCTTTCCATTTTTCCTACTAATGTCAAAATATGGCTTGTAAATGACTGTCTTCTACCAACAACCATCACAAGGTCCATTAGCGGAAGCACACATTGGCTTTTGAAATGTAGATTTCCCTCAATTAAGGCTTTATTTGTCAACCTTGAGCGGAATGAATCGTATTTCAAAAGAGCTCACAGCACAGATCGCTCCATACAGCAAATAAAAGCTCCATTACCACAACTGCATCATTTGTTATCATAACAAAGTGTTTGTGTCGTGCTTAACCCGACTAAATTGCCCGGGCCGCAGGCTAAGGGATATTGACTGCTCAGCCATCTATTAATCATCGGCCCTGCCTTATCGAACGCTTTGTTCAAGGTGAACTGTCCATATTTGCATCTGCCGCCCAATACTAGCTCTCTATCCATCTTGGGGTAGATGACTGAAAAGCTGTGCAGTAAATTGAAGGCTAGATGGAGGCTAAGGCAGGGCTGCTATCCATGGGTTGTGATTGAGATGATGCACCACCGTTACAGAGTGTACTGTGCCGTTATTGTAAATCTTGATTCACGATGCTGATTTAACTATATATATATATATATGTGTGTGTTCTTTCTTATGTAACGATTTCAGCGATCCTGAACACCCACCAGGCCACTGAGTTTAGAAGTGGACTGACTTTAGAAGTGGGTAGAGAATAGAGAAGGACAATCAACAAACACTTAATGCAGGACAGAACTCTGTCCTTGTTAAACATCTTGTTCTCTATTTTATATAAAGGGAAAGATACAGTTACATGGGCAACCTTCAAATCCAGTATTGTACTGGAGTATCAAATACACACACACTCACACACACCCACACTCACACACAACATGCCATACTGTACCTCTGAATGTATCATTTGGTGTATATATGACCACTGTATAAGTGACAAAGCAAAATCATCTTTGGTCTTTATTGTGTGGCGGTGGCACAATCCCAACGACAGCTTGACACATTTGACAAGGTCAGATATCTCTAGGCTGCAAATCAATACCCAATTAAACCCACCGAAACACTAACGTCCTGTAAATTGATGGGGGCGACCGAAGCAGCAAGTCCCAGGCCTGAGCCCTAACAGTTTAATGAATCAATGGTATCACGGAGGGGTAGTGTTCATTTCCTCCCCCCTAGGCTGAACAGTTCTGTACAGGAAGTGGGTAGAGTGCTCAGCCTATTCCGATTCCAGCATCACCACTCCGCAGTTCATAGTGAGGTCAGAGGTGATGGTTTCACACTATGGGCTCCAATACCTCTGTCAGTAGTGACTGTGTCCATGGTTACTGATGGGTTCCATACACGGGCAGTTTGGTACGATGGGTGGCTGATGACATCCGGTCCAATCAATAGCTTTGATATTGGCAAATCATTTCCAATATTGTGGTAATTAGAGAATGTAGATATAACAGGGATAAATCACATCTGAAAGCCTATATCCCCAGATGATGAAATATCAAACAGTTGTGAATGTAGCTACTGCTCCCTGAAGGAAGGAACAAGGTCTAACATACTATGGGTAGTCAATGACCAATCCTGTTCAGCTGAAGCATACTGAAATCCCGCCCAACGTGCCAATGGATGCCAAGCCTACCCTCGGAAGCCACGCCTTCCTGGCTATAATAACGGAGCTTGCATCCATTTGCTCAATTCAGTACCACTCTTCAGCTAGCCCAATGTTATACCTTGTTCCCTCCTTCAGGGAACAATAGTTATATTCATAACTGTATGCTCTCTTCAGTCAGTATAACATACTATGGGGACATACAATCACACCTCAACCCAGCTCAGAGGGTACCAAACTAGGAGCCCACAGTAGCCCAAGCACACACAGGTTCGACCGGCTCCAAGAATGGGTTACAGAACTCAAAGTTTTCCCTAATACCGACCCGAGAAGCCTGAACTGTCAGAGCCCCATATAGGGAACCAGAACATGCTGCAAATTGGCTATGCGCATTGATATGCTGCCACTGCAGCCCAAGTCCCTAGACCCCACGGTTGCAAGAATGATACTTACCTTGCAACCCTGAAATGTCGTACAAGGAACCACAAGTCCAAAACAACAGAACACCTGTTGGGACTTGGTAAACCAACAGGGAACGGTGGCAGGGAACTGTGGTAACCCTGATAAATGCGCGCAGCCGCACATCAAGGCACCCAAAGCTCAAACCCACAGGGAAACTGTGGTAACCCAGACCAAATGCTGCCTAACTTCAACCATGGCAGCCCAAGTCCCTACACCCGAGACCTGAGGAGACTGGAATACCAGAACTCCCACAAGGAACCGCAAATTAAAAACAACTGGGCACCTGCTGTGACTTGCACATTTGCTCGCCGCCTCATCGACGAACCATGGCAGCCCAATTCGCCTAGAAGCACCCTACCCTGAGCTGGATTGGCGAAATAGACAAAAAGCTGGTCACAAATGCGGATATCCTTGGCCAACCCATATAAGGGCATAAAGCGCGCACCGGTCACAGGCTATGCAACCTCCATTGTTGACTGGAAGCAAACAAAGGTGAGAAAGGGAACAGCTCGAAAGCCAAGGACCTGTAAGACATAGGCATGACCTTGGGAGAAAAAGCTAAATTAGGACGTAACATCACTTTGGAGTCGACAGGTACAAACTCCAAACAGGAAGGGTGTACTGACAACGCGTGCAGATCCACAATGCACTTGGCCGACGCCAAGGCCCTGAGCAGGGCAGTATTGTAAGAAAGGACCTTCAGGTGGTTCAAACTCCAGTGGTTCAAACGGAAGCTCACACAGAGCGTCCAGGACGAAAGCTAGGTCCCAGATCGATGCCATAGGCTTAGACACTGGTCTGAGCTGACACACGCCTTTCAGGACGTGCACCTCCAGAGGATGAGAACCTGGGGTAGAGCCATCAATCCCTACAAGACACGCCAAGTTGACTGCCATATAAACCTTCAATGTAGAAAAAGAAAGGCTCTGCTCAAAAAGCTCTTGCAAGAACATCAAGTTGTCCACCAAAGGGTTCTGAAAAAAGAGAAACTCCTTTAACGTGACACGAACCCTCAAACGCACACCACTTATATGTATACAACACTCTCGGCGCACGCGTTGACTGTACAGTCATAATCATGTTTGAGGGTAAACCCCTGGCCATCAAATTCAACCTTTCAGGGGCCCAAACCTTAGATCCCATATCTGCGGTCGTGGGTGCCAAATTCTCCCACCTTGAGATGCTTCTTTAAAAACAAACATGTCCAGGATGGGACGCATCGTTCCATCGCTCTAGGGAACTAAGAAGTGCCAGCTGTACCAACCGCTCTGTACTTCTGACACGGAGATCACCCGAACAGCCTGCTTTTGAAGGAGGCGCTAGGACCTTGGGGACCATTGACGTAATGACACCACGAAAAGGAGGAGGATGCACAGCGAACTGCAGACCATACCCCCCATCACCCATGGTGAAACTGCAAATGCCCTCCACTGGATGGAGCACGCTGCCAGTCTCCCATACATTATGTCCTGAAGTGGCAGAGCGCCACCCTGGGATAATTATTATTTTTTGTCATGCATGTTTTCATATCCACCACTCATGACATCTGTGTGTCTGAACGTGGGGAAGGAACTGTGTATGCTGATACCAGGTGAAACTGGCTCATCCAAATAAATCTGCCTGTCCCTCTCAGGAATCCCGAGAACCGGCACTGTTTATTTGGAAGCACCGTGCTAGTATTAGCCCCCTTGTTAACCTCTAGATCTGTGTAACTCGCCACTCATTGGCAAAATCTTTAAACAGGGGTAAGCGATGCTTCACCGCCGCAGGGACAGAAAGTATATACTTTCCCCCAAACCTGGAGGAAGTCCGCTGCGGGGGAAAAAACGCCATTAAAGGTACATTCACCACCAATGGTTAACTCTCCCCCATCGAATCCATAGCCGGGGCTTCAGGCCGCCCCCGGGCTGATGTCATCAGACTCACACTCTGAAAACCCTCCAGAGCCAATCAGGGATAGTATATCATCCCCGGAATACGGACTCTGAACACCGCAAGAGAAATAGGAATGAGCCTCACTCGGCTGGGATGACACCCCTATCAGGTCTGACCACCAATCTTCCTCACAAAGTTAGCCCGACTCCCAATGGAAGTTGAACCCAGCCGGAGACAATGGTCACACAAACTGGTCCGAGCCAAGGCCTCCTGAGCGTCTTTCCACCCCAGGCAACAGGACAGCACTTGTGAGTATATTTCATTTCCATTGAGAAACCACATGCCCTAGGACACAGTCGGAGATTCAAACTTGGCTTTTTTAACTTACTCTTACCACTGGCCATCTCTCTCCCCACTAACGGACAGCTAAGTCGGAGCCGAATATCGTAGCCTTCATAAGCTTGAAAAGTTTGTAATTTGCATGACACGTTCTTCCTTCAGGCAAGCTGAAGAGTGAGAAATTGAAGAAATGGATGCGAGCCCCGTTATAGAGCGTTGCCAGTTGACGCACGACACCTCCTGGTGGCCATGTTGGAAAACCACTGCATCAATTATTTCGACAACAACAGCTGAGTGGCAACCCCAAGCTTCATGATAACAGTGCTTAAAAGTAGGTGATTCATCACCACGGTCAATTTTTGTGCAGTATTTGGCTTCTCTAAAAAGGCAGGAAAGAAAACGAGAAATAAATATTTTTACAGATTACCTGCAATCTTGAAACACGATGGAGATAAGACTCAAGAACTGTCAGAAAGCGAATAAATATTTTTGCACACCAAGACCTGAACCCAGACAGCTATCAGTACAGGATATGCTCCGGTCATTTTATCACTGGAAAGTCGATTTTGAGTTTAGTTTAGCTGTTACGTTAACCAGGTGCAACTTGACTAAGTTTGCCAACATTAGCTAGCTAGATAGCTTCTAGTCTAGGTATAAGCATGTGTCATGTGAGTTTCAAGTTTTGGGGAAGCAAGTTTTTCACCAAAAAAATGTACCTTTATAACAAATGATTAAATGCATCTATTATCACATTTGCAGACTAATGTAAGCCTACTATTACTAGATTGGATAGTCACTCTCCATCAACTCTATTGAAATTGCATCCAAAATAGATAATCCTGTTCTAGATTGATATATACATGTAGACACTTCGAAAAGGGATGCAAGCTTTTGTTTGCTTAATGTTAAATACAGCAGCCAACAGAACTCACAGGTTTTTTGAAATAAGAGTGAATGCACATTGGCTGTTGGCTATAGCAGTTATTTATTCAGACCCATAACCATTTAATGTTCCTGAAGAGAAGTGAAAGCATTCTGCATCTAATTCTAGTCCTATATTATTCAACAATGTCATTGGAATGATGAAGATAAGGACAACTAAACGTATTTAATTTAACTGTTGATAGCGAAGAAGGAATGAAGCAACAACGGAGAGAGAAAGAGGAGGAAATATTATGAAAAGTATATATGCGTCCGCTTACTAATTATACAAATAGGCCGTATTATATTTCTAAATGACACTGAACAAAAATATAAACGTAACACGCAACAATTTCAAAGATTTTACTGAGTTACAGTTCATATAAGGAACTAAGTCAATGGTAAAAAATTAATTAGGCCCTAATCTATGGATTTCATATGACTGGGAATACTGATATGCAGTGCAACACATCTGCTTCGCATAGAGTTGATCAGGCTGTTGATTGTGGCCTTTGGAATGTTGTTCCACTCCTCTTCAATGGCTATGCGAAGTTTATAGATATTGGGGGGAACTGGAACACTCTGTTTTTCACGTTGATCCAGAGCGTCCCAAGCATGCTCAATGGGTGACATGTCTGGTGAATATGCAGGCCATGGAAGAACTGGGACGTTTTCAGCTTCCAGGAATTGTGTACAGATCCTTGTGACATAGGGCCGTGTATTATCATGCTGAAACATGAGGTGATGGTGGCAAGACAATGGGCCTCAGGATCTTGTCACAGTATCTCTGTGCATTGAAATTGCCATCGATAAAATGCAATTGTGTTCGTTGTCTGAAGTTTATGCCTGCCCATACCATAACCCCACCTCCACCATGGGGCACTCTGTTCACAACGTTGACATCAGAAAACCACTCTCCCACATGATGCCATACACGCTGTCTTGCCGGTACAATTTAAACCGGGATTCATCCTTGAGGAGCACCCTTCTCCAGCGTGCCAGTGGCCATTGAAGGTAAACATTTGCTTACTGAAGTCGGTAATGACGCAGAAACTGCAGTCGGGTCAAGACCCTGGTGAGGACGACAAGCAGGCACATGAGCTTCCCTGAGACCGTTTCTGACAGTTTGTGCAGAAATGATTCTGCACCGCAGGTGAAGAAGCTGGATGTGGAGGTGCTGGGCTGGAGTGGTTACACGTGGTCTGAGGTTGTGAGGTCAGTTGGACATATTGCCAAATTCTCTAAAATGACGTTGGAGGCATTTTATGATAGAGAAATTAACATCCAATTCTCTGGCAACAGCTCAGGTGAACATTCCTGCAGTCAGCATGCCAATTGCACACTCCCTCAAAACTTGAGACATCTGTGGCACTGTGTTGTGTGACTAACCTGCTCCTTTTAGAGTGGACTTTTATTGTTCCCAGCACAAGGTGCACCTGTGTAATGATCATACTGTTTAATCAGCTTCTTGATATGCCTCACCTGTCAGGTGGATGAATTATCTTGGCAAAGGAGAAAGGCTCACTAACAGGGATTTGCGAGAAATAAGCTTTCTGTGCATATGGACAATTTCTGGGATCTTTTGTTTCAGCTCATGAAACATGGGACCAATACTTTACAGGTTGCGTTTATATTTTTGTTCAGTATAAAATACAATTTGCTAGCCTATAATTGTAACTTTGTAGGCCGCATGTGCTGCACCAGAATTGCATGTTCTCTCCCTGCTTTATCATGGTTTGACTGTGCGTAATTCCAGTCCATATATAATACAGTATAATACAATACAGTACAGTAATACAGTTCCCACTAAAAAAGATTAGCCTACTGGAGATAGTTTCATTCATTTACCCAAGAGAGCCTATAGCTAGCTACATCTATGGGCTTTTATGTTTTTCTGTCGTGCAGTAGCCAATATCAGTGGTAGAAAAAGTACCCAATTGTCATACTTGAGTAAAAGTAAAGATACCTTAAAAGAAAATGACTCAAGTAAAAGTGAAAGTCACCCAGTAAAATACTATGTGAGTAAAAGTCTAAAAGTATTAGGTTTTAAAAATACTTAAGTATCAAAAGTAAATGTAATTCCTAAAAGTAAAAGTATAAATCATTTCAAATTGCTTATATTAAGCAAACCAAACGGCACCATTTGATTTTTTTAATTTTTATTTACAGATAGCCAGGGGCACACTCCAACACTCCAACATATTTTACAAATGAAAAAGCATGTGTGTTTAGTGAGTCCACCAGATCAGGGGCAGTAGGGATGACCATGAATGTTCTCTTGATAAATGTGTGAATTGGACAATTTTCCAGGTTCTGCTAAGCATTGAAAATGTAACTAGTATTTTGGGGTGTCAGGGAAAATGTATGGAGTTAAAAGTACAACATTTTCTTTAGGAATGTAGTTTAGTAAAGTACAGATACCCCAAAAATGACTTAAGTAGTACTTTAAAGTATTTTTACTTAAGTACTTTACACCACTGGCCTATATCATATATGTATTGGATAACGGCACAATCATTTGGGCTTTTTGGGCTTGGGCTCATTAAATTTCTTTAATGTAGGGCTCATAAAATGTATTTAATGTAGGGCTCATTAGCCTCAGGTAGGATCAGACTTGAATTTTCCATCAAAGCTCTCAACAAATCTAGAATTAGGCCTATTTATATGCTTTATAATGCTTTTGAATGACACTTCCGGATTTGGCGGGAAATACCGGGTCAACCCAGGAGAAAAGTGATTTCTTCTCAGATGGAACATTTGTAAAATACCGGGAAAATATTAAACTCTACCTGGGATGTATCTCAATAGTCATACGTGGCCTCCTTTCCTTGAGCCCTTATACCTTCCTCTAATATGAAAACACAAGCAAGAACTGCTTGGTGAAAGCAATATGGGAGGTGCCTACCAAGTTTGCTCTCATCTGTTCACTTGTCTTAGGTTAGTGATGATGGATGGAAGAGAGGAAGCCATTTTAGATAATTGAGATGCATCACTAGTAAGGGGACCTCTACGTTATATCTACGTTGTCTCTCCATCTCTAAATTACTTGCATTATTCTTCATGTACTCTCCACAGGCCATGTACTCTCCCCCTTGCTCCCTCTCTCATTTCCCACTATCTATCCCGCTGGCGGGAACGACTAGGACTTATATTGGGAATGATTGGAATGGCTGGTCCTGTCCATCTGTGGCTTAAATCACTGCTGTGTATCTGTCATTCTCCGATGGCGAGGACCACGCTAACGCGCGCCACGCACGACGGATAGGCCCGTATTTCTCATGTAGCCGTGCGACTTCTCATAACTGATGATAGCATTTCGCATGGCAAACGGGTATCTAATGGCGGTAGTAAGAGTGCACGTCGTACATTAGGCAGGCATTAAAGACCAAACACGCTTCCGTTGCAGTGATTTAGACCACTGATGAATTGTGGTATAGGGGGATTTGTGTTTGGAGGAATAGTGAACAATGATGACTTTGTTTATTTATATCATTACGTCATTAGCCACTTAACTTAGCGCCGCTCCCCCCGCCTCCATCTTAGTGCAGATATTCAAAAGACAAGGTGTATTGTGAGTAATTAACCTGCGAGTTTGTTCTCCCATCTGATCTAAATAGGTCATCAAAGGCAGATGGAGGAGCTGTGATCTAGCACTGTGTACACAGTAAATGTACTTAGAATTAATAACTTGGTTAATGTTTACAGTATACTAAATTACATCCCTATGGTATTCCACCTAACCATACACAAACATTATCCACATTATCCCCCCTCCATCTACTACACATGTCTATGTAGCTGTACCAGTGGAGGCTGCTGAGGGGAGGACGGCTCATAATAATGACTTGAACGGAGCGAATGGAATGGCATCAAACCATGTGTTTCATGTATTTGATACCAGTCCACTGATTCCACTCCAGCCATTACCAGGAGCCCGTCCTCCCCAATTAAGGTGCCACCAACCTCCTGTGGCTGTAGAACATGTAGAATTAGTAGTTTGTACTTAGTTAGTTAAACTAAGTAGTTATTAAGACTTTTATCTAGCTTCATTTTTTTATGTTGTCCATTAAACTCTACAAATGCTATAGATGTATTTACTGTACCATAGCGATTACAGAGCCGCTCCCTCCCTAATAAGTGCTGTCACTTTAAAATGCTGCTGTTTCTCCTCCAGCTACAGCCAGTTATACTAATGGGAATAGCTTTGGAATCTCGCATTTGGCAGGAGGGAGTCGACGCTGCTTCTGTGTCCTCTGCTCTCCTCCCAAATTCCTGTTGATGGATCTGTTCATTTAACATTAGCCCCGAGGCGAGGCGAGGATAAGCAGCGGCCTCTAAAAATACCCCTTTTGTGATATTGGCGCCGAAAAAACAGATGGGTGAAATTGCATTCAAAATGGAGACCATTCATCTCCTCTCCATACTATACACTACTGGCCCACGGTGCACGTGAGCCACGCCAATACTAACGAACGTATACCGCTTTCCTTCCCTCCCCTGCGCCTGAAATATTGATATTCATGTGGAAATGCTACCCTTTATAAACATAATAGCATAAACAAATTGGGAATTTGGTTCGGGGCCAAGGAAACAGAGGCGAGAGGAGCTTTTGGCAAACTCACGAGTCAACATCTGCGCATCTCAGCGAAGCATGATGAATTCTTTACTCTGTGTCAATCAGAGTGCATTTGCAGAGTGAGAGGACCATGCAGTAATAAATCTAAAAATGGGGTTGTCATAGAAACAGTGTGAGGTGCCCGTGCCATGTAAAGTTTTAATTGTCATAAAAAGAAGCCCTCTGGAATCAAATGTCAACAATTAACTGGCCTGAGCCGGGTTCTGCTAAAACGAAGGGCTTTTGAGTTTCCCATTAATCAAGCTTGTATCATGGGGAAAGAACAAGAATATGCCACTGTTGAAGGGACTTATTTTCCACCCCAGAAGAATGATTTGCATTTATATAGCGCCTTTTCTCTAACTGATAGTGCTTTGCATTGCATGAGGGGAATTCACAGCACTCCTTCTATCACCAATGTGCAGCACCCACCTGGGTGATGCTCTCTTGTCATTTTGCTCCAGAATACTCACAATACACATTATCTCAAAGAGGAGGTTAGGGAAAAGATCACTGTAATTTATAAATAACATTCTCCAAACCCAGTACCACAGTCAAGGATTATACGACTGCAAAACGGTCTAGCATCTCTCCTCTAGATCTGTATGCTTTCTTATGGAGATATTATTCAGTTCTCTACTCCCGTCTTCGCCCCGCTCCTCTAAGTGAGACGAAAAGGAGTGAGATGTGGTCACTCACTCATGTCTAAGAAGACCTTGGAGGAACAGTGCTCCCGGTGGGACTGACAGAGCAGCCTTGATAGATAGGTTACGCTGGCAGACAGGCCCAGACGAACCAAGACACCGTGACGGCACTTAACCAGGTACACTAAAGGAACCATATAACATAGAGTTAAGAGTTATTAGAGTTATATGATCAAATGTATTCCATCAGGGCCATTCGCTAATGCATTATCACTAGTATCGCTACAATAGATAATGGTGTTGATGTAGGCCTATAATCAGGCCTAGGTGAATTGTGGAGGAGAAAATAGGGAATAGGGAGAAAAAAAGCATTGAGGAGTCCTAAACCAACCCCCAGCCCCGACCCTGAGGCACCTGTGTAGATCTGAGAGGATTGGAACAGGTATGAGTAATATGATAATGGGCCCATTTTGGTTAAGGGCCTAGGAGGAAAAGGGAAGGAGTCCATTTGGGAGCAAATGTGTCTTTTGGTCAAAACAACTACCTATGGAAATGGAATTGAAATCATGTGACATAAAACCTTCATTAATTGGAAATGGAATTGAAATTATGTGACATAAAACCTTGATTCATTTATTTTCAAAAGACAACACTCTCCGTGCGTTAGATCCAACACAGTAGACAGTAGACACACCGCCCTGAAGGCTTTTCTGTCCCCCACCCACCGTTCGTTCTCACATAAAACCATTCATTCATTCATTTCGGTGACCGTCAAACCGGCTGCGACAGACGTAATTCCAACAGCCGGGCGTCAAAGTGAAGGACGAATTGCAGGGGTACATTTTGATTCATACACCCCACAGCGGTCCCACGGCAACGGAGCCTCTCAGCGTCACACACCGTGCCGTCCGTATAACCCCCAGTGTCTTCATCTGTGTAATGAGCTGGAGGGCTGTACTCTACTCTTTCCATCTCTCCATTTTTGTCTGTCCCATGGGTTGGGTAAAGCAAGAAAGAAAAAATTTGTTAATTAGGCTGAATTGAGTTTGTTAATTATAATCCCGGCGACTGCTAGCATTGCTTGTCATCCGTCAGACCAATGAACTGTGCGAAAGTATTAATTGCAATCGCTTAGTTATACATCTTAATTAACTTCCAAAAACAGCCCTTTTTCAAATTTATAGCCGTATGCGTTTTTTGTGAAATGTTTTCCAATTAAACGTTTGAGACGCTGAATCAAAAGCGATACATAAAACAGCAGGGGAAGGCTGGTATTCTCTGAGATTAAAGTGAAATAATAATAATTGCAAAAACATAGTTTTGTGAACACAATGGTTAAAACAGATTAAATCTTGAATGCCTTGAATACTAGTGATGAAGAAACAACACATACAGAAGAGAATTCAGTGGAAAACTGTTTTAATTTCCTGTCTTCTGTAACCTCTTTCACCATCTAACCAACATATTAGCCAACACGTAATACATATCTGAAATCCTCAAGATGTTTCATAATTGAACACCAAAAATGTTGATATATTCACCAGGAGGCATGACACACCCTTTTGAGTACACTAAGTCAAAACCATATTTTCAGTTCACATTTGGTAGACTGGGTACAGCAGATTAGATAAACTGGGACACCATTATTAGAGTCCTAATTGTACCCCAATGACAATTCAATTACATTTGTGTGATTAGGAAACATCTGAGGATTTCAGAAATGTATCATGTATTGGGCTAATATGTTGGATAGATGTCTGAAGAGGTTACAGGCTGGAAATTCAAAAAGTCTCCCACGTTTTCTTAATTAACTCAAATAACAGTTTTCTTAATAACAGTACTAATAACAGTATTAACAACAGTACTAATAACAGTACTAATAACAGTACTAATAACAGTACTAATATCAGTATTCATAACAGTATTAATAACAGTATTAATAACAGCACTAATAACAGTATTAATAACAGTATTAATAACATTACTAATAACAGTGTTAATAACAGTACTAATAACAGTACTAATAACAGTATTCATAACATTACTAATAACATTACTAATAGCAGTGTTAATAACAGTATTAATAATAGTACTAATAACAGTGTTAATAAGAGTATTAATAACGGTATTAATAACAGTACTAATAACAGTATTAATAACAGTATTAATAACATTACTAATAACAGTATTCATAACAGTACTAATGACATTATTATGGAAGTCAAATCAAATGTATTTATATAGCCCTTCTTACATCAGCTGATATATCAAAGTGCTGTACAGAAACCCAGCCTAAAACCCCAAACAGCAAGCAATGCAGGTGTAGAAGCACGGTGACTAGGAAAAACCCTAGCAAGGCCAAAACCTAGGAAGAAACCTAGAGAGGAACCAGGCTATGAGGGGTGGCAAGTCCTCTTCTGGCTGTGCCGGGTGGAGATTATAACAGAACATGGCCAAGATGTTCAAATGTTCATAAATGACCAGCATGGTCAAATAATAGTAATCACAGTGAACAGGTCAGGGTTCCATAGCCGCAGGCAGAACAGTTGAAACTGGAGCAGCAGCACGGCTAGGTGGACTGGGGACAGCAAGGAGTCATCATGCCAGGTAGTCCTGAGGCATGGTCCTAGGGCTCAGGTCCTCCGAGAGAGAGAGAAAGAAAGAAAGAATTAGAGAGAACATACTTAAATTCACACAGGACACTGGATAAGACAGGAGAAATACTCCAGATATAACAGACAGACCCTAGCCCCCCGACACATAAACTACTGCAGCATAAATACTGGAGGCTGAGACAGGAGGGGTCAGGAGACACTGTGGCCCCATCCGATGATACCCCCAGACAGGGACAAACAGGCAGGATATAACCCCACCCACTTTGCCAAAGCACAGCCCCCACACCACTAGAGGGATATCTTCAACCACCAATTTACCATCCTAAGACAAGGCCGAGTATAGCCCACAAAGATCTCCGCCACGGCACAACCCAGGGGGGGGGGGGGGGGGGGGGGGGCGCCAACTCAGACAGGAAGACCACGTCAGTGACTCAACCCACTAAAGTGACGCACCCCTCCTAGGGACGGCATGGAAGAGCACCAGTAAGCCAGTGACTCAGCCCCTGTAATAGGGTTAGAGGCAGAGAATCCCAGTGGAGAGAGGGGAACCGGCCAGGCAGACAGCAAGGGTGGTTCGTTGCTCCGTGCCTTTCCATTCACCTTCACACTCCTGTGCCAGACTACACTCAATCATAGGACCTACTGAAGAGATGAGTCTTCAATAAAAACTTAAAGGTTGAGACCGAGTCTGCGTCTCTCACATGGGTAGGCAGACCGTTTCATAAACATGGAGCTCTATAGGAGAAAGCCCTGCCTCCAGCTGTTTGCTTAGAAATTTTAGGGACAATTAGGAGGCCTGCGTCTTGTGACCGTAGCGTACGTGTAGGTATGTACGGCAGGACCAAATCGGGAAGATAGGTAGGAGCAAGCCCATGTAATGCTTTGTAGGTTAGCAGTAAAACCTTGAAATCAGCCCTTGCCTTAACAGGAAGCCAGTGTAGGGACGCTAGCACTGGAGTAATATGATCACATTTTGGGGTTCTAGTCAGGATTCTAGCAGCCGTATTTAGCACTAACTGAAGTTTATTTAGTGCTTTATCCGGGTAGCTTTATCTATGAGACTGTCTTATCTTTATCTATGAGACTGTCTGAATTTTGCTACTCCATGTTGTCCTACTTTAGCTAGCTACTGTATGGTTGGTAAAGCAAGACAACTGCAAAATAGATAGAATTACAAAATGTAAACATGGCAACTTGTTTTGATGTATTTTGATGCACCAGTACAATGTGTACACATTTATATCACAATTTGGCACAGTGCATTTGTTATGACAGTTTTATAACCTTAACATCAAAACAGAAAAAAGATCTATCACTGATCTTACTATGTGCTTTGCAGGGTGAGCTTCCTGTTTGAAGCTAGCTCTGCCCCCACGTATGATGTCACACCAAGAAAGTGATGTGAATTTGATCATGTGGTTTCTCTGCAGGGGCTTAGTAACAATAGTTTTTATTTTCTCTTGTCAGACCAAAAAATAAATGCATCAGGATTTTTATCAGACATTTTTCTGTTGTCCTCTGTTATGTGAGTGATCAGTTGTGGCTTTGGGGCTGACCAATAACAAAAAGCCCCTTTTCCTGTCTATGGTCACCTGTGGGTTCTTCACCACCATAACCCCAAAGGCTCCAGCAGCTAGTCAAAGACGCTGTAGAACCACAGCAGGTGCTATAAATGAGTCTCTCTCTCAAAGCACCACTTCAACATCTTCATCACCACGTGTGTAGGTCTATGCATGTGAAAACAGATGATGATGATGACAGAGTATAATGCTATGTTTAGGATCATGATGTATTTCCCTCAGCCCAGATCCCTCAATGAACAGCAGAAAGCTGCAAGAGGAGCCAATTAAACGTGCATAGTCAAGTGTGCCAAAACGTGCGCCATGTGCTTTTTGATGTAATCATCACTCTGAGGATGTGTAATACTTTATAAATAAAGGCTTTCTATCATCCTCAAGCTAAGAGCTTAGTTTCATATATGCCATTTGAAGACTATTTTATCCAAGGTGACTTACATTAGAGTACATTTTTTTGTAAGTGTGTCCCCTGCTTAATTCGAACCCATAACCCTGGTATTGCTAGTGCCACGCTCTTACAAATTGACTCACACAGGATTTTATCACTTCCTTATTTAAACCTTCACTTAGCCATATCTCTTTAAGAACCAATTATGCTCTACAATAACGACCTGGTTGAAGTTCTCCGGAATTGTGAACTGACACGAATAGATCCTTTACCCAAGAGCACCTTCAGATTCTGTTGTCACAGTCTAAGCACCCATACAGCGCTCCTCCTCTCCTCTCCTCTGTCTGTGTTTTCAGAAATGACTGAGGACTTTTGACCATGAAGTTTTAGTACTCCGACACCTCGCAGACGAATGAGAGATGGCAACGGGCGAGGAACACGGTGATGCGAGGAAGCCAAATTGTTTTGGATGCGGAGTGAGATCAAAACGAGAGCGAGACGGAGGGCAACCTTAACGCGTCCTGACACTCAGACAGCAGAGGAGGGAACTTTTAGAGGTGTGAGAGGGGGGCACAACCAGAATTAAACCACTCAAATACTGAAGAGATGTCATCCTGTGAGTGGCTTGGCCTGCAAAGAGTGGCTTTGGCCCGAATAGGAGATTAGTTGCCAGATTGTGTCGGATAGGTTAATGTCGATTTGTCTACTTGTTTGAGTATTTTTAAGAATGTTACTTTTACAGACAATCTTGGTACCATCTAGAAAGACTCTCAGTACACTGCTGGGAGGGTCCTTTAATGTTGAAGCTTTTATCAAGGAAGAAAAAAAAACAATTCAGAAAGATGCTGGAATATTCATCCTTGACTAAGTAAACATTCCAACAATGTTCAGAGTGTATTCTCTCCACAGCTCTCAACTAAACAGTAACTGGACAAAAACATTCTGGGAACATTCCCCGTTAGATGGAGAACTGTTTCATTGACCTGATCGATAAAGACAGCAGCTGGTTCCCATAGGGCAGTGCATAGACATCACTGTTCTCTGTTTGGCGATCAGAGGGCACCCTGATTGATGATGATTGATAGTCTCCAAGTCGTCCCATCAGTGTAAAGGCTGACAGCTGATGGAGAATGGAGAGGTGGATCAAGGGCATTGGTAGAAACAAGGACAACACAACCACAGTTATATTTTATTGTGTAATTTATTTAACATGTATTTTACCAGGTTAGTCTCTTTGAGTGAGATCTCTCCAACAAGAGAGACCTTTGCCACTGTAGCAGCACAAGTTATGCTGAATAAAATATTTAAAAAATATATTTATTCAACTTGAACAATAGTATGAATATGATTTGAAAAATAGGCCTACAGTATTTTGCTGACATACTGGTTGAAATCCCACTCCTGGTAATTGTACGGAGTATTATTGATTATTTGACTTTGATGGAAGCGGCTGTACAGTAGTCAGCAGTAGCTCCATTGTGACTCAAAGGCTAAAGGCTGGCTGCAGGTACCACCCACACAGCAATATTGAAAACAGCAGCATCCCTGAACTGTGGGATTCAAACCCGCGAGAGCCAGAAATAACCATGTCACTGTTATCCTATACCGCAGGGCCTGTAGGAAGTGGATGGAAACTGACTGTTTCAGCTGCTCTTGAATGACTTGTTTTGCTCATAGGCCAAGTGATTGTGTCACCCACCCACCCAAGCAAATGGAAATGCAACGGTGGGTTCTAGCCTGGAGACCCAACATTGAATTGCAGTGGATTCAACGTTGGGCATAAATGAGCGTTTGGATGACGAATGTTTCCTCTCACAACAAGCCAGAATGTTGAATAAAATTATATTTTAAACCTACTTTACCGGTTGTCTGTGCAGCTGGTCCTTTTGCAGGTAGGAATGTGGGACAATACATTGACAGGAAATAGAATGACATCATCTTTTCAAAGCGCTGGTAGTGCATTCAGATTTCTATCACCTGAAGCATGTGCAGAACCATGTAAACACGTGCACGAGTTCAACAAGTATTCATGCAACTTGTGAATGTATTTTTATCTTGTACGCATGACTCAGGTGATAAAAATCTAAAATGCACTACCAGCGCTTTGAAAAGTTGATGTAATTATATTTTCCTGTCAATATATTGTCCCACATTCCTACCTGCAAACAGACCAACCACACGGGCAACCGGTAAAGTAAGATAACATATAATTGTATTCAACATGCTGGCTTGTAGAGGTCATGAGGAAACTTTCCTGATCCAAATGCTCATTTCTGCCTGATGTAGAATTCAATGAAATTCCAGGCCGGGTCTCCCGGCTAGGTGGGTTCAAGCCTGGCTCTTGGCTTTCCATTGGTCCTTACTATGCAACTGAGAGCCTATGGCGATTGATTATTATCAGGAATGTGATGTTTTAAGTCTATAGTTTTGATCAATAACATCAAGTTATGAACTCAAAACTTCAACAAACAAGACATAATGGATTTCACCTGTTGGGAAGACCAGCTGAGCACTCTCTGTTCCTGGCTTCCTCACCAGTGCAAACTGATCATGCATTCCAATCAGTGTTCAATTACAGTCAATCAGGTTCAAGTGTGTCAGGCTTGATTGCACACCTGATTGCAGGCCTGATTCCACCAATCCTCTGCAGCTGGAGAGTGGTGGCCGATAGAGGTACTGCAGGGTAATGCAATCCATTGAGGAGGGCAAAGGCAGCCATCTTGTAGTGCTGCCCCATTGTGAGGCCATTGATGAATTACATTGCACAACCGTGAACATAGAAATAGAATGTAGAGAACAGATGTTTTTCTTCCAAATCCACATTCATTCCATCATTTTCCAATGCCATGTGAGAGTATCCGTGGCAGTGTCCAAATCATTTTTGATGCTACGATTTTCTTGTAATTTTACTGTCATTGAATTACCTTGTGGAAGCAATTATTTATTGAAGTCAATATCAATACTTTTATTAAAAAAAATTTATGTCACCTTTATTTAACCAGGTAGGCTAGTTGAGAACAAGTTCTCATTTACAACTGCGACCTGGCCAAGACAAAGCAAAGCAAAGCGACACATACAACAATACAGAGTTACACATGGAATAAACAAACATACAGTCAATAATACAGTAGAAAAAGTCTATATACAGTGTGTGCAGATGAGGTAAGGAGGTAAGGCAATAAATAGGCCATGGTGGTGAAGTAATTACAATATACCAATTAAACACTGGAATGGTAGATGTGCAGAAGATGAATGTGCAAGTAGAGATAGTGGGGTGCAAAGGAGCAAGATAAATAAATAAATACAGTATGGGGATGAGGTGCTGGAATGCTGGAATTCCCATCCACGACCATTTTCAATGCCCTGGCTGAGGGAAGGAGGTTCTCACCCAAGATTTGACGGTACATGGCCCCATCCATCATCCCTTTGATGCAGTGAAGTTGTCCTGTCCCCTTAGCAGAAAAACACCCCCAAAGCATAATGTTTCCACCTCCATGTTTGACGGTGGGGATGGTATTCTTGGGGTCATAGGCAGCATTCCTCCTCCTCCAAACACGGCGAGTTGAGTTGATGCCAAAGAGCTCCATTTTGGTCTCATCTGACCAGAACACTTTCACCCAGTTGTCCTCTGAATCATTCCGATGTCCATTGGCAAACTTCAGATGAGCATTTATATGTGCTTTCTTGAGCAGGGGGACCTTGCGGGCGCTGCAGGATTTCAGTCCTTCACGGCGTAGTGTGTTACCAATTGTTTTCTTGGTGACTATGGTCCCAGCTGCCTTGAGATCATTGACAAGATCCTCCTGTGTAGTTCTGGGCTGATTCCTCACCGTTCTCATGATCATTGCAACTCCACAAGGTGAGATCTTGCATGGAGCCCCAGGCCGAGGGAGATTGACAGTTCTTTTGTGTTTCTTCCATTTGCGAATAATCGCACCAACTGTTGTCACCTTCTCACCAAGCTGCTTGGCGATGGTCTTGTAGCCCATTCCAGCCTTGTGTAGGTCTACAATCTTGTCCCTGACATCCTTGGAGAGCTCTTTGGTCTTGGCCATGGTGGAGAGTTTGGAATCTGATTGATTGATTGATCTGTGGACAGGTGTCTTTTATACAGGTTACAAGCTGAGATTAGGAGCACTAACTTTAAGAGTGTGCTCCTAATCTCAGCTCGTTACCTGTATAAAATACACCTGGGAGCCAGAAATCTTTCTGATTGAGAGGGGGTTATATACTTATTTCCCTAATTAAAATGCAAATCAATTTATAACATTTTTGACATGTGTTTTTCTGGATTTTTTTGTTGTTATTCTGTCTCTCACTGTTCAAATAAACCTACCATTAAAATTATAAACTGATAATTTCTTTGTCAGTGGGCAAACGTACATAATCAGCAGGTGATCAAATACTTTTTTCCCTCACTGTAGATATAGGTCTGTAGCAGTACAATATCAATACACCCTGAGTTCTGAGTCCTTCGGATGTTTTGTGTGACAGGAATGCGAGTTCAAACGTATTCTGGCATTTAATAGCTATAAGATGGGGAGGGAGCCAGTGGTGTCAAGGCTCTGAAACGTCTCCGAGCATATGTACAAGGGTCACCAACCTGGCAATGACAAGTCCCATCTCTGCAATCTCTTGCTATGTATAACAACACCTCAACATGATGCTAATGTGAGCTCTTAAGTAATGACATGTCGTAGCCGTAGCCTCTAAACATCTTGAGTGGCTCAAATAGTGTGTGATATCACAAACCCAATTATCAGGCTCCTAACCATCTGGAGTCAAAGCCCACCATTAGAACCTATATCAATAACCACTGTTTGCATTTGACAGTTTAGAAGGGAAATCAGCCCACTGGGCCCAGACGTCAGTCAGTTCGATATCTAGATTTCATTTTCATTTGATTGAGTTTTCAACTAACGTGAATTCAACGTGAAATCAACAAAAAATGTAACCATGTCATTTGATTTAGGTTAAAAGTTGTGTGAAAAAAAGACGAAATTGCAGCAATAAAAAAGCTGCAATGTAACTTTTTGGATGACCTGACCAAATTCACATAGAAATGTGAGTTATAGACCTGTCATTCAAATTGAATGCAAGTGTCACATCCTGACCAGTAAAAGGGGTTATTTGTTATTGTAGTTTGGTCAGGGCGTGGCAGGGGGTGTTTGTTTTGTGTGTTTCGCTGCTTTGATGTATGTTCTATATTTTCTATTTCTAGGTTTATTCTAGGTTTCTCTTTCTATGTTGTGGTTTTTCAATGACCTCCAATTAGAGGCAGCTGGTGGTTGTTGTCTCTAATTGGAGGCCATATTTAGTGTGTTCGTTTTCACTTGTGTTTGTGGGTGGTTGTTTCCGGTTTAGTCTGTGCACCTTACTGGACTGTTATCGTCGTTATTTTGTTTAAGTGTGTTTACCTTCAATTAATACGAAGATGAGCAATATACCCGCTGCATATTGGTCCGATGATTTCTCCTCTTCAGACGACAAAGATTATGACAGCAAGTCTAGGAAGCTGTAGATCTGTTCTCCGTGTGCTATTTCTATGCTTCCCATTCTTAAGTTTTGTTTTACTTTTGGTTTTGTACACCAGTTTCAAACAGCTGAACATTTTTTATTTATTTTTATTTGAAAAGATTATTTCATAGTGGTTTATATGGTACAATGATTCTCAACACAGTGCTTGTTTTGTCACAGAAATGGAAATTAGGCGAACTATTTGAAGGAAATGGCAGAGCATATTGCACCTTTAAGTTGATGACTTTTTGCAAATCCAATCAGTTTTCCATGTTGATTCAAAGTCATCACATAGATTTATTGTGTTGAAATGACATGTAAACAACGTTGATTCAACCAGTGGGTCCCCTCTCTGAGTCAGTGAGGTGTAGGTTTAAATCCCACTATCTATTTCTATATCCATCTGTCACTATTTCACTAACTTAAAATTTTGAGGGATTTTATGACTGTGACAGTTGGTCAAAGCTATGGAATGGATCAGCTGGTTAGTGCTGTTGTGTATTCTCAGCTGTTTGTGAGTGATGTCCTTGAGATGGAGGTTCATTGCCAATTCTAGGTGAAAGAGATGCTGGAGGAGTTTGGCTATGGACTACTGAACCCTTTACCTATGTGAAAATACAGAATATACTTTGGGCATCAAAGTCAGGTACATGTTCTTACCATATTCATCTGTTGCAACAGTCTTTTTTGTCAGGAACAAGCGTATGTCAAAAACCTTCACGCTTCAACAGGTTCTATTGTCAATACAAGACCAAGATAATATATTATTTTACGCTCCCTGGTTTTGAACCATGAGTCAGTTATTGCAGATGATAGCAAAACACATAACACTCTCTAGAGCTGTGAGACAAACTGCTCCACCCTTCTGACTGCCATAAATAGACATTGCTAATGACAGGGTATAACTCTCATGGAAGAGTGGCATTTCCAAGAAAGATGGCTGCAATTATTCTGGTGATGGTGATGACAGCATTTACCTTCTGAGCAACTGCCCGTTCACAGAGCTAGGGCCCGATTTAATCGGATTCACTTTAGGCGACATTTGCATAGCAGTTGCTTTGGTGGTTTCAGAACTGCGTTAGAGCTCTCAAATCCACAAGCAGCTCAGTGCGTTAAGGCCAGTTAAGGCTATCACAGACACTGCCATTGGATACAACAAAACCACACCTGACTATAATCAGACAAAACCCATGCAGCTGCGTTAGAAAACATGCATTAGCCTAACATCAATGGGTTGGCGTTTGAGAGTCAACCTTTCTAACATCAATAGAGCCTACACTTTCTAACGCCACTTTGAACTTGTAAAGCAGTAGGATAATAAGGAAGAGAGTGGTTTGTGACTTCTAACGCAGTAGAATAATAAGGAAGATAGTGGTTTTTTGACTTCTAACGCAGTAGGATAATAAGGAAGAGAGTGGTTTGTGACTTCTGACGCAGTAGGATAATAAGGAAGAGAGTGGTTTGTGACTTCTAACGCAGTAGGATAATAAGGAAGAGAGTGGTTTGTGACTTCTAACACAGTAGGATAATAGGGAAGAGAGTGGTTTGTGACTTCTAACACAGTAGGATAATAGGAAAGAGAGTGGTTTGTGACTTCTAACAGTAGAATATTAAGGAAGAGAGTGGTTTGTGACTTCTAACGCAGTAGGATAATAAGGAAGAGAGTAGTTTGTGACTTCTAACACAGTAGGGATAATAAGGAAGAGAGTGATTTGTGACTTCTAACGCAGTAGGATAATAAGGAAGAGAGTAGTTTGTGACTTCTAACACAGTAGGGATAATAAGGAAGAGAGTGATTTGTGACTTCTAACGCAGTAGGATAATAAGGAAGAGAGTGGTTTGTGACTTCTAACAGTAGAGATGTCGTTTGTTAATTTACTGTTTTTGTATTTTGCTAAAGTTTCACGTTATAATAAAGATGTGGAACGTTACTCACGCTGCGCCTTGGTCCAATCATTACGTCGATCGTGACAGAAGATCCCACCAACACAGGACCAAGCAGCGTGTCCAGGAGGAGAAGGTATCCTGGACTTGGGAGGAGATCTTGGATGGGAAGGGATCCTGGACTTGGGAGGAAATCCTGTCAGGACAGGATCGCCTTCCTTGGCGGCAGAGGTCTCCAGTGCACCTCCACAGCCCAATGCGTCCTGTGCCAACTCCCCGCGCGAGGTGTGTCATCGAACCGGTACCATTGATGCCGGTTCTACGCGCCAGGTCTCCAGTGCGCCTCCACAGCCCAGTGCGTCCTGTCCCAGCTCCACGCACCAGGCCTCCAGTGCGCCTTCACAGTCCAGAGCCTCCGGCAACGGTTCCCAGTCCGGAGCCTCCGGCGACAATTCCCAGTCCGGAACCTCCGGCGACGGTTCTCAGTCCGGAACCTCTGACGACGGTTCCCAGTCTGGAACCTCCTGAGACGGTCAACGGTCCGGAACCTTCAGCGGGGGTCAACGGTCCGGAGCTTCCAGGCACGGTGTAGAGTCCAGCTCCTAGCCGGAGCCTTCCCCTGCGCCGATACCCAGTCCAAGCATGGCGTCCAGTCCTGCTCCATGGCCGGAGTCTTCCTCTGCACCGATGTCCAGGGCCGGTGTCCAGTCCCGCTCCATGGCAGGAGCCTTCCTCGGCATCGAGATCCAGTCCAGGCACAGTGTTCAACCTGGGTCCATGGCTGGATCCGCGGGATGAACGGTTTCTTCGGCCCGCATCAGAGCCACCACCAAAGATGGTGGATCCACGAGCTGAGCGGGTTTTTCGTCCCGCACCAGAGCCGCCCCCGATGCTGGCGGATCTGCGGGATGAGTGGGTACTTCATCCCGCACCAGAGCCAACACCGACACTAATCACACCCCCTACCCTGCCTATTTGGTTTCAGGTTTTGCGGCCGGAGTCCGCACCTTTGGGGGTGGGGGTACTGTCACGCCCTGACCATAGAGAGCCCTTGGTTCTCTATGGTGAAGTAGGTCAGGGCGTGACTGGGGGGTATTCTAGTTTATTATGTCTGTGTGGGGTTCTAGGTTACTATTTCTATGTTGGTGATTTGTATGATTCCTAATTAGAGGCAGCTGGTAATCGTTGTCTCTAATTGGGGATCATATTTAAGTAGTTATCTTTCACACCTGTGTTTGTGGAATCTTGTTTTTGTGTAGGTGCCTATTTGCACTTCACTGTCTTCACGTTTCGTTTGTTCATTTATTGTTTTTGTATTTCGCTAAAGTTTCACGTTATAATAAAGATGTAGAACGCTACTCACGCTGCGCCTTGGTCCAATCATTATGACGATCGTGACAAGAGATAATAAGGATGAGAGTGGTTTGACTTATAACGCAGTAGGATAATAAGGAAGAGTGGTTTGTGACCTCTAACGCAGTTGGATAATAAGGAAGAGAGTGGTTTGTGACTTCTAACACAGTAGGAAAATAAGGAAAAGATTGGTTTGTGACTTCTAACGCAGTAGGATAATAAGGAAGAGAGTAGTTTGTGACACACGAGTAGCCGCTCACCGATTTGTCAGCTGATACCGCAGTTACACCTCCAACATCATTAGGGTTAAAACATAACTCATGAAACAGAGAAATACCATGGCTACGTCCCAAATGGCACCCTATTCTCTATATAGTGCACTACTGTAGACCAGAGCCCTGTGAGCCCTAGTCAAAAGTAGTACACTAAATAGGGGACAGGGTGCCATTTAGGATGCCGCTGTGGTATCTCTGTTTCAGGAGTCATGTTTAACCCTACTGTTAAGTAAAGAACAGTAGAATTACATCAGAGTTACTACAGTGTTCTAAAGGAGGTGGATGATTTTGAAATCAGAAGAAAATCTAGATGGCTACTGTGTATTTGTATAACATTGAAAGGACGTTCTGATCATTCATTTGTATAACATTGAGAGGACATGCTGATCATTCATTTATATAACATTGAGAGGACATTCTGATTATTAATTTATATAACATTGAGAGGACATGCTGATCATTCATTTATATAACATTGAGAGGACATTCTGATTATTAATTTGTATAACATTGAGAGGACATGCTGATCATTCATTTATATAACATTGAGAGGGCATGCTGATCATTCATTTGTATAACATTGAGAGGACATGCTGATCATTCATTTGTATAACATTGAGAGGACATGCTGATCATTCATTTGTATAACATTGAGAGGACATGCTGATCATTCATTTGTATAACATTGAGAGGACATGCTGATCATTCATTTGTATAACATTGAGAGGACATGCTGATCATTCATTTGTATAACATTGAGAGGACATGCCTTCTTATAGGAGAATGAATCAACAAACAAAAGCACATTAGTCTTAGTAATGAGCAACGTTAGAGGCTTGAGAGCTGTTCATTGTGTCTGTGAGTGTTTTACTGTATCTCTGAGTGTCTGTATGGGCGAGTGTGCATATTAATGTACAATACAATTATCAGATGTAGAAGAGTGTATGATTAAATGGTATACCTGACCATGTGTGTTAACCTCTACTTGAGTGTCTTTTGAAGTATGAGTGTGTTTATGAGTAAGTGAATAAGCAAGCTTGCATGTGTCTTTCAGTATGTGCATGTGTGTGTGTGTGTGTGTGTGTGTGTGTGTGTGTGTGTGTGTGTGTGTGTGTGTGTGTGTGTGTGTGTTTGTGTGCATACATGCCTGCATTGGTGCATCCCCCAGTGTCTGTGTGTGTCCTCAACTCCCTCCCCCCTGCTTTCTCTAGACAGGAGTGTCATTCCTGCTTAAGCCAGTCTGAGCTCAACCCTAAGTGAGCAGTGTCTGGCCCCCTAGTTCCGAGCCTAAATGGCTGGCTGAGTGGCGGTAATTGCCTCCCACCCTGTCAGTTCCTACTTGGAGCAGCCGCAGCGAATGATCGCCGGTCCGAAGCAGCATGGCCGAGGTTGGGCCACACACATTGCCTGGCCAGGCCGGGGGAAGCCGGCCCCTCTGTCCTGTCTGAGAAACCAACGGGCCCCTAATGCGTTCAGAAAACGGGTCGAAGACATCCGAGGGGTCATTTTCAGACGATGAGACGCAGCGCAAGGAGAAAAGAAACGTTTACTTATTTAAACTGAAAGGTCGTTAGCGGAGAGACGCAAAGGGTCTTTGACAAATGGAGTCAGGGCCACTTAACGTTCCATTATTGGAGAGAGGAGGTATAAGAGAAGAAAAAAATTAAAAATGGCTTTAACGTCTACATTCAGCTGGTCAGCACACTGCATTTTAAGGGGAAAAATATATATTTTTCCTATATACATGCACTGCAGTTGGTTTTACATAACCAATGCATGACGCACCAAAGAAAACAAGATAGCATGTTACTTTCTATACATCACACTAACCACACAGCCAACAAGAGTCAACAGCCTTTAGGCTAAAGACTGACTCAATTCCTCACCGATATTCCATCTCCATATGAAAATCTGATTTTGATTCTTCCACTTCCAGCTCTGGCAGCTGTTTGTGTAGATAAACAGAAGGAGAGTGTATCCTCGGAGGATGCGGGGCTATTGAGTAAAACGCTTGTGTGACTCCCTCTCCTCCCCACCCCCCCCCCCCCCCCGCTCTCTCTTCTGCTTTCTCAGTACATCTCGCCCTGGGGGGTGAAAGCACAGCTGGCACGCGGGACTATCCCAACCCATTCCACGCTAACAGACATGCCACACGTTAAAACGAACATGCAGTGGGTCGGCGGGTGGCGCTCGCGGTCACATGTGAGGGGACACGTGTGTGTGTGTGGGGAAGGGGGGGGGGGCTATGTGTCTGTGTATCCCTGCATGCATGTGTGTGTGTCTGTGTGCATGAGTGTCAATGTGTGTCCATATACACTTACGTGTGTGTGTGTGTGTGTGTGTGTGTGTGTGTGTGTGTGTGTGTGTGTGTGTGTGTGTTTGCCCGCAAGCGTGTGTGTGTGAACCATGTATGTGTGTATGCCCGCATGCATGTGAGTGTGTGTGAACCCATGTGTGTGTGGTCGCCGTCGCTGCAGGGGGTTAATCAGAAGAATACACTCCGTTCACAGAGGAGGCCATGTCAAGGAGGCAAATGTGTCCTCTGCTCAAAGAGCAAATCTGAGAGATGTAAAATAAAGGTGATAACCAGGGTGTTTAAATGTAAAAGGGGGAGGGAGAAGGGGAGAAAGGGGGAGGAAAGAAGCACTCTCTCTCTCCTAGTGACGTCTCTGGGGCACTCTTTCCCTTCATCAAAGGCTCCTATTAAAATGAGATGAGTAAGACTGGAGCTGTGACGCTGTGAGACCTGCTGTGGCAGCACTGTGGAGTCGGATAACATGTCTCTCTCTCCCACACACAGACACGCAGATACACTCTCTCTTCAGAGATTCCTTTGGATGAGAGGGAGAAGGTATGTACACTCCAACAATGCCTTTAAAAAAACATCATGACAGGGAAATGACTCCCTCCATCTTTGGAGACCGTCAGCTGCCTGAGGTTGCTTTGAAACCAGCAGAGGAGGAAATGCATTAATAAACAAGGTTATTGTAGTGTGTCAAAGGTCAATCAAGGTAATCATAGTATAGCTGTACAAACTGAAATGGATTGTGTACGAAAGCGTCAATAACATAATATGGTTGGAAATCAGGTGCACTAGATTAAGGTTGGAGAGCGAAAACCTACAGGACTGTAGCTCTACAGGAACAGGGTTGGAGTTAAAACCTACAGGACAGTAGCTCTACAGGAACAGGGTTGGAGTTAAAACCTACAGGACTGTAGCTCTACAGGAACAGGGTTGGAGTTAAAACCTACAGGACAGTAGCTCTACAGGAACAGTGTTGGAGATATAACCTACAGGACTGTAGCTCTACAGGAACAGGGTTGGAGTTAAAACCTACAGGACAGTAGCTCTACAGGAACAGGCTTGGTGTTAAAAGCTACAGGACTGTAGCTCTCCAGGAACAGGGTTGGAGTTAAAATCTACAGGACAGTAGCTCTACAGGAACAGGGTTGGTGTTAAAACCTACAGGACAGTAGCTCTCCAGGAACAGGGTTGGAGTTAAAACCTACAGGACTGTAGCTCTACAGGAACAGGGTTGGAGTTAAAACCTACAGGACAGAAGCTCTACAGGAACAGGGTTGGAGTTAAAACCTACAGGACTGTAGCTCTACAGGAACAGGGTTGGAGTTAAAACCTACAGGACAGAAGCTCTACAGGAACAGGGTTGGAGTTAAAACCACAGGACAGTAGCCCTCCAGGAACAGAGTGGGAGTTAAAACCTAACGGACTGTAGCTCTCCAGGAACAGGGTTGGAGATAAAACCTAAAGGACTGTAGCTCTACAGGAACAGGGTTGGAGATTAAACCTACAGGACTGTAGCTCTCCAGGAACAGGGTTGGCATTAAAACCATCGGGACGGTAGCTCTCCAGGAACAGGGTTGAAGTTAAAACCTACACATATATATATATATATATATATATATATATATATATATATATATATACACACACACACACACACACACACACACACACACACACACACACACACACACACACACACATATATATACAGTTGAAGTCGGAAATTTACATACACCTTAGCCAAATACAATTAAACTCAGTTTTTCACAATTCCTGACATTTAATCTTATTAAACATTCCCTGTCTTAGGTCAGTTAGGATCACCACTTTAATTTAAGAATGTGAAATGTCAGAATAATAGTAGAGAGAATTATTTATTTCAGCTTTAATTTCTTTCATCACATTCCCAGTGGGTCAGAAATTTACATACACTCAATTTGTATTTGGTTGCATTGCCTTTAAATTGTTGAACTTGGGTCAAATGTTTTGGGTAGCCTTCGACAAGCTTCCCACAATAAGTTGGGTGAATATTGGCCCATTCCTCCTGACAGAGCTGGTGTAACTGAGTCAGGTTTGTAGGCCTTCTTGCGCACACACACATTTTCAGTTCTGCCAACAAATTATCTATAGGATTGAGGTCAGGGCTTTGTGATGGCCACTCCAATACCTTGACTTTGTTGTCCTTAAGCCATTTTGCCACAACTTTGGAAGTATGTGGGGAGCGAGTGATGAAGCAAGCACCGTGTTTTGTGGTGATGTGCACTGTGTCGCCAGGGCGCATTTACAGGCCAGTGCGATCTGTGCCCGCGCCCCGCATTTGTTGAGCTAGGTAGAGCATCCAGCCAGCTCTACGTTCGAGATCTCCAGTGCCCAGTATATCCTGTGCCTGCCCCACTTACCCGGCCTCCAGTGAGTCTATTCAGCCTGGTACACCCTGTGCCTGCTCCTCGCACTTGCCCTGAGGTGCGTGTTACCAGTCTGGTGCCACCTGTGCCAGCCCCACGCATCAGGCCTCCAGTGCGCCTGCCCAGTCCGGGGTGTCCTGTTCCTGCTCCCCGCACTCGCCCTGAGGTTCGTGTTACTAGTCTGGCACCACCTGTGCCAGCCCCACGCATCAGGCCTCCAGTGCGCATTCCCAGTCCAGAACGTCCGGCGACAGTTCCCAGTCCAGAGCTTCCGGTGACAGTTCCCATCCAGAGCTTCCGGCGACAGTTCCCAGTCTAGAGCTGTCCGGAACCTTCTGAGACGGCCCACAGTCCGGAACCTCCTGAGATGGCCCACAGTCCGGAACCTCCTGAGATGGCCCACAGTCCGGAACCTGCTGAGACGGCCTCTGTCCGGAACCTCCTGAGACAGCCCACAGTCCGGAACCTCCTGAGATGTTCCCCAGTCCGGACCCTCCAGCGACGTTCCCCAGTCCGGACCCTCCAGCGACGTTCCCCAGTCCAGAGTCTTCCGCAACGGCCTGCAGTCCAGAGTCTTCAGCGAGGGCCTGCAGTCCAGAGTCTTCAGAGGCGGCCTGCAGTCCAGAACCTCCAGCGGCGGCCTGCAGTCCAGAACCTCCAGCGGCAGTCTGCAGTCCAGAACCTTCAGCGGCGGTATGCAGTCCAGAACCTTCAGTGGCGGTCGGAAGTCCAGAACCTCCGGTGATGATCCACAGTCCGGTGACACAAAAATGGAGGGATCAGCGGGCAGAGCGGGGGTTACGCCCTGAACCGGAGCCGCGTCCTCTGTTGGAGGATCCGTGGGATGAGAAGGTTGTGCTTACTGCACCAGAGCCACCATAGACATTTGCCCACTCCCTAACCCTCACCGTTTTTTTTGGGGGGGGGGGGGTTCTTTTGTTTTCGGTGCGTTCGGAGCCTGCACCTTTTTTTTGGGGGGGGGGGGGTACTGTCACGTCCTGACCATAGAAAGATGTTATTTTCTATGGTAGAGTAGGTGAGGGCATGACAGGGTTTTTTTCTCTCTATGTTTTCTATTTCTATGCTGTCAGGGTCTAGTTTGGTATTTCTATGTTGGGGTTTTGTTTGGGATGATCTCCAATTAGAGGCAGCTGGTCCTCGTTGTCTCTAATTGGAGATCATACTTAAGTAGGGTTTCTTTCCACCTGGGTTTGTGGGAGATTGTTTTTGAGTAGTGTATGTTTCACCTCTGCGTCACGGTTTGTTGTTTTGTTCTTTAGTTTATGTTTATGTATTGCATAGTTTCACAGTGTAAATAAAATGTGGAACGACACACACGCTGCACTTTGGTCCGCTTCTCCTTACGACAACCGTGACAGAATCTCCCACCACCAAAGGACCAAGCAGCGTGCCCTGGAGAAACAGGAATGGACTTGGGAGGAAATTCTGGACGGGAAAGGACCCTGGAGTCAGGCTGGGGAGTATCGCCATCTGAAAGAGAAAATTGAGGCAGCTAAAGCAGAGCGGCGATATTACGAGGCACTATTCCAGCCACGAGGCAAGTGCGAGAGGCAGAGTGGAGATTGGCAGAGTCAGGTTGGAGACCTGAGCCAACTCCCCGTGCTTACCGTGCTTACCTAAACAAAACCCCAACATAGAAATACAAAACTAGACCCTGACAACATAGGAATAGAAAACATACAGAGAAAAAACCCTGTCACGCCCTGACCTACTCTACCATAGAAAATAACATATTTCTATGGTCAGGACGTGACAGTATGCTTGGGGTCATTGTCCATTTGGAAGACCCATTTGCGACCAAGCTTTAACTTCCTGACTGATGTCTTGAGATGTTGCTTCAATATATCCACATAATTTTCCTTCCTCATGATGCCATTTATATTGTGAAGTGCACCAGTCCCTCCTGCAGCAAAGCACCCCCACAACATGATGCTGCCACCCCCGTGCTTCACGGTTGGGATGGTGTTTTTCGGCTTGCAAGCATCCCCCTTTTTCCTCCAAACATAACGATGGTCATTATGGCCAAACAGTTCTATTTTTGTTTCATCAGATCAGAGGACATTTCTCCAAAAAGTACGATCATTGTCCCCATGTGCAGTTGCAAACCATAGTCTGGCTTTTTTATGGAGGTTTTGGAGCAGTGGCTTCTTCCTTGCTGAGCGGCCATTCGGGTTATGTCGATAAAGGACTCGTTTTACTGTGGGTATAGATACTTTTGTACCTGTTTCCTCCAGCATCTTCACAAGGTCCTTTGTTGTTGTTCTGGGATTGATTTGCACTTTTCGCAAAGTACGTTCATCTCTAGGAGACAGAATGCGTCTCCTTCCTGAGCGGTATGACGGCTGCGTGGTCCCATGGTGTTTACACTTGCATACTATTGTTCGTACAGATGAACGTGGTACCTTCAGGTGTTTGGAAATTGCTCCCAAGGATACATCAGACTTGTGGAGGTCTACAATGTTTTATCTGAGGTCTTGGCTGATCTCTTTCTATTTTCCCATGATGTCAAGTAAAGAGGCACCGAGTTTGAAGCTAGGCCTTGAAATATATCCACAGGTGCACCTCCAATTGACTCAAATGATGTCAATTAGCCAGAAGCTTCTAAAGCCATGACATCATTTTCTGAAATGTTCCAAGCTGTTTAACGGCACAGTCAACTTAGTGTATGTACATTTCTGACCCACTGGAATTGTGATACAGTGAATTATAAGTGAAATAATCTGTCTGTAAACAATTGTTGGAAAAATTACTTGTGTCACGCATAAAGTAGATGTCCTAACCGACTTGCCAAAACTATAGTTTGTTAACAAGAAATTTGTGGAGTGGTTGAAAAACGAGTTTTAATGACTCCAACACACACTGTCCATGTTGACTCCAATGTTTCCCACATTTGTGTCAAGTTGACTTGATGTCCTTTGGGTGGTGGATCATTTTTGATACACACGGCAAACTATTGAGCGTGAAAAACCCATCAGCATTGCAGTTCTTGACACAAACCGGTGCGCCTGGCACCTACCACTATACCCCAATAAAAGGTACTTCAATCTTTTGTCTTGTCCATTCACCCTCTGAATGGCACACGTACACAATCCATGTCTCAATTGTCTCAAGGCTTAAAAATAATTATTTCATATGTCTCCTCCCCACGGATTGAAGTGGATTTAACAGGTGACATCAATAAGGGATCATAGCTTTAACCTGGATTCACCTTGTCAGTCAAAAGTGTATATATACAGTTTAAAAATGGCTACGGCCGACGGCCCATGGGCCTCATTTCTTTCATGACTTTTGCACTATTTCTCTGTTGTCATAATCATCTACACTGAGCACAAATAGAAATGCAACACGCAACAATTTCAAAGTTACAGTACATATAAGGAAATCAGTCAACTGAAATAAATTCATTAGGCCCTAATCTATAGATTTCACATGACTGGGAATACAGCTATGCATCCATGCCCCTACCTTAAAAAAAAGGTAGGGGCATGGATCAGAAAACCAGTCAGTATGCCTCATGCAGCATGACACATCTCCTTGGTATAGAGTTGATCAGGCTGTGGATTATGACCTGTGGAATGTTGTCCCACTCCTCTTCAGTGGCTGTGAGAAGTTGCTGGATATTGGCGGGAACTGGAACACATTGTCGTACACGTCGAT
This sequence comes from Salmo salar, assembly GCF_965601325.2. Classification (NCBI taxonomy): domain Eukaryota; kingdom Metazoa; phylum Chordata; class Actinopteri; order Salmoniformes; family Salmonidae; genus Salmo; species Salmo salar. The sequence goes on from NC_138297.1 coordinate 56,886,174, forward strand.
CCAGAGCATCCCAAACATGCTCAATGAATGACATGTCTGGTGAATTTGGAGGCCAAGGAAGAACTGGGACATTTTTCAGCTTCCAGGAATTGTGTATAGATCCTTGCGACGTGGGGCCGTGCATTATCATGCTGAAACATGAGGTGATGGTGGCGGATGAATGGCACATCAATGGGCCTCAGGATCTCATTGCGGTATCTCTGTGCATTCAAATTGCCATCGATAAAATGCAATTGTGTTTGTTGTTTGTAGCTTATGCCTGCCCATACCATAACCCCACCGTCACCATGGGTCACTCTGTTCACAACACTGACATCAGCAAACCGCTCTCCCACACGGCACCATACACGCTACGCTGTCTGCCATCTGCCCAGTACAGTTGAAACCAGCATTCATCCATGAAGCGCCCACTTCTACAGCGTGCCAGGGGTCATCGAAGGTGAGCATTTGCCCACTGAAGTCGATTACGACGCCGAACTGCAGTCAGGTCAAGACCCTGGTGAGAACGATGAGCACGCACATGAGGTTTTCTGAGATGGTTTCTGATAGTTTGTGCAGACATTCCTCGGTTGTGCAAACCCACAGTTTCATCAGCTGTCCGGGTGGTTGGTCTCAGACGATCCCGCAGGTGAAAAGCCAGATGTGGAGGTCCTGGGCTGGCGTGATTATTACACGTGGTCTGCGGCTGTGAGGCCGGTTGGACGTACTGCCAAATTCTTTAGAATTATGTTAGAGGTGGCTTATGGCAGAGAAATTAACATTCAATTCTCTGGCAATAGCTCTGGTGGACATTATTGCAGTCAGCATGCCAATTGCATGCTCCCTCAAAACTCGAGACATCTGTGACATTGTGTTGTGTGACAAAACTGCTAGTTTTAGAGAGGCCTTATTATTGTCCCCAGCACAAGGTGCACCTGTGTAATGATCATGCTGTTTAATCAATGCCAAAGGTTTTTCTAACAGCTCAGGGAGCTGAATACTTATGCAATGACTATTTTAGTTATTAAACTTTTATTCATCTTGAAAAAATCTTAGAATTTTTCCTTGACCAAGGCTCTTCTCCACCGATTGCTCAGTTTGGCCAGGAAGCCAGCTCTAGGAAGAGTCTTGGTGGTTCCAAACTTCTTCCATTTAAGAATGATGGAGGCCACTGTGTTCTTGGGGACCTTCAATGCTGCAGAAATGTTTTGATACCCTTCACCAGATCTGTGCCTCGACACAATCCTGTCTCGGAGGTCTACGCACAATTCCTTTAATCTCATGGCTTGGTTTTTGCTCTGACATGCAGTGTCAAATGTGGGACCTTATATAGACAAGTGTGTGCCTTTCCAAATCATGTCCAATCAATTGAATTTACCACATGTGGACTCCAATCAAGTTGTAGATACATCTCAAGGATGATCAATGGAAACAGGATGCACCTGAGCTCAATTTCGAGTCTCATAGCAAAGGGTCTGAATACTTACAGTATGCAAATAAAAGGTATTTAAGTTTTTTGTTTTTAAAAAATTTGCAAAGATTTCTAAAAACCTGTTTTCACTTTGACATTATGGGGTATTGTGTGTAGATTGCTGAGGATTTGTATTCATTTAATACATTTTAGAATAATGTGGAAAAAGTCAAGGGGTCTGAATACTTTCCGTTTATATATATGTTATATAGGCTGTATATTTACAAAATGTTTTATATGTGGGATAGAAAATGACACAGATAATTACATTGATGGAAGCCACGATCTTTCTGCAATATAAAATCTGATCTACCCCCTAAAAAAAAGTTTCCAAAAAATAACTTGACTGGCCTGCACAGAGCCCTGACCTCAACCCCATCGAACACCGATGGAATGAATTGAAACGCTGACTGTGAGCCAGGCCTAATCACCCAACATCAGTGCCTGACCTCACTAATGCTCTTGTGGCTGAATGGAAGCAAGTCCCCGCAGCAATGTTCCAACATCTAGTGGAAAGCCTTCGCAGAAGACTGGAGGTTATTATAGCAGTAAAGGGGGGACCAACTACATATTAATGCCAACGATTGTGTAATGAGATGTTCGACGAGCAGGTGTCCACATACTTTTGGTCATGTAGTGTATATGCAAAACGTCAGTTAATAAAAGCATTCTAAAATTCTAAAATTCTATTCTTTATAAAAGCCTCTGTGTGGTTCAATTCCCAATAAAGTTATATAAAAATCCAACTTGTTCAAGGTGTCACTGCACAGTATACATACCCATCATCAGAATCTCTTTTAACTAAGCTTCAACATGAGCCTTTAATCGTCTTCAAGTCTGCAGAGTCTCCCAGTCAGCAGCCTTCCCATTGCTACTAGGCCATCAAGCTGTCACTGAAATTAATCCTTAATGACCTGTTGTGCCTGAAAGGGTCCTGAACTGTAACTGACGTGTGAGGGGACTGAGGAGTGAGGGGAGTAGGCAGTGAGGGGACTGAGGAGTGAGGGGAGTAGGCAGTGAGGGGACTGAGGAGTGAGGGGAGTAGGCAGTGAGGGGACTGAGGAGTGAGGGGAGTAGGCAGTGAGGGGACTGAGGAGTGAGGGGAGTAGGCAGTGAGGGGACTGAGGAGTGAGGGGAGTAGGCAGTGAGGGGACTGAGGAGTGAGGGGAGTAGGCAGTGAGGGGACTGAGGAGTGAGGGGAGTAGGCAGTGAGGGAACTGAGGAGTGAGGGGAGTAGGCAGTGAGGGGACTGAGGAGTGAGGGGAGTAGGCAGTGAGGGGACTGAGGAGTGAAGGGAGTAGGCAGTGAGGGAACTGAGGAGTGAGGGGAGTAGGCAGTGAGGGGACTGAGGAGTGAGGGGAGTAGGCAGTGAGGGGAGTAGGCAGTGAGGGGACTGAGGAGTGAGGGAGCTGAGGAGTGAGGGGACTGAGGAGTGAGGGGACTGAGAGTGAGGGGATGAGGACTGAGGGGACTGAGGAGTGAGGGGACTGAGGGGTGAGGGGACTGAGGAGTGAGGGGACTGAGGCGTGAGGGAGCTGAGGGAGTCCGGAGTCAGGAAGAAGGGAGGCTGAGTGAGCTTTTCCCCTGACAGCCAGGAGAATATCTGCCCTTGATGTTACAGAGAGGTAGTGGCGCTACGTAGAACGACGTGAGGGGCTGATAGTGGTCACATCGCATTAGTGTCTCCCAGGGCTTTGTTTGTGGGTGGACTAGTGACAGACAGGCTGACTGGGACCCAGTGGTGGCCGGGTTGTGATGGTCGAGGTGTGGGGTGCCTGGCTTAAGAGCCCGAGGAGACGGGGCGGCTAAACTAAGCATCACCCATCCAGTCAATCAGTCACAGTCAATGTATTTCGGTTGCAGTGTTGGACCACTTTGATCATGACAGAAGAGCTAGCGAGCTGCATCAAAGGCCCACATAGCATTGCGTCCTAGTGCCTTGCGTCCTAGTGCCTTGTGTCCTAGTGCCTTGCGTCCTAGTGCCTTGTGTTCTAGTGCCTTGTGTTATAATGCCTTGTGTTCTGTCGCCTTGTGTTCTAGTGCCTTGTGTTCTAGTGCCTTGTGTTCTAGTGCCTTGTGTTATAATGTCTTGTGTTCTGGTGCCTTGTGTTCTAGTGCCTTGTATTCTAGTGCCTTGCATTCTAGTGCCTTGTGTTATAGTGCCTTGTGTTCTAGTGCCTTGTGTTCTAGTGCCTTGTGTTAAAATGCCTTGTGTTCTAGTGCCTTGTGTTCTAGTGCCTTGTGTTCTAATGCCTTGTGTTCTAGTGCCTTGTGTTATAGTGCCTTGTGTTATAGTGCCTTGTATGCTAGTGCCTTGTGTTATAGTGCCTTGTATGCTAGTGCCTTGTGTTAAAATGCCTTGTGTCTAGTGCCTTGTATTCTAGTGCCTTCTGTTCTAGTGCCTTGTATTCTAGTGCCTTGTATTCTAGTGCCTTGTGTTCTAGTGCCTTGTGTTCTAGTGCTTTGTGTTCTAGTGCCTTGTGTTCTAGTGCCTTGTGTTCTAGTGCCTTGTGTTCTAGTGCCTTGTGTTCTAATGCCTTGTGTTCTAATGTCTTGTGTTCTAGTGCCTTGTGTTCTAGTGCCTTGTGTTCTAATGCCTTGTGTTCTAATGCCTTGTGTTCTAGTGCCTTGTGTTCTAGTGCCTTGTGTTCTAGTGCCTTGTGTTCTAATGCCTTGTGTTCTGTCGCCTTGTGTTCTAGTGCCTTGTGTTCTAGTGCCTTGTGTTCTAGTGCCTTGTGTTATAATGCCTTGTGTTCTAGTGCCTTGTGTTCTAGTGCCTTGTGTTCTAGTGCCTTGTGTTCTAGTGCCTTGTGTTCTAATGCCTTGTGTTCTGTCGCCTTGTGTTCTAGTGCCTTGTGTTCTAGTGCCTTGTGTTCTAGTGCCTTGTGTTATAATGCCTTGTGTTCTAGTGCCTTGTGTTCTAATGCCTTGTGTTCTAATGCCTTGTGTTCTAGTGCCTTGTGTTCTAGTGCCTTGTGTTCTAGTGCCTTGTGTTCTAATGCCTTGTGTTCTGTCGCCTTGTGTTCTAGTGCCTTGTGTTCTAGTGCCTTGTGTTCTAGTGCCTTGTGTTCTAGTGCCTTGTGTTCTAATGCCTTGTGTTCTAGTGCCTTGTGTTATAGTGCCTTGTATGCTAGTGCCTTGTGTTATAGTGCCTTGTATGCTAGTGCCTTGTGTTAAAATGCCTTGTGTTCTAGTGCCTTGTATTCTAGTGCCTTGTGTTCTAGTGCCTTGTGTTCTAGTGCCTTGTATTCTAGTGCCTTGTGTTCTAATGTCTTGTGTTCTAGTGCCTTGTGTTCTAGTGCCTTGTGTTCTAATGCCTTGTGTTCTAGTGCCTTGTGTTCTAGTGCCTTGTGTTCTAGTGCCTTGTGTTCTAGTGCCTTGTGTTCTAATGTCTTGTGTTCTAGTGCCTTGTGTTCTAGTACCTTGTGTTCTAATGCCTTGTGTTCTAGTGTCTTGTGTTCTAGTGCCTTGTGTTCTAGTGCCTTGTGTTCTAGTGCCTTGTGTTCTAATGCCTTGTGTTCTAGTGTCTTGTGTTCTAGTGCCTTGTGTTCTAGTGCCTTGTATTCTAGTGCCTTGTGTTCTAGTGCCTTGTATTCTAGTGCCTTGTATTCTAATGCCTTGTGTTCTGGTGCCTTGTGTTCTAATGCCTTGTGTTCTAATGCCTTGTGTTCTAGTGCCTTGTGTTCTAGTGCCTTGTGTTCTAATATCTTGTGTTCTAGTGCCTTGTGTTCTAATGCCTTGTGTTCTAATGCCTTGTGTTCTAATGCCTTGTGTTCTAGTGCATTGTGTTCTAGTGCCTTGTGTTGATTTCTTGCTATATCGTGCGCGTGCATGCATACACACACTCAGACACACTATCGCAAACACATATACACGTTCACACACATACACACAGATACGCACACCAACACACTGGCACACACACACTCAGATACTCTCTCACACGTACACACACACTCTCCCTCTCATTCTCTCTCTCGCTCTCTCTCACACAGTTGGAGTTCAAAGGAAGAGTGGGCCATTAGTCCTTGTGGAGAGGATAGCTTTTGACTGGAGTTGTGGCCCTCTATCAAATACGATTAAGGGCTGCTATTGACAGGAGCCGCTTGCTGTAATGACCCACGGTGAAAGTCTTTTACTTTAATGGCAAGAAAGCGTCGGCTACATTGGACATTTTCTCTTCAAGGGGAAAAAAAGCCTTTTTTTTAATCTAAAAAGTGGCTTACAAATGCTTTTCCCCCACATAGCCCCCACATCGCCCCGAAGACAATTGGTTCAATTTTGAGAGGGCCCACATTGTATTTCGGTGTCAGCTTTCCATAATGTCTGACTTGAAGAGACGACAGAAATCACAATTAATTGTCGGGGTCTTGTATCAATGGGTGAGATAAGGGAGGTATTTTTTTGGACACAATGTCATGCATGCGTGACGCATACCAAATGAGGATGTACTGCTATCTGATGTGCACTGAGCGTACAAAACATTAGGAACGCCTTCCTAATATTGAGTTGCACCCCTCACCCTTTTGCCCTCAGAATGCCTCAATTCATTGAGGCATGGACTCTACAAGGTGTGGAAAGCAATCCACAGGGATGCTGGTCCATGTTGACTCCAATGCTTCCCACAGTTGTGTCAAGTTGGCTGGATGTCCTTTGGGTGGTGGACCAATCTTGATACATATGGGAAACTGTTGAATGTGAAAACCCATCAGAGTTGCAGTTCTTGACACAAACCGGTACGCCTGGTACCTACTACCATACCCCTTTCAAGGGCACTTAAATCTTTTGTCTTGCCCATTCACCCTCTGAAAGGCACACATACACAATTCATGTCTCAATTGTCTCATGGCTTGAAAATCTATCTTTAACCTGTATCCTCCCCTTCATCTACACTAATTGAAGTGGATTTAACAAGTGACATCAATAAGGGATCATAGCTTTAACCTGGATTCACCTGGTCAGTCTGTGTCATGAAAAGAGCAGCTGTTCATATTGTTTTGTATACTCAGTGTATAATTCCACCTTATTGGAATATGAATTGCAAATACGCAAAAGGGCAGTTCGTGTGTGTGTGTGTGTGTGTGTGTGTGTGTGTGTGTGTGTGTGTGTGTGTGTGGTGTGTGTGTGTGTGTGTGTGTGTGTGTGTGTGTGGTGTGTGTGTGTGTGTGTGTGTGTGTGTGTGTGTGTGTGTGTGTGTGTGTGTGTGTGTGTGTGTGTCGTACGTGTGCATGCATAATGTGTGCATGCATTATTTGCCCAGCAGGTGTTGGTCTACATTACCTGCGCATACACACATGTATCGGTGTGTTCTCAAAACTCCGTATGTCGTCATTAGCATGTGAGTGTCAGAATGCATGCGCGTCCACTCTGGATCCACTGACACTTATACAAAACAGCAGGGTGTACAGTCTGACATGATGGAGATTATATTTAATAGTATTGAGTGTGATTAACACTACGCACACAGCCAGAAGGTCCTCCTAACTGTATCTGTCCTTGATTAATCAGAGCAGATTCAGTGCTCACATACACTCTTCATACAAGAGACCACCTCTTCTGCCCATTAGTGGGAGAACGAGACAAGTAGTCTGTCTGTTATCAAAGGAGAGTACACATATAGACAGTGGCCGTCTCCGAATGCCCATACTAGCGTACTACATACTTAAACTGCATAATATGTACTCATCATAGCATACAATTTAGCACGTACCGTTTAGTAAAAAGTATGCAGTATGGCACGGCCGCACTACAGTAGCGGCTCCTAACTGGCTGAGTATGTGGAGCGGGGCCGAGTGCAGGTGGATTTTTCCAAATTCAACAGACATGCATTGCAATAATCAGCCTGATAATAGCTCATTACCAATTTGATTAATTTCTTTCAACTTTGAATATAATAGGAATAGAGTTACAGTGCATATGGAAAGTATTCAGACCCCTTGACTTTTAACACATTTTGTTACATTACAGCCTTATTCTAAAATAAATTAAATCGTTTTTTTCCCTCATCAATCTACACACAATACCCCATAATGATAAAGCGAAAACAGATTTTTTTGACATTTTGGCAAATGTATAAAAAAACTGAAAGACCTTATTTACATAAGTATTCAGACCCTTTGCTATGAGACTCCAAATTTAGCTCAGGTGCATCCTGTTTCCATTGATAATCCTTTAGATGTTTCTACAACTTGATTGGAGTCCACCTGTGGTAAATTCAATTGATTGGACATGATATGGAAAAGCACACACCTGTTTATATAAGGTCCCACAGTTGACACCGCATGTCAGAGCAAAAACCAAGCCATGAGGTGGAAGGAATTGTCCGTAGAGCTCCGACAGAATTGTGTCAAGGCACAGATCTGGGGAAGGGCACCAAAAATGTCTGCAGCATTGAAGGTCACCAAGAACACAGTGGACTCCGTCATTCTTTAATGGATGAAGCTTAGAACCACCAAGACCCTTCTTAGAGCTGGCCGCCCGGAAAAACTAAGCAATCGGGGGAGAAGGGCCTTAGTCAGGGAGGTGACCAAGAACCCGATGGTCACTCTGAAAGAGCTCCGGAGATACTTGTGGAGATGGGAGAAGCTTCCAGAAGAACAACCATCTCCAATCAGGCCTTTACGGAAGTGGCCAGACGGAAGCCACTCCTTAGTAAAAGGCATATGACAGCCCTCTTGGAGTTTGCCAAAAGGCACCTAAAGACTCTCAGACCATAGGAAACAAGATTCTCTGGTCTGATGAAACCAAGATTGAACCCTTTGGCCTGAATGCCAAGCGTCACATCTGGAGGAAACCTGGCACCATCCCTACGGTGAAGCATGGTGGTGGCAGCATCACGCTGTGGGGATGTTCAGCGGCAGGGACTGGGAAACTAGTCAGGATTGAGGGAAAATGAACTGATTAAAGCACAGAGAGATCCTTGATGAAAACCTGCTCCAGAGCACTCAGGATCTCAGACTTGGGCAAAGGTTCACCTTCCAACAGGACAACGACCCTAAGCACACAGCCAAGACAATGCAGGAGTGGTTTCGGGACAAGTCTCTGAATCTCCTTGAGTGGCCCAGCCAGAGCCCCAGCTTGAACCCGATCGAACATCTCTGGAGAGACCTGAAAATAGCTGTGCTGCGACACTCCCTATCCAACCTGACAGAGCTTGAGAGGATCTGCAGAGAAGAATGGGAAAAACTCTCCAAATACAGGTGTGCCAAGCTTGTAGTGCCATACCCAAGAAGACTTGTGGCTATAGTCGCTGCCAAAGGTGCTTCACCAAAGTACTGAATAAAGAGTCTGAATACTTATCATATATTTCAGTTTTGTAGTTTTTATACATTCTCAAAAATGGCTAAAAACCTGTTTTTGATTTGTTATTATGGGGTATTGTGTGTAGATTGATGGGGGGAAAGAACTATTTAATACATTTTAGAATCAGGCTGTAACGTAACAAAATGTGGTATTATAATGATCTACACAAAATACTCACTAATGTCAAAGTGGAAGAAAAACTCTAACGTTTGGTAAAACATTTTTGAAAAATAAAACACTAATATATCTTGATAACATAAGTAATCAACCCCATGAGTCAATACCTTTGGCAGCTATTACAGCTGTGAATCTTTCTGGGTAAGTCTCTAATAGCTTTGCGCACCTGGATGGTGCATCATTTGCCCATTATTCTTTATAAAATTCTTCAAGCTCTGTCAAGTTGGTTGTTGATCATTGCTGGATGTCACGTCCTGACCACAGAAATATGTTATTTTCTATGGTAGAGTAGGTCAGGGCGTGAAAGGTATTTTTTCTAGTTAAGTTTTTCTATGTTGTCATGTTCTAGTTTTGTATTTCTATGTTGGTTTTGTTTGGGATAATCTCCAATTAGAGGCAGCTGGTCCTAGTTGTCTCTAATTGGAGATCATACTTAAGTAGGGTTTTTTTCTACCTGGATTTGTGGGAGATTGATTTTGAGTTAGTGTATGTTTTCTACTCTGCGTCACGGTTTGTTGTTTTTGTTCGTTCAGTTTATTGTTTATGTATTGCATAGTTTCACAGTTCAATAAAAATGTGGAACGATAATCACGCTGCACTTTGGTCCGCTCCTTCCTACGACAATCGTGACACTGGAACAGCCATTTTCCTGTCTTGCCATAGATTTTCAAGCCGATTTAAGTCAAAACTGTAACTAGGCTACTCAGGAACATTAAATCTCATCTTGGTAACAACTCCAGTGTATATTTGCCCTTGTGTTTTAGATTATTGTCCTGCTGAAAGGTGAATTTGTCTCCCAGTGTTTGCTGGAAAGCTGATTGAACCAGATTTTTCTCTAGGATTTCACCTGTGCTTAGATCTATTCTGTTTATTTTTATCATAACAAGTCCTTGCTGATGACAGACATACCAATAACCCCCATACTTTAAAATATTAAGAGTGGTACTCAGTTGTGTATTGTGTTGTATTTGCCTCAAGCATAACGCTTTGTATTCAGGACATGAAGTTCATTTCTTTGCCACATTCTTTGCAGTTTTACTTTGGTGCCTTATTGCAAACAGATGCATGTTTTGGAATATTATTTATTCTGTACAAGCTTCCTTCTTTTCACTTTGTCAATTAGGTTAGTATTGTGGAATAACAACAATGTTGTTGATCCATCCTCAGTTTTCTCCTATCACAGCAACTAAACTCTGGAACTGTTTTAACGTCCCCTTTGGTAAAATCCCTGAGCGGTTTCCTTCCTCTACGACAACTGAGTTAGGAAGGATGCCTGTATCTTTGTAGTGACTGGGTGTATTTGATACACCATCCAAAGTGTAATTAATAACTTCACCATGCTCAAAGGGATATTCAATGTCTGCTTTTTTTGTTTGTTTTACTCATCTACCATTAGGTGCCCTTCTTTACGAAGCATTGGAATTCCTCCCTGGTCTTTGTGGTTCAATCTGTGTTTGAAATTCTCTGCTCGACTGAGGGACCTTACAGACATTTGAACACCACCGCCGAAACTTTGCTATTTGGCATCTTCCCAATTACGTAGAGTAGTTTTGTTGTTTGGCTACTTGAAGAGAACAAGGGCCTATGGCTCACATTCCACCTCTTCCAAAGCATTGGGGAAAAGTTAGCATCTAATTGTACTAGATGAAGAGTATAACATCCTGGCATTTAAAACATCATTGATTGTCGAAAATCCACATAGGCCTGCCACCTACTATAAAACATATTTTTGCATACTGAGAATGCAACTTGCACGATTGCTTAAGTATGCCGGTCTCACAGTTGAACGTTAAGTAACATAAACAAGTTTAGCAAGTCAAGGCCTCCACGCGTACAAGCTGCATTCAAGCCGCTGATGTGCGCCATTGGTTCATCTACATTTAAAGTCTGATGAATCAATTTAATATACACCATCACAAAAAACCCATGATTTATTTTTGTCAGGTCTAAGAAACATTATGATATGAATGTATTATAGAAGAACAGAATATGAGTTGGCCTACTGTATGTTATCTGGCTATGCTCCATGCCATAGGCTGTAGGCTTGTTCATTTAGCTGACAAGGTATGCTTATAAATCCCATGTCATTATTTTATATTATGTGATTTTATAGTGAGAAGAACATCATTGAACTTAGCTGAATCATATAGAAAGGACATTCCGGAGCAAGCGCGCATATGAAGTGGCTATGTTGAGCATAATACATGATACTTAGAAACGGGTCCTAAAAGTGATCATTTCAAACAGGTCTTATGTGCTAGATTTAAAGTTACTTGGCAACTTTAGTTGCAAATGATACAAATCTTAGAATGTCTTAGAAATCAAAACATATATGGGCTGCATGATGCCCTATAGGCTATTGATGATTTGAGAAAGTCGGGAAAAAAAGCTTGTACTCCATTCATTGGCTCAGGCTGCACAGCTGTTCTGTTATCACATCATCATATTTTCACCCATCAGACTATTCTCAATTTAATATTGTCTTTACTAATATGTCGATTTAGAATTACCCATTATCAAATGGGCTGGAGCAGTGGCAGGGGAAAAAAGACATGTATTCCATACGCACTCGAATAACAGAATGGCGGCCGCGTGCTTTCCCACCGGTACGTTTTTCAATGATGCTGGATAGGCTACTTGGGTTTTATAGCTGAGTTGTGCTTAATATGAGCAGCTGAGAAATAAATATAACAAGACTTATATCACTCCACACATCAACCACTGTTTGAGGACAGAGGAGGCTCCTCAAAGGAGGAAGGGGAGGACCATCCTCCTCCAGTGAATTTCAGAGAAATTGAAATGGTGAACATTTTTAAAAGTTATCCTTTTTAGATAAAACTATATAAAATATATTCACATCACCAAATAATTGATTAAAACACACTGTTTTGCAATGAAGGTCTACAGTAGCCTCAACAGCACTCTGTTGGGTAGCGCCACGGTGTAGCCGGAGGACAGCTTTCTTCCATCTTTCTCTGGGTACATTGACTTCAATAAAAAAACCTAGGAGGCTCATGGTTCTCACCCCCTTCCATAGACTTACACAGTAATTATGACAACTTCTGGAGGACGTCCTCCAACCTATCATAGCTCTTGCAGCATGAACTGACATGTCATCCACCCAATCAAAGGAACAGATAATTAATCTAGTACTGAAAGCATAAGCTACAGCTAGCTAGCACTGCAGCGCATAAAATGTGGTGAGTAGTTGACTCAAAGAAAGAGAAAGACTATAGTTGCACAGTTTTGAATAAATTAATTTCTTAAAAAATGAAGTAGAAGCAAGAGAGAGCTAGAGAGCTATATTTAATATTTTTTTCACTTTCACTTAGTTAGAAAATGCAGCTAGCTAGCTAGTTTAGCCTACTAAAACACCCAGCTCAAACAGAGGGATGCTATGTTAGCTAGCTGGCTATGACTATCCAACACAACACTGGAACCCTTTCAAGTCAAGACAAGCTTTTGGTTTTACAAATTTATTGCCACAGAGGCCCGCCGGTGTACACTGTAACGTTACTGCATGATTGTAGCGGGTCTACTGATGCGTTAGTACTATTAGCTATGTTTACTATGACATTACTTTTGCTAATATGGTGACAACGATATAGGCTGTGTAGCGGTTATGATATGGTTTGGCTTGGAAAGGTTTTTCTGTGTGGTACAGCTAATGTACCACACAAGCGAAGGGAAAAGGTGGAAGGAGGAGAGCACATAGATGCGATAAGGAATACAACGTGGCTGCTATGAAAGTGAACTGTGTTTACGTGTGATCAGGGGTGTATTCTGTCGTTTCTGAAAGGGAAGCAAACGGAACAAAACGGGGATAAACATACCAATAGAAACTCCAATAGTCCAATAGAAACTCTCATTTGCATCTGTTGGACTAAAGATTACACCCTAGATCAGCTAGATAAAGGCAAGAGTGTACAAGGCGGTATTGAATGTGTCGCTGTCTGTCCATGTGTCACTGTCTGTCACCTCAAATTTTTATCTCAACCTGTGTACCTACTTTGTACATTTTCATTCATAGGCTAGGTTGTAGCAACCTCATGATGAGTATAGGGAAAATTCAAGTATCATGTAGTAGCCTAAACTTATCGATGTTACATTGGTGAACGGAATATGAATGACAGTCATCCAATATGCTGTAATAGAAATAAGGCCATGCTCATGAAAAACAAATCGTCCTCGCTCATCTTAAACTGCACCGACCGCCACTGTTTGAGGAGCATGCTCTCGTTGTGCAACAGGTGATATTCCGCCCAAACTCTGTATGCCATGGGCTCTCCAACCCTGTTCCTGCAGCTACCCAGTACTCTGTATGCCATGGGCTCTCCAACCCTGTCCCTGCAGCTACCCAGTACTCTGTATGCCATGGTCTCTCCAACCCTGTTCCTGCAGCTACCCAGTACTCTGTATGCCATGGGCTCTCCAACCCTGTCCCTGCAGCTACCCAGTACTCTGTATGCCATGGGCTCTCCAACCCTGTTCCTGCAGCTACCCAGTACTCTGTATGCCATGGGCTCTCCAACCCTGTTCCTGCAGCTACCCAGTACTCTGTATGCCATGGGCTCTCCAACCCTGTTCCTGCAGCTACCCAGTACTCTGTATGCCATGGGCTCTCCAACCCTGTTCCTGCAGCTACCCAGTACTCTGTATGCCATGGGCTCTCCAACCCTGTTCCTGCAGCTACCCAGTACTCTGTATGCCATGGGCTCTCCAACCCTGTTCCTGCAGCTACCCAGTACTCTGTATGCCATGGGCTCTCCAACCCTGTTCCTGCAGCTACCCAGTACTCTGTATGCCATGGGCTCTCCAACCCTGTCCCTGCAGCTACCCAGTACTCTGTATGCCATGGGCTCTCCAACCCTGTTCCTGCAGCTACCCAGTACTCTGTATGCCATGGGCTCTCCAACCCTGTCCCTGCAGCTACCCAGTACTCTGTATGCCATGGGCTCTCCAACCCTGTTCCTGCAGCTACCCAGTACTCTGTATGCCATGGGCTCTCCAACCCTGTTCCTGCAGCTACCCAGTACTCTGTATGCCATGGGCTCTCCAACCCTGTTCCTGCAGCTACCCAGTACTCTGTATGCCATGGGCTCTCCAACCCTGTTCCTGCAGCTACCCAGTACTCTGTATGCCATGGGCTCTACAACCCTGTCCCTGCAGCTACCCAGTACTCTGTATGCCATGGGCTCTCCAACCCTGTTCCTGCAGCTACCCAGTACTCTGTATGCCATGGGCTCTCCAACCCTGTCCCTGCAGCTACCCAGTACTCTGTATGCCATGGGCTCTCCAACCCTGTTCCTGCAGCTACCCAGTACTCTGTATGCCATGGGCTCTCCAACCCTGTTCCTGCAGCTACCCAGTACTCTGTATGCCATGGGCTCTCCAACCCTGTTCCTGCAGCTACCCAGTACTCTGTATGCCATGGGCTCTCCAACCCTGTTCCTGCAGCTACCCAGTACTCTGTATGCCATGGGCTCTCCAACCCTGTTCCTGCAGCTACCCAGTACTCTGTATGCCATGGGCTCTCCAACCCTGTTCCTGCAGCTACCCAGTACTCTGTATGCCATGGGCTCTCCAACCCTGTTCCTGCAGCTACCCAGTACTCTGTATGCCATGGGCTCTCCAACCCTGTCCCTGCAGCTACCCAGTACTCTGTATGCCATGGGCTCTCCAACCCTGTTCCTGCAGCTACCCAGTACTCTGTATGCCATGGGCTCTCCAACCCTGTCCCTGCAGCTACCCAGTACTCTGTATGCCATGGGCTCTCCAACCCTGTTCCTGCAGCTACCCAGTACTCTGTATGCCATGGGCTCTCCAACCCTGTTCCTGCAGCTACCCAGTACTCTGTATGCCATGGGCTCTCCAACCCTGTTCCTGCAGCTACCCAGTACTCTGTATGCCATGGGCTCTCCAACCCTGTTCCTGCAGCTACCCAGTACTCTGTATGCCATGGGCTCTCCAACCCTGTTCCTGCAGCTACCCAGTACTCTGTATGCCATGGGCTCTCCAACCCTGTTCCTGCAGCTACCCAGTGCTTCATTTGGTAAACCAAGTGAAATCTGTTCAGGAACATTGATAGTAACATGTTTTCGCAAGGAAACTTATTTCACTAAACTGTTGACAGCCCCTCTGCGCACTTGAGAAATGAATAAAGGAGAGAGAGGAGGAGATGGAAACACATGGTGGTTATATATTTTGTAGCTAAAGGTAATATGTCAACCTATTAATTATGAAAATATAAAACAAATCCCTATTACTAGGCTATTCAAAATCATATACAACTACACTATAATTGTAAGCTAACTGTAAGCCGCCCTGCACAATCAATGAACCAACAACATTGCCTAGGGCTATACATTCTCTCCCAGACCCGTGGATGACATTTTGGAGCATAACAAAGTAACCCAGTCCATCCAGTACACATAATAATACAGTCCACACTCAAAGGCTAGACCAATTATGTACCAAGACATCTTAAATCAGTTTTATGTTTTTCTGCCATGCATAATATGCGGTAGGCTATATATTGTATAACAGCACAATCATTATTTTCATTCAGGTCTTTTTCAGGCTTGGGCTGTAAAGCGTCTGTGTGTAGCTGGTGAGATGAGTCAGGCGCAGAACAGCAGATATGGGTAATGAAAGCAATTTTACTCAAAATTAATACAATACACGTCGTATAAATACATGGCCACAAATACGGACCGCAATACAACAAACAATTACTCACAAACAAACATGCGGGAACAGAGGGTTAAATAATGAACAAGTAATTGGGGAATTGAAACCAGATGTGTAAGACAAAGAAAAAACGAATGGAAAATTATAAGTGGATCGGCGATGGCTAGAAGGCCGGTGACGTCGACCGCCGAACGCCGCCCGAACCAGGAGACGGACCGACTTCGGTGGAAGTCGTGACATGGGCTCATAAGCCAATGCATAAGTTGTAATATGCATATGGTTGTTTTGAATGAATCCTCACCTTGGAAAGCATTGTCCATTTCGTTGTGTTAGGCTTTCAAACAACATCCACAACGACCATGTTTTACACTGAGTTTCAACCTGCTTTTGAACTTCTTTCTTCAAATTGGTCATCACAGTGAGGTGAGTTTTAAAAGCATGATACTGTTTTGATGATAAGTGTTTGATGTGATTTTTGATTCTATTTGCATTGATGTCAGAGTGGTTAGAAGGACAATAGAGCCCTGAGTACCAGGCCATTAGCGACCTAATGGTCATTAGGGTACTACCAACGCATGTCCTGAGTGCATTAGAGGCGATTACCATGACTCAACGTTCACGTGGAATTTTACTGCGGTCATGACTCATGACTGCTGGTGTGGCAGTAATACTGTCACCACAACAGCCCTAGGTGCAGCAACATATAGAAAATTGAAGATAGAAAATGTTGTGTTACAAGCTCATTTAAGCCGGCTGAAGCATAGAATGCTTGGCTGCTGAAGATTGAAATTACATGTGTAGAGCTGACATGTTATGTATTGAGCTGTCATGTTATATATTGAGCTGACATGTAATGTATTGAGCTGACATGTTATGTATTGAGCTGACATGTTATGTATTGAGCTGACATGTTATGTATTGAGCTGACATGTTATGTATTGAGCTGACATGTTATGTATTGAGCTGACATGTTATGTATTGAGCTGACATGTTATGTATTGAGCTGTCATGTTATATATTGAGCTGACATGTAATGTATTGAGCTGACATGTTATGTATTGAGCTGACATGTTATGTATTGAGCTGACATGTTATGTATTGAGCTGTCATGTTATGTATTGAGCTGACATGTTAAGTATTGAGCTGACATGTTATGTATTGAGCTGACATGTTATGTATTGAGCTGACATGTTATGTATTGAGCTGTCATGTTATGTATTGAGCTGACATGTTATGTATTGAGCTGACATGTTATGTATTGAGCTGACATGTTATGTATTGAGCTGACATGTTATGTGTTGAGCTGACATGTTATGTATTGAGCTGACGTATTATGTATTGAGCTGACGTGTTATATATTGAGCTGTCATGTTATGTATTGAGCTTACATGTTACATTTACATTTTTTTTTTACATTTTAGTCATTTAGCAGACGCTCTTATCCAGAGCGACTTACAGTAGTGAATGCATACATTTCATTTCATACATTTTTTTTGTTTCTGTGCTGGCCCCCCGTGGGAATCGAACCCACAACCCTGGCGTTGCAAACACCATGCTCTACCAAATGTTATACAGTTGCAGTCGGAAGTTTACATACACCTTAGCCAAATACATTTAAACTCAGTTTTTAAACTCAGCTTTACTTAGCAGAGACTTGTAGATGACCTGGAGCCAGTGAGTTTGGCGACGAGTATGAAGCGAGGGCCAGCCAACGAGAGCGTACAGGTCGCAGTGGTGAGTAGTATATGGGGCTTTGGTGACAAAATGGCACTGTGATAGACTGCATAGACTGCATTGTTGAGTAGAGTGTTGGAGGCTATTTTGTAAATGACATCGCCGAAGTCGAGGATCAGTAGGATGGTCAGTTTTACGAGGGTATGTTTGGCAACATGAGTGAAGGATGCTTTGCTGCGAAATAGGAAGCTGATTTTAGATTTAATTTTGGAGATGTTTAATGTGAGTCTGGAAGGAGAGTTTACAGTCTAACCAGACACCTAGGTATTTGTTGTCCACATATTGACTTATTCACATAAGTCAGAACCGTCCAGAGTAGTGATGCTGGACGGGCGGGCAGGTGTAGGCAGCGATAGGTTGAATAGCATGCATTTACTTTTACTTGTATTTAAGAGCAGTTGGAGGCCATGGAAGGAGAGTTGTATGGCATTGAAGCTTGTCTGGAGGTTAGTTAACACAGTGTCCAAGGAAGGGCCAGAAGTATACAGAATGGTGTCATCTGCGCAGAGGTGGATCAGAGAATCACCAGCAGCAAGAGCGACATCATTAATGTATACAGAGAAGAGAGTCGGCCCGAGAATTGAACCCTGTGGCACCCCAATTGAGACTGCCAGAGGTCCGGACAACAGGCCCTCCGATTTGACATACTGAACTCTATCAGAGAAGTAGTTGGTGAACCAGGCGAGGCAGTCATTTGAGAAACAAAGGCTGTTGAGTCTGCCAATAAAAATGTTGTGATTGACGGAGTCGAAAGCCTTGGCCAGGTCGATGAATACGGCTGCACAGTAATGTCTCTTATCGATGGCAGTTATGATATCTTTTAGGACCTTGAGCGTGGCTGTGGTGCACCCATGACCAGCTCTGAAACCAGATTGCATAGCGGAGAAGGTACGGTGTGATTCAAAATGGTCGGTAATCTGATTGTTAACTTGGCTTTCGAAGACCTTAGAAAGGCAGGGTAGAATAGATATAGGTCTGTAGCAGTTTGGGTCTAGAGTGTCTCCCCCTTTGAAGAGGGGGATGACCGCGGCAGCTTCCCAATCTATGGGAATCTCAGACGATACGGAAGAGAGGTTGAACAGGCTAGTAATAAGGGTTGCAACAATTTCGGTAGATAATTTTAGAAAGGGTCCAGATTGTCAAGCCCGGCTGATTTGTAGGACTCCAGATTTTGCAGCTCTTTCAGAACATCAGCTATCTGGATTTGGGTGAAGGAGAAGTGGGGGAGGTTTGGGCGAGTTGCTGTGGGGAGTGCAGGGCTGTTGGCCGGGGTAGGGGTAGTCAGGTGGAAAGCATGGCCAGCCGTAGAAAAATGCTTATTGAAATTTTCAATTATAGTGGATTTATCAGTGGTAACAGTGTTTCCTAGCCTCGGTGCAGTGGGCAGCTGGGAGGAGGTGCTCTTATTCTCCATGGACTTTACAGTGTCCCAGAACTTTTTTGAGTTTGTGCTACAGGATGCACATTTCTGCTTGAAAAAGCTAGCCTTAGCTTTCCTAACTGCCTGTGTATATTTGTTCCTAACTTCCCTGAAAAGTTGCATATCACGGGGGCTGTTCGATGCTAATGCAGACGCCACAGGATGTCTTTGTGCTGGTCAAGGGCAGTCAGGTCTGGAGAGAAGCAAGGGCTATATCTGTTCCTGGTTCTACATTTTTTGAATGGGGCATGCTTATTTAAGATGGTGAGGAAGGCACTTTTAAAGAATAACCAGGCATCCTCTACTGATGGGATGAGGTCAATATCCTTCCAGGATACCCGGGGGCCAGGTCGATTAGAAAGGCCTGCTCACTGAAGTGTTTTAGGAAGCGTTTGACAGTGATGAGGGGTGGTCGTTTGACCGCAGACCCATTACGGATGCAGGCAATGAGGCAGTGATTGCTGAGATCTTGGTTGAAAACAGCAGAGGTGTATTTGGAGGGCAAGTTGGTTAGGATGATATCTATGAGGGTGCCCGTGTTTACGGATTTGGGGTTGTACCTGGTGGGTTCATTGATCATTTGTGTGAGATTGAGGGCAACAAGCTTAGACTGTAGGATAGCCGGGGTGTTAAGCATGTCACAGTTTAGGTCACCTAGCAGCACAAGCTCTGAAGATAGATGGTGGGCAGTCAATTCACATATGGTGTCCAGGGCACAGCTGGGGAAAGAGGGTGGTCTATAGCAAGCAGCAACAGTGAGAGACTTGTTTCTGGAAAGATGGATTTTTAACAGTAGAAGTTCGAATTGTTTGGGTACAGACCTGGATAGTAAGACAGAACTCTGTAGGCTCTCTCTGCAGTAGATTGCAACACCGCCCCCTTTGGCAGTTTGATCTAGTCGGAAAATGTTATAGTTAGGGATGGAAATGTCAGGGTTTTTGGTGGACTTCCTAAGCCAGTATTCAGACACGGCTAGGACATCCGGGTTGTCAGAGTGTGCTAAAGCAGTGAATAAAACAAACTTAGGGAGGAGGCTTCTAATGTTAACATGCATGAAACTAAGGGTTTTACGGTTACAGAAGTCAACAAATGAGAGCACCTGGGGAGTAGGAGTGGAGCTAGGCACTGCAGGGCCTGGATTAACCTCTACATCACCAGAGGAGGAGTAGGATGAGAGTACGGCTAAAGACTATCAGGACTGGTCGTTTAGTGCGTTCAGAGCAGAGAGTAAAAGGAGCAGGTTTCTGGGTGTGAGAAAATAGATTCAAGGCCCAATGTACAGACAGAGGTATGGTTGGATGTGAGTACATTGGAGGTAAACCTAGGCATTGAGTAATAAGAGATGTTTAAACCAGGTGATGTCACCGCATATGTGGGAGGTGGAATTAAATGGTAGGTTAAGGCATATTGAGCAGGCTAGATGCTCTACAGTGAAATAAGACAATAATCACTAACCAGGACAGTAATGGACAAGGCATATTGATATTAGGGAGAGGCATGCATAGCCGGTGATCAATAGGGGTCCAGTGAGTGGTTGGGCTGGCTGGAGACACGGCGATTCAGGCAGCTGGGAGGCCAGGGCTAACAAGCTAGCAGACTATTGACTATTGTAGCTGGAAACATCAGATTTTTTATGAAATATCTACATAGGTGTACAGAGGCCCATTATCAGCAACCATCACTTCTGTGTTCCAATGGCACGTTGTGTTAGCTAATCCAAGTTTATCATTTTAAAAAGCTAACTGATCATTAGAAAACCCTTTTGTATGTTAGCACAGCTGAAAACTGTTGTCTGATTAAAGAAGCAATAAAACTGGCCTTCTTTAGAATAGTTGAGTATCTGGAGCATCAGCATTTGTGTGTTCGATTACAGGCTCAAAATGGCCAGAAACAAAGAACAATTCTTCTGAAACTTGTCAGTCTATTCTTGTTCTACGAAATGAAGGCTATTCCATGCGAGAAATTGCCAAGAAACTGAAGATCTCGTACAACGCTGTGTACTACTCCCTTCACAGAACAATGTAAACTGGCTCTAACCAGAATAGAAAGAGGAATGGGAGGCCCCGGTCCACAACTGAGCAAGAGGACAATTACATTAGAGTGTCTAGTTTGAGAAACAGACGCCTCACAAGTCCTCAACTGGCAGGTTCATTAAATTGTACCCGCAAAACACCAGTCTCAACGTCAACAGTGAAGAGGCGACCCCGGGATGCTGGCCTTCTAGGCAGAGTTCCTCTGTCCAGTGTCTGTGTTCTTTTGCCCATTTTAATATTTTATTTTTATTGACCAGTCTGAGATATGGCTTTTTCTTTGCAACTCGAGATCTTGTGAAAATGACAATTGATGACAGAACGCCTACTTGAATATCCACAGAGGGTGTTTGAGCAGGTCAAGAACTGTTGAGACTGCTTTGAGAAAGTCATGAACAGTTAAGAGTGCTTTGTAGTTGCTAAGTTCAGGCCAGTACACCTGGATAAGCAGTTGTAAACAAACAAGGATTTAGTAAACAACAAGGCTATTGTTGTGTCCAGACCTTTGAGAGGTAGACAACAATTCAACCACAAAAAAACAACTACAAAATTAACTGACAACTTCCCTTCAGTCCCCCGCAGTTCCCGCATCCCGTCAAAAACAATTTGCCATGAGGAGTTACAACGTGCACAATGTGTTCCAACAGAAATCAAATTCCCTCTAGCCTCCATTACTGTTGGTCAGTCCATAGTTCCTCTCCTAGAGATCACATTAAATTACATCTGCTCTCATGAGGATAGCCTCCGTCAGCGCCGTGACGGGACTGCCGATCTCTGCTAGCAGATTCCCAGGGAATAGAGATAAGGGATCAGATAGCAGTGCCAGCTTACATTACACCTGGTCGGACCAAGCCTGTGGATGCAATTAACATAAATTGATGCCAGTTCATAAACCACGAGTGTCACAAATGAGAATCCACCGCCGAGTCCCCAGTGGAGAGAAGGGGGTCGGACGTTGGAAGGGGGTGTTGAGTTGGAAGGGGTGGGGGAGGGGGGAGGTGCATTGACAGCCCTATCTCTGCTCTGTTCCATTAATGCCGAAACATGAATTTATGCGTGTTTTGCCGGGGCATCGCAGGGATGTGTAGGGTCTCCTCTGGCAGGCCTTGGCCCGATAAGAGACTCTGCAGAGCGACAGTCAGTTGTCAAAAGTGCCGATGCATGAACCAGTTCCCAGCAACAGCCACAACAAAATGGCTCCCCTTATCTCTTGACTGTGCTGTCTGGAGAGCTAAGTCTCCTCCTCTTGTCTCTCTCTCACACTACTTTCTGTCCCTCCGTCTTTCTATCCCTCTGCCTTTTCTCAAACTCCCTTCCTCTCTCTGCAAACAGACCTCGTCTGTTGACAAAGTAATGGGCAGATGGGTCTCTTTATCGAATCGAACTGCCACTTGTATTTAGCGGCTCTCTTTTGTCGCCTTTTGAACATCTGTGGCTATCTATTGTCGCCCCTCAAAGAGCTCTAGTTATCTCATGCCTCCCATTTTAACTACAACAGCTATCTCTGAGCGGGCGTTTTTATCTTGACATGCCTTTGTAACATGTATGCATTATGTCACCATGTGCAGGCATTCGTACTGCACAGTAATTCACACTGCCAACCTCTCCGAGCCTCTTTAGAGTAGCCTGTAATTTCAGACACAGTTCCTTAATTACAATCTGCTTATTGTGCGCATCAGAAAACACACTTTGTGCTCGCCATTGAAGTTAACATTACCTCCGGGCTCCTTTCCAGAATGTCTGTGTGGAGTGGTAATCATCTGGCAGAATGTGAATCCACTTCTTTCTGGAGAAAATCATTTTTGAGCCCAACAAAGAACCTCTGAAAGCTGGGGGCCCAGGCATTGTTGGACTGAGGCGTCTGCACAGGCGCCTGATTAAAAAGGAGCATGGGCATTAATTGGACAGCTAATGGGGGGATGTCAGCAGCGACGGATGACTCGTTATACCGCCCGAGCAGAATGGGAAGGAGGGTAAGACAGAGGCTGCCGTTTTAGCAATTCTTAGACCCAGAACAAACCCACCAATTTTACTGTTGACACATCACTCAAGGGGTCTGCAGTGTTGGTTAAACAAAATCTGTCTTTCCCATGTGTGTGTGTGCATGCGTGTGTGTGTGTTTTGTGTGTGTATACCTGAAGGCCAGGACTGGGATTTCAGGGACAGTTTGCTTGGCTAATGGGGTTGGCTGGCTTTTCTCTCGACTCTCTTAGGCGAGCAGCTAATATAGGGAGCAGATGAAAATGCAGTGTCTGGGATCCAAACCTCATGCTCAGCCAACCAGGAATTAGCTCTGCAAGCTCTTACCCAATCACAGCTGCTCTCAGCCAACCGGGAATCAGCTCCGCCAGATCTTACCCAATCACAGATGCTCTCACCGACATCTCCTTCCTTCCGTCCACTCAATCACTGGCCAGATGATGTCTCAACCTTTAATGGATACGCCTCCCTCCATCCACTGCCTCCCGCCACTTGCCCTTTTAGCTTGTCCCGGGAAAGTCTTCCATTTGCCATGGTAACGGCATATGTCAAATGGTCCCGTGACCCCGAGGACATCTCACAAAAACAGGATCCATCAGGTTCAGGGTCATTTACAGTCCACATCATTGAGCGTCCCCCACTCCTCACATGAGCGATTGTGATGTGAAGAGGATTGTCCTTGAATGTGCAAAATAGCTATTGTCCCCACAAAGCAGAGAACATATAGGTGCACAGAGAGAACATGTATAGGTAGACAAAGAGTGACTATAGGAAAGCACAAAGGAAGAATACATTAGGTGGACAAAGAAAGAGGCGTGCTCCCTTCTTTGAGAGGAGAGGAGCACACAACCTTGAAGCATCCACCAAGGTTGGAAACTGACTGGCCACAATAGTCACACTGTGCCATATAGAGTAGCTGAACTGACCAGTTGAAGTCTTCACAAAGATGTATTTCTAAATATAGTCTCACAAAACTGCAGGGATTTTTTATTTATTTTTTACAATAGCTAAGCAGCGAAGTACAGTAGCGCTTGTAGACGTGACATGAATCCACAAAATGTTAATAAGGATTTCAAAGATGAAGGAGAGCCCAGAGAGAGGGAGGGTCATGTCAAAACATGTCTCCGACAGTGATTACACAGACACAGGAACAAAAGGGTGGAATTGCATTCGCTTTTTCAGAGTAACCATGGCAATTACTTCCGTTCCTAGGGGCTGAATGGTTGGTGTGGACCCCGGCTGACTACAGCCCTTTTCCAGGAAAACAATCTCTGTGGGTTCCGCCATTTAAAAGGTCTTTCTAAGGAAAGATCGAACTAAACATGGTTTTCAAGAGCCAGGACTGTTAAGGTAAGGTTTGTGTAAGCAAGTCGAAAGCCTTTTTCAATACGAATCTTGGTTGACCACGTTATGACAGCAATGCGGTGGGTGAAAGCTCATGCTAGATACTGAGAATAAAAAGCTCATTAATCATTTATGTAAGGTTGGCTGAAAATGTGAGAAGATGTGATTCGCCTGCCCCCTTGGCAGGATATCCTGCAGCTTGGCATAACTGACTGTGGGCCCTCGATGTTGGTAACAACCTTAATTCACAAATACAAGCACAGACATTCTGATACCCATTATAATTAGTGATCGATGATGTACTCTTGGAACAACACTTTCTGTCTGCAAAACAGTGCTGAACAAAAACCTATTACTCACCATATTACAGCGATAATTATCGTAGTGGCAGTTACTTTTCACAATGTCTTTGGTAAGGCAGTAAATGTGTATGCAGCCAGAAATTAAACAGCGTTGGTGCCGATTATGTTTGTAAAATGTTATTTCCCCTACTCTTGGCTAATCAGTCAATAATGCTTAGTACAGGGGGAGTCAAACTCATTCAATCGAGGGCCTAGTGTCTGCTGGTTTTTGTTTTTTCCTTTCAATGAAGACCTAGACAACCAGGTGAGGGGAGTTCATTACTAAGTAGTGACCTTAATTCATCAGTCAAGTCCAATGGAGGAGTTAAAACCTGCTGACGCTCAGCCCTCCATGGAATGAGTTTGACACGTGGCATAGAAGGAAGTGGCTATGTGGGCTTAGGGGATTTGTATTCTTTTGGGAAGGGGAAAAGGTGGCCATCATCCCTAGCTACCCCTCAAAATGCCAGACCATTTTCTTAGAGAACATCAATTCACCTAAAACACATCCTTATGGAACCGCAAAGTGCCAAGTCATGTAGGACTCACCCAGTGCTGTAAAGTACTTAAGTAAAAGTATGACTTAAGTAGTTTTTTGGGGTATCTGTACTTAACTATTTATATTTTTGACAACTTTTACTTCACTACATTCCTAAAGAAAATAATGTTATTTTTACTCCATACATTTTTCCTGAAACCCAAAAGTACTGGTTACATTTTGAATACTTAGCATGACAGTTAAATGGTCCAATTCAGGCACGTATCAAGAGAACATCCCTGGTCATCCCTACTGCGTCTAATCTGGCGGACTCACTAAACACACATGCTTCATTTGTAAAGGATGTCTGAGTGTTGGAGTGTGCCCCTGGCTAGTCGTAAAACATATATCTTTTTTTTAAATAAAATGGTGCCGTCTGATTTGCTTAATATCAAATCAAATATTATTTGTCACAATGCTGAATACAACAGGTGTAGACCTTACCGTGAAATGCTTACTTACAAGCTCTTATACATCAGTGCAGCTCAAGAAATAGAGTTAATAAAATATTTACTAAATAAACTAAAGGAACTTGAAATGATTTATACTTTTAGTATATTTAAAACCAAACACTTTTAGACTTTTACTCAAGTAGTATTTTACTGGGTAGCTTTCAGTTTTACTTGTGTCATTTCTATTAAGGTATCTTTACTTTTACTTAAGTATGACAATTGGGTACTTTTTCCACCACTGGACTCACCCCAGACTGAGAAAGAGAGAGAGAGGAAGAGAGAGAAAGCAGACATACAAAGTGCCCACCAGCTGTTCAACCCCTCAAATCAGAGAGTTCCCAGATAAACACTCAGGCATAACAGAGGCATAGGCACGGATGGGCCCACCAACTAGGAAGCCAGGACCACCCACTCAGATTGAGCAACAACATTTTTGTATTTTTTTTATATGCTCTTTACTTGTCAGTGTTCCAAACGGGACATTATTGGTTTTATTTTACCTAAACATGCGAACACCATCAGATATAATTCATAGCAAGCAGTGCACTGGGTTAAATATAACAGAATTGATGACCCGGAATGACATTCACTCTCACGGGATGGGTTACCAAAAATAACTAACTGAAAGCCACACCCCTAACAAGGCACGAATATGACTGCATTGAGGCTTATGTCTCTGTGCTTCTATGGCTATTATGCACCATGACACTGGCTATTTCATTTGTTTATTTATCACACAAGACAGCTCATAATCCGAACACCTATATTTTTGCTTTAATTAGCCTTAAAAATGCTACATTTTATCTCAGCTTCATGGCAAAATGTGTAGAATAGCATGAGATAAGTTCTAAAACTGTACATTTTCCACTCTGCCCCTTGGCAAAATGTGTAGAATTGCAGGAAATTTGAGGAGTAATGCACCATACAGCCTCTTTCCCGTCCTGGGAACAAACCGCAGCACTTGCCAGAAATCCCCCGGTGCCATGATACTTAGGAGGAAACCAAAGGACACAGAGTCACTCTGTGTCACACCACCCCCGTCGACCCCTCTCTGACACATACACACACCACCACACACAAACACAATACACACCAGAGGAGGCTGGTGGGAGGAGCTATAGAAGAACAGACTATAATGGAATAGAATAAATGGAACAGAGTCAAACATGTGGTTCCATTGGTTCCATTCCAGCCATTACAATGAGCCTGTCCTCCTATAGCTCCCCCCACCAGCCTCTCTGATACACACACTCACAAACACAGTGCATACACTTGAACCAAACACACATTCCCCTATTTTTCCCCTACTCATACAAACACACCTCATGCATATTTAATGCCGTGTTCCTGATGTATATTTCAGCACAGCGCGGGTGGCCTGATGAGAGCTTTCCCAGCACAGAGGACAAAGCAGTCCAGTCTGTGTTCCACACAGCATGGCCCTGCAATCACGGAAGAGGAGGTAGAAGACGAGAAGACACACACACACACACACACACACACACACACACACACACACACACACACACACACACCACACACACACACACACACACACACACACACACACACACACACAGAGAGGTAACCATCTCCAAGGGAGGCCAATTAGATGCCTCTCCAGAGTGCTCCAAAATAAGTCTCCCCCCCCTCCACCCACCCAAATGACAAGAGGACAGAAAGGTTCCCTAGCCAGCACCTGGAATAGCCCCCACAAGACATTGTCCACCTCAGGCTGCTGGAATCTACAACTCGGCCGCATTTATTACCTGCAGGATGACATGATATTCCCTAACTCTCTCTGTCTCTCCTCTATAGCCCACCTCTGAGGTTCTGACGTTCCAGGATGACATGATATTCCCTAACTCTCTCTATCTCTCCTCTATAGCCCACCTCTGAGGTTCTGACGTTCCAGGATGACATGATATTCCCTAACTCTCTCTGTCTCTCCTCTATAGCCCACCTCTGAGGTTCTGGCGTTCCAGGATGACATGATATTCCCTAACTCTCTCTGTCTCTCCTCTATAGCCCACCTCTGAGGTTCTGACGTTCCAGGATGACATGATATTCCCTAACTCTCTCTGTCTCTCCTCTATAGCCCACCTCTGAGGTTCTGACGTTCCAGGATGACATGATATTCCCTAACTCTCTCTGTCTCTCCTCTATAGCCCACCTCTGAGGTTCTGACGTTCCAGGATGACATGATATTCCCTAACTCTCTCTGTCTCTCCTCTATAGCCCACCTCTGAGGTTCTGACGTTCCAGGATGACATGATATTCCCTAACTCTCTCTGTCTCCTCTATAGCCCACCTCTGAGGTTCTGACGTTCCAGGATGACATGATATTCCCTAACTCTCTCTGTCTCTCCTCTATAGCCCACCTCTGAGGTTCTGACGTTCCAGGATGACATGATATTCCCTAACTCTCTCTGTCTCTCCTCTATAGCCCACCTCTGAGGTTCTGACGTTCCAGGATGACATGATATTCCCTAACTCTCTCTGTCTCTCCTCTATAGCCCACCTCTGAGGTTCTGGCGTTCCAGGATGACATGATATTCCCTAACTCTCTCTGTCTCTCCTCTATAGCCCACCTCTGAGGTTCTGACGTTCCAGGATGACATGATATTCCCTAACTCTCTCTGTCTCTCCTCTATAGCCCACCTCTGAGGTTCTGACGTTCCAGGATGACATGATATTCCCTAACTCTCTCTGTCTCTCCTCTATAGCCTACCTCTGAGGTTCTGACGTTCCAGGATGACATGATATTCCCTAACTCTCTCTGTCTCTCCTCTATAGCCTACCTCTGAGGTTCTGACGTTCCAGGATGACATGATATTCCCTAACTCTCTCTGTCTCTCCCCAATAGCCCACCTCTGAGGTTCTGACGTTCCAGGATGACATGATATTCCCTAACTCTCTCTGTCTCCTCTATAGCCCACCTCTGAGGTTCTGACGTTCCAGGATGACATGATATTCCCTAACTCTCTCTCTCTCCTCTATAGCCCACCTCTGAGGTTCTGACGTTCCAGGATGACATGATATTCCCTAACTCTCTCTGTCTCTCCTCTATAGCCCACCTCTGAGGTTCTGACGTTCCAGGATGACATGATATTCCCTAACTCTCTCTGTCTCTCCTCTATAGCCCACCTCTGAGGTTCTGACGTTCCAGGATGACATGATATTCCCTAACTCTCTCTATCTCCTCTATAGCCTACCTCTGAGGTTCTGGGTGAACATGATCAAGAACCCCCAGTTTGTGGGTTCTTGAGCGTAGCAAAATAAATGTACACATACATGTCATTCAATAAGAACTTGGTTGTATTTTATACGCTTGACGCTTTGCAAGTCCCACCTCTCCCATCGCTTTTTACCAGCATACTGTATACCCACGTGGGTGACTGAAAGATGAACAGAGGTCCACACTCCAGTCCAGTTGGTGGTGGTAATGCACTGTAAAGTTGGTTGGCAACCGACTTAGAAAGTCCACAGAAGAAGAAGAAAGATGAACAGGGAGAGATTAATCAAAGAATAGAAACTAAAAACAAACTAGGTTTCCCATTTTTATCTGTGGATTAATTGTCGGAGTAGAAAACACACGATTTTGTGGGACTCAAAATAGGTCCAAATTCTACAAAGATCCAGCTAAATAAAGGACCTTGTGCATTTCAGGTAAAATAACAACCCAATGTTCATCTCCCAGGACAAATTAGCTAGCAACAGCAAGCTAGCTAAATGTCCATAAATATATGTGTGTTTTGACCTGTCCCCAAATGAATATAGTTGGTTCACGGTTGATTTTGGAATTTTAACCTGCGTGTCTTGTGGGGTTAGACATCATGATGCACACAGACGCATTGGCATTGGCGGTTTGGTCAGCATGCCAGACCCACAGAGAGGAAGTGATAGAGAGAGAGAGTGTGTGAGGGAGAGAGAGAGAGTGTGGGTAAGAGAGGGAGAGAGAGCGAGAGCGAGAGAGAGAGAGAGGGAGAGAGGGGGGGAGAGAGAGAGAGAGAGGTACGTGAGAAAAGAGGCAGAGAGGAGGAAGGCCCTTCAGCAGGAAAGACAGATACTTCCCTGGAGGTAGGTAACTTCCAGACCGGAACATTGAACATTCCAGACATGGAGATATCCGGCACGCCTGGTTACTCAGAACAGGTGGGCAGCAGAGAACTGCACACTGCGGCCCATTTTAACAACTGAATTGGGATCAGCTGATACCAGGTCTAGCCTTGACTATTCAGAGCAGTGAAACCAAGCTGATCCAGGATCATTTGTTAAACAGCACAACGTTTTTGCAGGTATAATGGTACATTATAGGGCCCTGTTACAATAGTTTGAAATCCTTCTTTGATGTAGTCACTGATCTGACTTGATGAGTGAAGGCAATGCAGTGAAATCCACCCATTCGCCTATCCAATCCTAGATCATTGATTACTTCAATAAAGGAAGACAAGTTTAACCTATTGAAAGCAGGCCTCCAAGTACAGTTTACTATTATAAACTCTGCTTTAGAACATGGTCTTATGTATTCAGCAACACAATATTACATGTGAATTTGCTGCCATTCCTCATTGAGAAATGACTTCTACTCAAGCTAGAATAACTGTCATGGATGTTTCTGGATGTGAATACCTGTAAGAGAATAATGATCTCAGTTGAGTTTCCTCCCAGCCTGTTCCCTACAGCGCTAGATAAGGTGAGTGTCCTCAATGCCCTGATGAAATCATGGCTCTTTTCTGTAAGAGGTCCACAGGATGACTTAGAGACACACAGTCACACACTAGGACACACACAAACCAGGACACACACAAACGCACACATACACACACACACTAGGACACACACAAACCAGGACACACACAAACCAGGACACACACAAACGCACACATACACACACACACTAGGACACACACAAACCAGGACACACACAAACCAGGACACACACAAACGCACACATACACACACACACACTAGGACACACACACACTAGGACACGCACACACTAGGACACGCACACACTAGGACACACACAAACCAGGACACACACAAACGCACACATACACACACACACTAGGACACGCACACACTAGGACACGCACACACTAGGACACGCACACACTAGGACACGCACACACTAGGACACACACAAACCAGGACACACACAAACGCACACATACACACACACACTAGGACACGCACACACTAGGACACGCACACACTAGGACACGCACACACTAGGACACGCACACACTAGGACACACAAAAGCACACACACCCATGTGCATGCACACACACACACTCTCACATACACACACACACACACACACGTGCATGCACACACACACACAAAGTAAGACCATTCTCTCAACATCAATATAACATCATTTGGACTGTCGGAGGTCACCACCACTATGACAGAACAATTACATTAGGTCATACAACAGGGGCACTGACCTTTTAAACCTGAGTGTGTGTGTGTGTGTGTGTGTGTGTGTGTGTGTGTGTGTGTGTGTGTGTGTGTGTGTGTGTGTGTGTGTGTGTGTGTGTGTGTGTGTGTGTGTGTGTGTGTGTGTGTGTGTGTGTGTGTATGCATGCATATATACGTGTGTGTCTTGTATGTGTACGTGTGTGTGTGTGTATGCATGCGTATATACGTGCATGTCTTGTGTGTGTGTGTATATGTGTGTGTGTGTTACAGTGTGTAGACTGGACAGGTCATCCCCAGGCCCCTCTCTGCCAGCTCCAGATAAAGAGAAGGGAACTGTGAAGACAGAGACACTGAGGCCACGGGGTTCAGGACACTACACAACACTGCTGGTGACGCACTTTGTCTCTCGCTCTCTGTGTGTGTGTTTGTGTGCGCCTGTGTGAGTGTATGAGTCTGATTGTGCATGTGTGTAGGTGTGTATGTGCACATATATACGCGTGTGTATGATATACCGCATGTGAAAGATAAATTGTGCTCAGTGTAAATGCATAAAGTGACTTTGTGCATAGTGCATTTCTGTGTAAGTGCATATTTCTGTGTGTGTGTGCGTGTGTATGTGTGTGCACAGAGGTGTTGCATAGGTGGCCTTGATGGCCCAACCATTCCTTTATGAATTACATAGTGGCCCTATTGGAGGAGGTTTCATAAGCAGAGAGGAGGAGGGAATCACACACTGGATGGTATATAGTTAAGATGAATGACAGTGGAGACAGACACACTGGATGGTATATAGTTAAGATGAATGACAGTGGAGACAGACACACTGGATGGTATATAGTTAAGATGAATGACAGTGGAGACAGACACACTGGATGGTGTATAGTTAAGATGAATGACAGTGGAAACAGACACACTGGATGGTATATAGTTAAGATGAATGACAGAGACAGACAGACACACTGGATGGTGTATAGTTAAGATGAATGACAGAGGAGACAGACACACTGGATGGTATATAGTTAAGATGAATGACAGTGGAGACAGACACACTGGATGGTATATAGTTAAGATGAATAACAGTGGAGACAGACACACTGGATGGTGTATAGTTAAGATGAATGACAGTGGAAACAGACACACTGGATGGTATATAGTTAAGATGAATGACAGAGACAGACAGACACACTGGATGGTGTATAGTTAAGATGAATGACAGAGGAGACAGACACACTGGATGGTATATAGTTAAGATGAATGACAGTGGAGACAGACACACTGGATGGTATATAGTTAAGATGAATGACAGTGGAGACAGACACACTGGATGGTATATAGTTAAGATGAATGACAGAGACAGACAGACACACTGGATGGTATATAGTTAAGATGAATGACAGTGGAGACAGACACACTGGATGGTATATAGTTAAGATGAATGACAGAGACAGACAGTCACACTGGATGGTATATAGTTAAGATGAATGACAGTGGAGACAGACACACTGGATGGTATATAGTTAAGATGAATGACAGTGGAGACAGACACACTGGATGGTATATAGTTAAGATGAATGACAGAGACAGACAGTCACACTGGATGGTATATAGTTAAGATGAATGACAGTGGAGACAGACACACTGGATGGTATATAGTTAAGATGAATGACAGTGGAAACAGACACACTGGATGGTATATAGTTAAGATGAATGACAGTGGAAACAGACACACTGAATGGTATATAGTTAAGATGAATGACAGTGGAGACAGACACACTGGATGGTGTATAGTTAAGATGAATGACAGTGGAAACAGACACACTGAATGGTGTATAGTTAAGATGAATGACAGTGGAAACAGACACACTGGATGGTGTATAGTTAAGATGAATGACAGTGGAGACAGACACACTGGATGGTATATAGTTAAGATGAATGACAGTGGAAACAGACACACTGAATGGTATATAGTTAAGATGAATGACAGTGGAGACAGACACACTGGATGGTGTATAGTTAAGATGAATGACAGTGGAAACAGACACACTGGATGGTATATAGTTAAGATGAATGACAGTGGAGACAGACACACTGGATGGTATATAGTTAAGATGAATGACAGTGGAGACAGACACACTGGATGGTATATAGTTAAGATGAATGACAGTGGAAACAGACACACTGGATGGTGTATAGTTAAGATGAATGACAGTGGAGACAGACACACTGGATGGTATATAGTTAAGATGAATGACAGTGGAGACAGACACACTGGATGGTATATAGTTAAGATGAATGACAGTGGAAACAGACACACTGAATGGTGTATAGTTAAGATGAATGACAGTGGAAACAGACACACTGGATGGTGTATAGTTAAGATGAATGACAGTGGAAACAGACACACTGAATGGTGTATAGTTAAGATGAATGACAGTGGAAACAGACACACTGGATGGTGTATAGTTAAGATGAATGACAGTGGAGAGAGAGAGAGATCGCTAACATAACCTTTATGACTTCACATTGTCCAGCACAATGGCACCCAGCCTACATCCTAAATGGCACCCCATTCCCCATTTAGTGCACTTGTTTTGACCAGGGTCCATAGGGCGTCCCATAGGGTCGTGTCAAAAGTAGTGCACTATACAGGGAATAGGGTACCATTTAGGATGCAGGCCCAGGTCCTTGTTTCAAGTCCAGAACACATCTTTTGTCCCCCTCAACAAAGACGGAGTCTGTTTGACCATAAAGGCTAAACAACAACCAAGATGGAACTATATAAACACCCACCCCATCCTTCCTGTGATGTAAGATATTCAAAAAATGCGCATCTCTTTAAACAATATGCAATTAGTACCATTTAAACAGCTAAAGTCATTAGCTCAGTGTTTACCACAAGCAACATTTTGTACACAAGATAACATCCCTCATTTGCATATGCTAATGTAAGGTAATTAGCTATACTCCGCCGAGTAATTCCGATCCAGCCAACCTGCGGGCAGTTTTAGGAGAATAACCACAAATAATGAAATAATTCAATCAATCACGTAAAGGCTAATATATGCATATCAAATGGCATGGGGCAGTCGGCGCGGTTGGCTTTAATGTCAGGGAATCACAGAGAAAATAGGCCTTGGCAGTTCGGAAGCATCGGGTATTGAGAGTGGAAACATCTACAAATATCAACAAATTGGCCTTAATTCGTTGCTTTGGCGTTAAACAGATAAAACCAAACAACAACAACAACACACAGGAGAGGCCATGTTTTTTTTGGAGGATTATGGGGTGGCCGTTGCCATGGATCATTTCCAGGAAACGAGCTCATTCAAACTTGTCTGTAATCATAGGCTTAGCTTGGGAAATTGTTGACAGTGTAACATTTCCAGAACAGAAAAAACAGGCCCTGTGTGCTTTAATAGGTAATATAAAAGCTTATTTTCCTCTGCTACCGGCAGTAAAGCAGTGGCGACAGACACAGAGGCGCTTATCTAATTTGACTTTAATGCGTGTTTGTGGCTGTGATGTTTTTCGCTCTTCTCCGGCGATGAAAAGCATGATAAACTCCTAAGTCTATTAGCAGTGACAATACTATACTCTCCCTACCGCTCCCCAATTCCATTAGCCTGTCTGGACATGGATATTAGGCCTACACTCTCTCACACACACACAGACATGGATGTGTACCCAACTCCAGGAACACTGCTAGAAGACAATAAGGGAAGTGTCTATGGAGGAGCTCACTGATACAGTACTATCTATCATAGGGCTGCTGTTACACCAAGGACAATCTGCAGAGCCACCACCAAGCTTTCGTGTGTGTGTGTGTGTGTGTGTGTGTGTGTGTGTGTGTGTGTGTGTGCGCGCGCGTCCGGCTGCTGTAACGGGGGAACAGATTAGACGTGTGTGTGTGTGTGTGTGTGTGTGTGTGTGTGTGTGCAGGAGCTTTGCAAAGGTGTGTGAGGTACAAGTGTAGTGTTTCAGTGGCATAGCCATGTATTTTTTTTAATGTATTAATGTGAGGGTTCTGTATGTCGTGTTAATGAATGTGCTGTGTGTATGTGTGTCTTTGTGTGTGTTTGTGTGGATATGTGTGTGTTGTCCAAGTAAGTGTGTGTAAGTGTGTGTTGTCCAAATAGAATTTCTGTTACTCCTGTCAAACTAGGATCAATGCGGGGGAGAAGAGAGGCGGGGCCTTAATCCAAGGGTGGGGAGGATCATGACAAAGCTGCAGAGTGGAAGGAGGTTGCCGTGGAGAATCACCTGGTGTTGCCGTGGCAACAGACTGGTCTGTAGATGTTACTAATTATGTAAATGCCAGCCAGTGAGCTTAATGCTGGGCCAGTGTCAGCCAATGCTCACTTAATATCATAGCCTGTTGCTACATCAATACAAATAAAATGGAAAACACGATGAGAGTTATTCCTAAAACTGTACCACCAACGTAAGGTAACTTACTATCACCTACGGCACTTTATTCTGTACTTAACTTTTTTCTGTTAGGGAGACAAAAATTGGTTGGAATTTGACGGCTGTGCTTACATTTCATGAATATTATAATTCTGTATGTAATTTATCGTTGGCGTCCTGGGACCTCATAACTACTCTCAGTTTATGTTAAGAAGAAGAAGGATCAGCAAAGATGGAGAGACAAGGTTTTCCAGGACACCTGTACTATCTAACCTCTCATAGCATCAGGACACCTGTACTATCTAACCTCTCATAGCATCAGGACACCTGTACTATCTAACCTCTCATAGCATCAGGACACCTGTCTAACCTCTCATAGCATCAGGACACCTGTACTATCTAACCTCTCATAGCATCAGGACACCTGTACTATCTAACCTCTCATAGCATCAGGACACCTGTACTATCTAACCTCTCATAGCATCAGGACACCTGTACTATCTAACCTCTCATAGCATCAGGACACCTGTACTATCTAACCTCTCATAGCATCAGGACACCTGTAGTATCTAACCTCTCATAGCATCAGGACACCTGTAGTATCTAACCTCTCATAGCATCAGGACACCTGTACTATCTAACCTCTCATAGCATAAGGACACCTGTACTATCTAACCTCTCATAGCATCAGGACACCTGTACTATCTAACCTCTCATAGCATCAGGACACCTGTACTATCTAACCTCTCATAGCATCAGGACACCTGTAGTATCTAACCTCTCATAGCATCAGGACACCTGTAGTATCTAACCTCTCATAGCATCAGGACACCTGTACTATCTAACCTCTCATAGCATCAGGACACCTGTAGTATCTAACCTCTCATAGCATCAGGACACCTGTACTATCTAACCTCTCATAGCATCAGGACACCTGTACTATCTAACCTCTCATAGCATCAGGACACCTGTACTATCTAACCTCTCATAGCATCAGGACACCTGTACTATCTAACCTCTCATAGCATAAGGACACCTGTACTATCTAACCTCTCATAGCATCAGGACACCTGTAGTATCTAACCTCTCATAGCATCAGGACACCTGTACTATCTAACCTCTCATAGCATCAGGACACCTGTAGTATCTAACCTCTCATAGCATCAGGACACCTGTACTATCTAACCTCTCATAGCATCAGGACACCTGTACTATCTAACCTCTCATAGCATCAGGACACCTGTACTATCTAACCTCTCATAGCATCAGGACACCTGTCTAACCTTCCAATAGCATCAGGACACCTGCAAAATCTCCCACTGACCTAATCAACTAGCAATAAAAGTATCCATGCCACATGACATTAGCTACTTCAAGGAAGGAAGGACAGCCACGTATCTACAGAATTGGAACCAGGCCCCAATCTCATGCTCTACCCGTCTGTCTCTGAGAAGGCCAGATGCCGCATCACTGATTCTGCTAGCATGGCTAGCTCCATTAGCACACAGTGCATGCCGAGACACTGACCTCCAGGCTAGCACATCTGCTAATACAATACATCTAAATGGGTCCTTTGTCAAATTCATGTCCTTTTAATTATGATCTGGACGTCTCTGAGTAAACACGGACTTCGTATTTCACACAGACAGACGAGGGAAATGTCCTTGCATCAATGCCAGCTCAAAGTGACTGATGGTATAGACACGGCTGAGTAAAAAGTTAGGTGGTAAGAAACAGAGACTCAGTGAATTGTGGCAGAGGTAGCAACACGCCAGCCTCCGCATAACAACTCACCACCCTGAGCCGTTCCAGTATTTCCCGATAGGGTGGGTAGGGTGGGTAGGGGGGGTAGGGTGGGTAGGGTGAGTAGGGTGGGTAGGGTGGGTAGGGTGGGTAGGGGGGGTAGGGTGGGTAGGGTGGGTAGGGTGGGTAGGGGGGTAGGGTGGGTAGGGTGGGTAGGGTGGGTAGGGGGGTAGGGTGGGTAGGGTGGGTAGGGGGGTAGGGGGGGTAGGGTGGGTAGGGTGGGTAGGGGGGGTAGGGTGGGTAGGGGGGGTAGGGTGGGTAGGGTGGGTAGGGTGGGTAGGGGGGGTAGGGTGGGTAGGGTGGGTAGGGTGGGTAGGGTGGGTAGGGGGGGTAGGGTGGGTAGGGGGGTAGGGTGGGTAGGGTGGGTAGGGTGGGTAGGGGGGTAGGGGGGGTAGGGGGGTAGGGTGGGTAGGGTGGGTAGGGGGGGTAGGGGGGTAGGGTGGGTAGGGTGGGTAGGGGGGTAGGGTGGGTAGGGTGGGTAGGGGGGGTAGGGTGGGTAGGGTGGGTAGGGGGGGTAGGGTGGGTAGGGGGGGTAGGGTGGGTAGGGTGGGTAGGGGGGGTAGGGTGGGTAGGGGGGGTAGGGTGGGTAGGGTGAGTAGGGTGGGTAGGGTGGGTAGGGTGGGTGGGGGGGTAGGGTGGGTAGGGTGAGTAGGGTGGGTAGGGGGGGTAGGGGGGTAGGGTGGGTAGGGTGAGTAGGGTGGGTAGGGTGGGTAGGGTGGGTAGGGTGGGTAGGGGGGTAGGGTGGGTAGGGGGGGTAGGGTGGGTAGGGTGGGTAGGGTGGGTAGGGGGGGTAGGGTGGGTAGGGGGGGTAGGGTGGGTAGGGTGAGTAGGGTGGGTAGGGTGGGTAGGGTGGGTGGGGGGGTAGGGTGGGTAGGGTGAGTAGGGTGGGTAGGGGGGGTAGGGTGGGTAGGGTGGGTAGGGTGAGTAGGGTGGGTAGGGTGGGTAGGGTGGGTAGGGGGGGTAGGGTGGGTAGGGGGGGTAGGGTGGGTAGGGTGGGTAGGGTGGGTAGGATGGGTAGGGTGGGTAGGATGGGTAGGGGGTAGGATGGGGGTATAGGTACCGAAGGGAACCTCTACTGGTGGGATGGGGTGGTTAGGGTGGACATTCAAGGAGGAGGGTTAGCGTGGAAGACTGGTGGGATGGAACAAGTGCGAGGAGGGTAAGGACAGTGTGTGGTGAAGAGTACAACTGGATGGGAAGAAGAACAAGAAGTCTTGGCTGTGTTCTGTCGCTGTCGGGGAGAGAAAGGTTATGAGTGTGTGTGTGTGTGAGTGTGTGTGTGTGTGTGTGTGTGTGTGTGTGTGTGTGTGTGTGTGTGTGTGTGTGTGTGTGTGTGTGTGTGTGTGTGTGTGTGTGTGTGTGTGTGTGTGTGTGTGTGTGTGTGTGTGTGTGTGTGTGTGTGTGTGTGGAGGGGTTCTCTCTCTATGGGCATATCCTGTGGGTACCTCCATGTCTCTGGAAGTGACTGCCAACGACATGCAAGCCAGGGGGTTTGAGGAGGGAGTGTGTGTGTGTTCTGCACTGGCACCATGTATGCCTTGACAGTGGTCCGGATGTGTTGGGCAGCCCTAGGGGAGAGGGGGGCGGTAATGTTGGCAACGAGGTTACCACCCTGTGGTGTGTGCTGTCAGTTCCAGAAAGGGATTTTACAAACAAGGTGGAAGAGGAGAGGACAGGAGGAGAGCAGGCACAGTCCTCTGTGTGTGTCAACCTCTTTCCCTCTCTTACATCCCTCTATCCATCCCTCCCTCCCTCTCTCCATCCATCCCTCCCGCTCTCCATCCCTCCCTCCCTCTCTCCATCCATCCCTCCCTCTCTCCATCCATCCCTCCCTTTCTCCATCCCTCCCTCCCTCTCTCCATCCATCCCTCCCTCTCTCCATCCCTCCCTCCCGCTCTCCATCCCTCCCTCCCTCTATCCATCCCTCCCTCCCTCTCTCCATCCCTCCCTCCCGCTCTCCATCCCTCCCTCCCTCTCTCCATCCATCCCTCCCTCTCTCCATCCATCCCTCCCTTTCTCCATCCCTCCCTCCCTCTCTCCATCCATCCCTCCCTCTCTCCATCCCTCCCTCCCGCTCTCCATCCCTCCCTCCCTCTCTCCATCCCTCCCTCCCTCTCTCCATCCATCCCTCCCGCTCTCCATCCCTCCCTCCCGCTCTCCATCCCTCCCTCCCTCTCTCCATCCATCCCTCCCTCTCTCCATCCCTCCCTCCCTCTCTCCATCCATCCCTCCCTCTCTCCATCCCTCCCTCCCGCTCTCCATCCCTCCCTCCCTCTCTCCATCCATCCCTCCCTCTCTCCATCCATCCCTCCCTCTCTCCATCCCTCCCTCCCGCTCTCCATCCCTCCCTCCCTCTCTCCATCCATCCCTCCCTCTCTCCATCCATCCCTCCCTTTCTCCATCTCTCCAGTTTCTGTGACTTTTTTACTATATTCTTGGAAGGTGTGTGTGTGTGTGTGTGTGTGTGTGTGTGTGTGTGTGTGTGTGCGCCGGCAAGCTTACGGCTAACACACAAACAATCAGCACTTACAGCTTCCGACAGTAATCGAACACGGCGTTCTCACATAAACACGAGAGCATGACGCCACCAAATGCCATTACACACAAGGTGCTAAGTACACACACAAGAGGTCGACTTCCTCTCAATGCCTGAGAAACACAACAGAATCAACAAAAAGGACAACGACAAACGATTCTTCTGTCTCCCACTGTTATGCTGCAAAATCCATTACACAGACTGCACAAGAGCATTTAGTGAGGGTTTGGAGAGTGTTAAGAGAAAAATACCAGTCAAATAACACAGCCATTACCCTAGTGCAGAGGTAGAGAGAAAAATACCAGTCAAATAACACAGCCATTACCCTAGTGCAGAGGTAGAGAGAAAAATACCAGTCAAATAACACAGCCATTACCCTAGTGCAGAGGTAGAGAGAAAAATACCAGTCAAATAACACAGCCATTACCCTAGTGCAGAGGTAGAGAGAAAATCATCTACTTTGTTCCCCTTGTAAGTGTTGAGTTCAACACCATCTGTATGTATTAAGATGCCTTCCCCCTGGGAACAGACATCAGTTCAACGTCTAGTCTAGATTTACATTTGGTTGAGTTGTCAACTAATGTGGATTCATGTGAAATTAATAAAACAATCTCACCATGTCATTGGATTAAACGTTGGGTGAAAAATAGAGGGAATGTCCTTACGTTGATGACTTTTTTCAAATCCAATCAGTTTTCCACGTTGATTCAACATCATCACATGGATTGTTGTTGGTTGAAATGATGTGGAAACAACGTTGATTCAACCAGTTTGTGCGCAGTGGGTTTGATGACACAGGAGTGATAAGTGTAGGCTGTGTCACCAGTTTGCTCCAGACCCTGGTTAAAACACGACCCCGGGAACCCAGGCTAAAGGGATGACAGGAATAAGTGAACTCATCTGAAAGGAAGATGCTTTGACATTGACAAGGGCTCATTCAACTCAGGTGAGTTTTCTTTCAATTCAATTCAAGGGGCTTTATTGGCATGGGAAACATATGTTAACATTGCCAAAGTAAGTGAGGTAGATAATATACAAAAATGAAGGAAAAAAAGTGTAAAAATGAACATTAAACATTACAAATGTCATATTATGTCTATATACAGTGTTGTGACGATGTACAAATAGTTAAGAGTACAAAAGGGAAAATAAATAAGTATAAATATGGGTTGTATGTACAATGGTGTTTGTTCTTCACTGGTTGACCTTTTCTTGTGGCAACAGGTCACAAATTTTGCTGCTGTGATGACATACTGTGGTATTTCACCCAGTAGACAATTTCTCAATAGCAAGGCTATCCTCACTGAGTCTGTACATAGTCAAAGCTTTCCTTAAGTTTGGGTCAGTCACAGTGGTCAGGTATTCTGCCACTTTGTACTCTCTGTTTAGGGCCAAACAGAATTCTAGTTTGCTCTGTTCTTTCGTTAATTCTTTCCAATTTGTTAAGTAATTATCTTTTTGTTTCCTCATGATTTGGTTGGGTCTAATTGTGTTGCTGTCCTGGGGCTCTGTGGGGTGTGTTTGTGAACAGAGCCCCAGGACCAGCTTGCTTAGGGGACTCTTCTCCAGGTTCATCTACTGTAGGTGATGGCTTTGTTATGGAAGGTTTGGGAATAGCTTCCTTTTAGGTGGTTGTAGAATTTAACGGCTCTTTTCTGGATTTTGATAATTAGTGGGTATCGGCCTAATCTCGCTCTTGTCTCTCTCTCTCTCGTCTCTCTCTTGCTTGTCTCTCTCTTGCTTGTCTCTCTCTTGCTTGTCTCTCTCTCTCTCTCTCTTATTCAGATGGTAAATGTATTAAATAGAAACAAGGTTTGTCAGTAATGTCTTGACAGCGACACAGCACAAAAGACAGAAGGGTAGAGTCAGTGATGATACAATGAAATGTTAGAGGCACTGTAAAAGACAGAAACTATGTCAAGATGGCTGCCTTGTGTAAGAGAGGGAAAGCGAGAGAGATGGATAGAGAGGAAAGGGAGAGCGAGATAGAGAAAGTGATCTTATTTCAGGTGTGTTGTGTAAGCCGGTTGTCCCTGGATCAATGCTATGGTCTGCCCACTGGGATATAGAGCACACACACACACACACACACACACACACACACACACACACACACACACACACACACACACACACACACACACACACACACACACACACACACACACACAGTGCTGGAGGTATTACTTGTGTTCAGGAACCCTCGCTGTCAACCACACATCATAGTCACATGATCAAGTGGCAGGTTAAAATAGCAACATGTTCACTATCCCCCTGAGGCCTGTGATAGCAGGAAGAAAGGGAGGGAGGGGAGAGAGGGAGGGGGTGGGAGAGAGAGAGAGGATGATGGAGAGATAGATTATAGTAGAACAGAATACAGGAGAGAAGACTTAAACTACAGAGAGAGAGAGAGAGAGAGAATAGAATAGTAGAACAGAGCACAAGAGAGAAGACTTGAAAACGAGAGAGATAATAGAGTAGTAGAACAGAGCACAAGAGAGAAGACTTGAAAACGAGAGAGATAATAGAGTAGTAGAACAGAGCACAAGAGATAAAGAGAAAGAGGATACAGGTGAATTGAGTAGTAGAACAGAGTCCAAGAGACAGAAATAGAGGGAATGAGGGAGAGAATAATACTGTATTTCACCTTGACTTGAGACATAAACCCCTGTCTGTACACTGAACGAGACCTGACTGCAGACAGAGGGATTGTCAGCCTACCAAATCTACAAATCAACCTACAATCACATCATTCCTTCCTTTGCGGTTAAGGCTAGTGTTTGTTGAAAGTGCACGGCTCCATTAAAACAAATCTTTGAAGGATTCAAAGATGTTTCACCTTTGCTTGAATCATGCACTTGAGGGAGTGTATGGAAATATTCTGCCTTGAAGCTTAATACAGAAAATTCATACTCTGGACAGAAACATGTTTTATTCAGATACCACACTTGGAGAATGCTGGCTTTATGAGGGAAAATTCCTCCTTAATTATTCCATGGTAAACAGGACAAGCTCATTAACTTATTTAATTACTCTTAATAATAAGAGCGCTATGTAGAGACTGAATGGACAAATCCATCTGTGGCACACGACGACTAGGCCTGCATCCCAAATGGCACCCTACTCCCTATATAGTGCACTGGTTTTTACCAGATCCCAATGGACCCTGCTCAAAAGTAGTGCACTAAATAGGGAACCATTTGGCATGCAAGCCTATAGGACGGATGGGAACACTCCCAGGTTGGAGGGTTTACAGTTGGTTGAACACAGAGATTGTGGGATCGTGAGGAATCTGTGGCTCATCTGACCAGTGGAGCACACTTCCCTTCAATTACAGTACTACCTCAATACCTCAGTGCACTGTTGTGTTCTGGTGTGGTTGGCTGGGGATGAAGTCATTTAGTGAATTAATTATTTCTCATAACTGTGTGGGTGGGTTGTGTAGGCAGACATACAGAGGTGATTGGTGGGTTCAGTGGGCTTGATGTGTGTCACTGATAGGTGGAAACATACATTTATATTTTAGAACAGTGTTTCTCCCCCTCGGGTGCACTGCACAGCTGATTCAAATAAGTAACTCATCATCAGGATTTGATTATTTGAGTCAGCTGTGTAGTGCACCCAGGGGTGGGTCAGGACTGAGTTGGGGAATCCCTGATTTAGCAGATGCTCTTATTCAGAGTGAATACAAGAGCAATTAGGGTTAAGTGCCTTGCTCAAGGGCACGTCCACAGATTTTTCACCTAGTCGGCTTGGGGATTCAAACCAGCGACCTTTCGGTTACTGTCCCACCGCGCTAGGCTACCTCCCACCATATAATCACATACATGACACGGTAATGACTGCACTCACAGCACAACACACACCTAGGCCTAGATTCAGTCAGTATCGAGGAAGGGCCGCACTATCGCCTGATTGAAATGTGTTCGCGGACAC
Source organism: Salmo salar (assembly GCF_965601325.2). NCBI lineage: Eukaryota > Metazoa > Chordata > Actinopteri > Salmoniformes > Salmonidae > Salmo > Salmo salar. The sequence goes on from NC_138297.1 coordinate 56,929,742, forward strand.
CGCATTCACGGAACACGCTGCATTTGTCAGACTCGGCTTAATGAAAAATTTCCTTTAAATTTCAATCGCACTATAACACAGATCTTCCGCAATAAGGGTTGAATCCAAACCTTACTGTGTGCAGCGGTGAGAACATCCATGTGAGCATGTTAAATATCCATCCATAGGTTGATTTTAACTTCACTCGTGGTTGCTGTATTAGGAAAGATAACTTCACCTGAAGTTGTGGCGCACCAACCAACATGGAAGACATTATATACAAAGGCTTTCCAGGAGTGAAAAAGTTAGTACGATTCTGACTTGAGGCTGAAAAATTATAAGTAGTAAGACTTTAAAACCAGAGATTTTCCAAAGTAAATCAGAGATTATTTACAAAAAATCTCTATGACCACTGATGCATTCTAGGATGAACCATACACACACACAAGTCAAAACCACGGTCCACAGAGGACCACGCTTTCATTAGTCTGAAGAAAAAACTACAATATGCTCCCAAACATATTTCAGCTCTGAATTATTGAATAGGTTTCATTCTCCCTCCAAAACGCCTCGATTGAGAAACATGCTTTGGGCTCATGAAAAATAGATATTTGCTCCTCCTCACTCTTTTGTCTTTTGTTTGAAACAAAGTCATGGATTTTTTAAATTTACCTTTGTCTCCGAGTTTTTGTCGCCCTTTTACAGGAAATGTAAACTCTTCCTGCGTTTGAACTTCATGGAAATGTAATTTCCTTCAATGGCAACAAAGACTTCATTGATGGGTTTTGTTCTGGAACTAGATCAGCTGACAGACATGGGGAAGATTGGTTTATCATTGTAGATAGTTGTTGATGCAGTTAGAATGAGAGGTTCAGGGAAGTATCAATGTCTCTACACAAACAACGCTGCTGACAAACCATCCTCGTTATCTCACTCTAATATCTATTTACTCAGTCTCGCCTCCCATCCAAATGCATTAGCTTTACTCCAAACGCTACCCAAATAATGCATAGGCAGAGAGGAAGATGACAGTACAGATTTGTGTTGAGACACCAAAGCCCTACAAGTGTAGCGAGCCAACACCGGATTCTTGAATGTCTCACCACTCACCCTAGAGCAAGCACTTCTTACTAGTACTCGACAGCACTGTAAGGTATTGAGAAATCTGCAATTTGGGCTTGTTGATTGCTGGGATTCTTTCCGTGAATTTGTGTTGAAATAAAAAAAAGCCCTAAAGGTGTAAAAATGTAGCTAGAATTTCTCAACTTACTTCACTACAAGACCTAAATAGAACGTTGTTCCCTTCAGCACTGCAATATATTGAGGCATTCTTCTGCAATTTGGCGGTTGTTGACAACCGAGACTCTCTCCCAAGAACTGTCTCAAGTCAACACCAGTATGTCTATAACTGTAATACACAATCTTACCATGCTTCAGCCTCCAATGACCACCATTTTGAGAAGACCTAACTACCTAACCTACTACCTAACCCTCTAGCTCCACTCCTCCTCCCTCCACAACCTGGAATTGGGGGTAGATGTAATATAGTAAATGTAAATCTGGTACACTCCAATTAGTACTATATGTTACGAATTGCAATTTATACAATATGTTATGAATTTGCATAACGTATGATATGTTGCAAATTACAATTTGTTGTGGCTAACGTTAGCTAAGTGGGTAATGTTAGCTAGGTCGCTAATGTTAGCTAGGCTAGGGGTTAAGGTTAGGGGAAGGGTTAGCTAACATGCTAAGTAGTTGCAAAGTTGCTAAAAAGTAGCAATTAGTTGCAAAGTTTCTAATTAGCTAAAGTTGTACGTGATGAGATTCGAACATGCAACCTTTGGGTTGCTAGACGTTTGCATTACACGCCAACCATCCACCCTACTTTTGTTTCTTGCCTTAAGTAATCCTCTGTCTTATGTAACCATACCAAACATATCATACTCATTTAAGTGTCCCGGATGTATATTTACTATGTTACATCTAGTCAGTGAGACCAGGCTGCCCTCCATCAGGTGCCCTAGTAGACATCTCATCAGTCTGGAGGAGCAGCCAGGCGTGAAAAGAATGGTGCCTGTAAAAGAGAGAGAGAGAGGACAAGAGAGGGAGTGAGAAAAGAGAAGTAAGGCTTTTTAAAGCATAGTCATCAGACTCAGCAGGTGACTCAAGTGGCTGAAGAAGGCAACGTGCGACAGAGCTCATAATTGCCCTTGGAGCATCCTGCCACCCCATAATTTGTGCCCGTCACTTGTGATAAATTAATAAAGCCATCTCTGATTTGTGCTAAATGAGTAAGGCCTTGCCTGATTGGTTGGCGGGGCAGGAAATTAAGACTGGTGTCTAAAAGGATCCCTTGCTAGCCCCTCTGAGGTACTTGTGTATATCTAATAGGATCTAAAATAGGACTTGGACAAAGGTGTCAGGTCCTCTTAGGAGGTGAGTGTGTGAACCACATAGATCTCTGGTTGAAGACACTTGAGGGTAATACTGGAGGGAAAGACAACACTGCAGCTAGGCTTTTGTTCCACGTCTTCAGATGAATGGACTAATTGGAAGTGGCTCTGGATAGGAGTGTCTGCTAAATGACAAATGTAAATGTAGCTCTAAAAGACTTGATTTAACTGATAATGCTCTTAAATAACTAAAGACTATTGAACACTTTGTGGATTTAATAGCTGAATCAGTTGTTACTTTTGGCATGAAACAAAACCATGCACCCACTGCACTTCTCCAGGACCGGAGCTGCTATTCCATTGTACAGTCATGTGATCGCGCTATAAACAGATCATAAAATGTGTACACAAAACTCTATGCATGGCAACATTTACATATCCAAGGTGTACATTTATTTTTGCATTCAAAATGCTGTGTAGTCAATACTTTAACTTGTACTTGAGTCGTTGCTCAACCTACGTACTGTCTGAACGGATGCTAATAAATGTGACACTAACCAACCACTTATGTCACTTATGTTGAAATATATCTAGTACAGTGGCGTGTGCTGTGTCATTCTGTGGTAACAACACCGCTTATTTAGGATGCAAATGAGATCAAGGTGTGTAAGAGTCTTTTAAATGTAAGAGGCGACCTACCAAAAGTAGTACTGGTACTTTTAAGTCCTTTGAGTAGAACTAGGACGCCATAGCCTGGTAAAACCATTCTGAAAGCTGCGCTCAGCATGATTCAAATGGGGAGCGCAGCATCCGGTCTGGTTTAAACCAGGCTAAGGACATTAACAATCCTTGGTGAAATCTAGCAGCTTTGACCGTTTGGTGATTTAATTCCAGTAACAACAACATGCTTCTTTTTAATCATTTGCTCATTTTTATTCAGCAGAATTTTTTAATACAACGACAAGGTCTGTCATAAGGAAACAAATTCAAACACTTTCAGCTACGGCATACAGAGACAGAGAGAGAGACAGATCATCATGTCACCATCATATGTAAACATTACAGAAAGAGGGAGGAGGAAGATGAGAAAATGCTGTTTGTCAAGGTGTTCTGGCCACGAGAGAGAGAAGAAGAAAGACGAGAATGAAACACTCCCAACATAAACATCATTAAATGTCATATCACATAGCTATACATCAAGGACAGAAATAAGCTCGTCCGGATGGTGTGGCTCTCGAGCTAGCTTTTTAAAATAAACTTCATAAAACATAGCATTTCATTTCTTGTCATTCATTAAGGAAGCGTTTCTCTCTGCAAAAAGCTGTTAATAATACAAGTGAATGGATCCTGTGCTTAAATCCCCCTTCTCAAGGCCTAGCCCCTTTCCTGCACAACGGAGAGGAGGGATTGGCTGTGGTAGGATAGGGTAAGGTAGCGATGCGCATGATTAGCTGATGTGGGAATATGACGTCACTAATCAGGAAACGGGTTGAAAGGATGACATGGCAATTAACGGAGCTCTGCAGCGGGGGGGAAGGAACATGGTAAGAACAACTGGTAGTGGCTCAGGAAGGGTGGAGAAGAGGAAGGATTGGACAGTCACTGTTTTTATGAGTTCATAGCTATAGCATGCTCTTTCAGAGTCAGGAGGGAAGAGGAGGAGGAGGAAGGGATGGGCAGAGTAGCAGGAGAGAGGACCGCTAGGATGAACATGGAATAAAAGGAAGAGACTGTCAATGCTTGTCCTTTACTTTGTTTTATTTTCATTGAATTGTTTTCTGTCACTTTTTCTCGTCCAATGAGTGCATCTTGTCTTCCGCGTTGGTCTTTGGAATGGCGCCGTGCGTTTTTCATTTCTTTAGTTTGTAGCCAAACTCGTCTGCGTCGTCGTCGCGGAAGTCTCCGTAGCGCCAGATGTTGAGCTGAGATAAAACATGAGACAGAAAAGACCATGAGCGCTTAGTGAATAGCTGACAATAAAACAGACAAGCAACAGTCTCACATTAACCTTCAGTTCAAATGGGGAGCCTCAGCCTCCCCCCGAGACAGAGAGAGACAGAGACAGAGACAGAGAGAGAGAGAGAGAGAGAGGTAGACAGGGGTTGAGAGAGAGAGAGAGAGAGAGAGAGAGAGAGAGAGAGAGAGAGAGAGAGAGAAGAAAGAAAGAGGTAGAGAGAGAGAGAGAGAGAGAGAGAGAGAGAGAGAGAGAGAGAGAGAGAGAGAGAGAGAGAGAGAGAGAGAGAGGACAGGTAGACGGGTTGAAAGGTAGAGAGAGAGGTAGAGACAGGGGGAGGTAGACAGAGGTTGAAAGGTAGAGAGAGAGAGAGAGCAAGAGACAGGGAGGTAGACAGAGGTTGAAAGGTAGAGAGAGAGAGAGAGAGCGAGAGAGAGAGCGAGAGACAGGGGCAGGGAGACAGAGGTTGAAAAGAGAGAGAGAGAGAGAGAGAGAGAGAGAGAGAGAGAGAGAGAGAGAGAGGTATAGAGAGAACATCAGTGTACTCTCACACCCCAGTGAGAACGAGGGGAGCATCATAATTTCATCCTTTCCAGAAGGGCTCTGGTGCTTCAGACACATCCCTGTCTATTCCCTCTATTCCATTAAATCCACTCCGCTGAGCTCTGCATCCCTCATCAAGCATCCAAGCAATTTCCTGCTAAACGTTCCGTTTGACGCGCAATGGGAAGGGCGGTGGTAGTGTGTGAGGGGGCATTCCAGGTGTGTACGCAAGAAGTTGTGTGTGTGTGTGTGTGTGTGTGTGTGTGTGTGTGTGTGTGTGTGTGTGTGTGTGTATGAGAGATGTTTCACGACACCAACCAAGGGCCCCTCTCCTCATCAGCAGTGTGTGTTCAGCTGTTAACATGACGATTCACAGCTAATTAGCGACCATGCTAACTTGCTCTAGTCGTTAGGAAGCGGCTGCCATGTTGTCAATGTCGGCTTTCCTGTTTCTTTTCCTTTTCCGTCGATGCCTCGTCACTCCTTCCGGCCTTTTGGAGAACTACATCTCATTTGCACCAATTTTGCATTGGACTATTGTTTGAGCATGGCGTTGTGTGATTGGACAATATGTCAAAGCAGTGAGAGTGTTTGTCTTGTGACTGGCTGTTGGAGAGAACTGTACCTTCTTGAAGGTCACAGTGTTTAAGGAGGATAAATGAGTGCCACCTGTTTACCATAAAGCAGGTAAAACAAGCACCCCAAGATTAGACAAACTAATCTATATAAGGTCATTGGGTTATGCTCTTGGGCAAGATACAGTAAACAGTTACTGCATAACTAGGAGTATTAGGATTGAAACTGGGCTGATACTTTTTGTATATGCTCTGTCATCTGACTAGACGATTGGCTAGTGTACCTAAACAGGTAGAACCACCTGCATTTGGATTGGTTGCTGTGCTGTGAGCGGACCCTGGAGTGTGTGGAGGCGGGCCATAGGCCTGTGTGCCATGGGGATGCCATCTCTCCCTCTCTACCCCTTGCTTTCTTTCCATCAGCGTGGGCCTGCACAGATTGTGGGCCAGTGTCCATTTAGGACAGCACTGCCTGCCAATGAGATGTGTAATGTCTTCAGAGAACAGACAGGTGGAGAGAAAGACAGAGGGAGCAGACAAATGAAGGAGAGCTCCTGTCTTCTACTAGGAGTTGTAATTACAGCTTTGGAAACACCGGTTTACCTGGCATGCCAATAAAGCTAGGCTGAATTTGTATTGTGTCGAGCGAGCGAGAGAGAGAGCGAGTCCGAGAGAGACTTACCCTGGCAGTCTTGGCAGACTCCTGACCGTTGAGATACTCTGTCACCTGAGAGAAAGAGAACATGCATTAGTGTTGCAACTAAACCAGATTGAATGCTGTGGAGAGAAACACATTGGGTGCATCTTAACTCTAACGTGGCCTCCTCGACTCGTCTCCTTTCCTTCATTGAAAATCGGCTCAGTGCAGATGAATGAGAAGGACACAAGTGGAGGACGCCACTTTAGACTATCAACACGCACCGACAAACACATTCCCACCCATACATTCATAATACACATGTTGACAGGCTTCATTGGTAGCACTGCATTGCACATGGTAACAACAAAAACAGCTAGGTCATCATCAGATCAATAGGAAACGCGGATGCTAACCGCTAACCCACGTGCTAACAGCTAACAACAGTGAGCAATCAAGCCAAGTGGCTCTCGTCTATACAGCGAGCTAGCTTTTAGAGCCTCCCTATTTAGCATTTCATTACAATCAAAATGCATTCACGTTTCAGCGATAGGCCAGCAGGGTAAGAAAGGCGCACTACCTGCCTACGCTAGTGATGTAATCAGACCTGTATTGTGATTGTACTGCATCACAAGGGCAGGTGATTAGTCGGCGAGGGCCCTGAGAGCAGTGAATGGTGGGAATAGAGTCAGGAAGTCAGAATCCTGTAGGATATTGAGGTCTGTAAATGAAGTAGATTGTGCTTGTATATGTGTGTCTATGTCTGGGTCTTTGTTAGGGCTGGGAATGACGAGATTAACACCATACTTAGGTGCTGCTACGTTATGTAGGGGCGGCAGGTAGCCAGTAACCGAAAGGTTATTGGATCGAATCCCCGAGCTGACAAGGTAAAAATATGTCGTTCTGCCCCTGAACAAGGCAGTTAACACACTGTTCCCCGGTAGGTCGTCATTGTAAATAAGAATTTGTTCTTAACTGACTTGCCTAGTTAAATAAAGATTAAATAAAATGATCACATATGTATTACGATTCGATACTGTGATTTGTTGTTCCAAACATATTGCTCACCATATGTCTGAGGCAGAGGAACAAGAGAGTCATGAGAAAACAAGTTTTGATCAGTCATGTAAATGTGCTGAAAACAAATTGGCTTCCTACTTAAAAAGAAGATGGAGAACAGGCTATGAAGGAAAATACTTTAGTTGTGGTGTGCAACTAGCACTAAAATAATATTGTCAAAACAATATATCGTCAAATGTAACTGTAGTGATTTTTCTCCCCCATCCTTAGTCTTTGTGTAAGTGTGGGAGATTAGCCTGGCTTGGATAGACAAGATTTGACTTGTGATGCTTCGGCTCAGATGAGAGTGAGTGAGAGAAAGTGAGAGAGAGACAGAAAGACAGAGAGAGAGAGAGTGCGATACTGACAGAGAGACACAGAGAGAGACAGAAAGACAGAGAGCGAGCGAGGAGCGGCAGACAGGCAGCGCTGGGCATATTGACCTCTTGTTATGCCAGAGTGTCCATTTAGTCCCATTGACTGAGCCTGACGATTAGTCACAGGACACAGCATGATGGGACCGAGGGATGGGGGAGGGAGGTTGAGAGAGAGAGAGAGAGAGAGAGAGAGAGAGATGGAGGGAGGGGGTGGAGAAGAGCAAAATGAGAGAGAGACAGAAAGGAAATGTCCGGGTAAGGTCAAGAGAGACTGTGGGTATTGTCTGTCCGTGTGTGTGTATAGAGGCTGAAAAGCTCCAAACGAGGACGGTGCTCTGCACTGTGACTGAGCGGTTTAGCTCTATATGGTTCTGGCCAGCCCTCCTCTCTCTCCTCCAACCCAAGCTAACCCAGCCTCAGCTCTGGCTCCTTCCTGCCAGCGTGATCGATGGGGAGGCTTTTGGAGTGTGTGTCTCGGGTCAGTCAGGGAAAAAGTGGGTGAGGAGAAGGGGGGAGGGAGGACTCATAAGATGGAGGGTGGGTTGAAGAGGAGAAAATGGGTGATAGGGGAGAATTTGGAGAGGGGAGAGGAGTGGGGAAGAGAAAGGGGTCAAAGGCATTGAAGGGGGGAGAATAGGAGTGAGAAGGGGTGGAGGACAGGAAAAATAAGGGATGAGAAGAGGGGACGGATAAGGAGGAGAGAAGGGGTGAGAGGGTGAAGAGTGGAAGAGAGTGAGTCAAAGGCTGAGGAAGGAGAAGGGGGGGTGAGAGTCTACTCTATACAGTACCATATTAACCAGAGGGTTCCATCATGCATCATAACTGATCCGGAGAACAGATGAGACTCCCGGCCAAGGAAACAAACATAGATTATGGGGGGACGGCAGATGTTGAAAACTGCAGAGCGTGGATTCTGCATCGGGTTTAATTGCTTAGCTAGCTGGTATACACTGGTTCATGTGATAGCAACCCAGGACACACGAGGGTCTGGAAGAAAAACATACTTCAGTACAGCTGGATCGTACCGCTTTGTGTGTGTGATAAAGTGTGTGTGATGGAGAGCTGGAGAGAGAGAGTGTGGTGCGTGTGAGAGACTGTGTGTGCGTGGGGTGTCGAAAACTGCAACCCGCTGCATAAGCTATCAATCAAAGCTAATTAATGGTGAGAATTTAGAAAAGGGGACAGCAGATGTTCACATATCTCCTTACCAAACAGATGTGACCATATGAAGGTCCTAGTCAATAGCATTAACGTCTTACTTCAGAGGTCACCGGTGACATTTGAGTGGCTGGGAGGGGTCTGGATACGCCATGTTAAAAGTATTTTGGTGCTCCGTGCCTGGATTGAATTCCATCATCTTGTCATTTCCTTTCATCCACCACCGACCCACCTACCGTCTGCTTTGGAGACATCTTAGAGTAATCCCATCTCAATAATGACCTCATATTTGGTCCTGGCCAATAGCAGGGGACTATATGGAGGCATTACTATATGAATGAAAGGGAGCTGCCAGACAGCTAGCCAAGCTCTTTGTCCTTTAACTAAGGGGTGCCTTCCTGACAGACCGTCTCCTGCTGTTGTCTTCAGTACAGTATGTGAGAGCAGGAAACCAGTGTGTGGATGTGTGCCTAGCATCCTCCTAATATGGGCCATATGCTGTTCCAGAAAAGCCCTTTCAGGACTCTTTTCACAGCCACCAGACGGTCTCTACTTCCACTGGAGTAGGACAATCACTAGCCAATAAACCAGCAAACAAAAAGAATACGGAAATAAATATCTCAACTAAACAAATAAATAGGATGGGGGGGGTAGGCTTTGTGTATTTCAGAATGATAGTAGGGGGGGAGGAGGAAGAATGAGAGAGCGTGAGAGAGAGAGATATAATATTACTGTATGACCCCACAGAGCTCCATATGCCAGACAGATCCCCCTGGTCCCATCTAAACCAGGTTGGTGAACAACCTGTCACTACCTGGCAGACTGGGAGGTGGTGGGAATATGGTGTTGGTGAACAACCTGTCACTACCTGGTAGACTGGGAGGTGGTGGGAATATGGTGTTGGTGAACAACCTGTCACTACCTGGTAGACTGGGAGGTGGTGGGAATATGGTGTTGGTGAACAACCTGTCACTACCTGGTAGACTGGGAGGTGGTGGGAATATGGTGTTGGTGAACAACCTGTCACTACCTGGCAGACTGGGAGGTGGTGGGAATATGGTGTTGGTGAACAACCTGTCACTACCTGGTAGACTGGGAGGTGGTGGGAATATGGTGTTGGTGAACAACCTGTCACTACCTGGTAGACTGGGAGGTGGTGGGAATATGGTGTTGGTGAACAACCTGTCACTACCTGGTAGACTGGGAGGTGGTGGGAATATGGTGTTGGTGAACAACCTGTCACTACCTGGTAGACTGGGAGGTGGTGGGAATATGGTGTTGGTGAACAACCTGTCACTACCTGGTAGACTGGGAGGTGGTGGGAATATGGTGTTGGTGAACAACCTGTCACTACCTGGTAGACTGGGAGGTGGTGGGAATATGGTGTTGGTGAACAACCTGTCACTACCTGGTAGACTGGGAGGTGGTGGGAATATGGTGTTGGTGAACAACCTGTCACTACCTGGTAGACTGGGAGGTGGTGGGAATATGGTGTTGGTGAACAACCTGTCACTACCTGGTAGACTGGGAGGTGGTGGGAATATGGTGTTGGTGAACAACCTGTCACTACCTGGCAGACTGGGAGGTGGTGGAAATATGGTGTTGGTGAACAACCTGTCACTACCTGGTAGACTGGGAGGTGGTGGGAATATGGTGTTGGTGAACAACCTGTCACTACCTGGTAGACTGGGAGGTGGTGGGAATATGGTGTTGGTGAACAACCTGTCACTACCTGGTAGACTGGGAGGTGGTGGGAATATGGTGTTGGTGAACAACCTGTCACTACCTGGTAGACTGGGAGGTGGTGGGAATATGGTGTTGGTGAACAACCTGTCACTACCTGGCAGACTGGGAGGTGGTGGGAATATGGTGTTGGTGAACAACCTGTCACTACCTGGTAGACTGGGAGGTGGTGGGAATATGGTGTTGGTGAACAACCTGTCACTACCTGGCAGACTGGGAGGTGGTGGGAATATGGTGTTGGTGAACAACCTGTCACTACCTGGTAGACTGGGAGGTGGTGGGAATATGGTGTTGGTGAACAACCTGTCACTACCTGGTAGACTGGGAGGTGGTGGGAATATGGTGTTGGTGAACAACCTGTCACTACCTGGTAGACTGGGAGGTGGTGGGAATATGGTGTTGGTGAACAACCTGTCACTACCTGGTAGACTGGGAGGTGGTGGGAATATGGTGTTGGTGAACAACCTGTCACTACCTGGTAGACTGGGAGGTGGTGGGAATATGGTGTTGGTGAACAACCTGTCACTACCTGGCAGACTGGGAGGTGGTGGGAATATGGTGTTGTTGGTCAGTGTGTTGGAGAGTGTGTTGAGTGTGTAGAATAAGACTAAGTAAGAGTGTGTTTGGTGGATCACTATACACAGGTGGTATTTTGGAGATTGTGTGTGTGTGTGTGTCTCTACATGTGTGTATGTGAGAGTGCAAGCTCAGGTGGTGTTTTGGAGATTGTGTGTGTGTGTCTCTACATGTGTGTATGTGAGAGTGCAAGATCAGGTGGTGTTTTGGCGATTGTGTGTGTGTGTGTCTCTACATGTGTGTATGTGAGAGTGTAAGATCAGGTGGTGTTTTGGTGCAAGGCTGTGAATGTGCTAGATGGCAGGTTTTTGGCAGGAGGTGTGTGAGTGACTATTCTTTCTGGTTCAGGATGAACAGATCATGTGCATCCTGTTTTTGGTACAGAGAGTACAGCCATTACCATAGTGTCTGACTCAATGCAGGTGATGCCTTAGAACCCCATTATAGTCAATCTGGAATAATGTTCTTCATTTTGTACAACAAAGTTAACGCTCGTTAGCAACACTAAGTATCAGTTGTATTATATACCCGATGCCTTCTCTGACTTGCAAAACATCTTTCTTTCTTTCTTTCTTTCTTTCTTTCTTTCTTTCTTTCTTCTTTCTTTCTTTCTTTCTTTCTTTCTTTCTTTCTTTCTTTCTTTCTTTCTTTCTTTCATTTCCCCCAAAACACAAAAAGAGACACCAAATGTATTCCATCTTATGAATAGTCAGCAATGGATTAACAACTGGTATCCGAGTCCAATTTACCTTCTGAACAGTCTGCCTCTGTACTTGTGAATAACAACTACTCCTCACTTCGTAGTTCTTTCCAGGCTTATCTGACTCTGCAGTCCTGGGTGTTAGTCTTAAAGCTGCAAAATGTTACTTTTTGGGCGTCATGACCAAATTCCCATAGAAATGGAGTTATAGATCTGTCATTCTCATTGAAAGCAAGACTATGAAGCTGTAAATCTGTTCTGTGTGTGTTATTTCTATGCTTCCCATTCTTAAGTTTAGTTTTTCAGTCTTTTACTTTCAGTTTTGTACACCAGCTTCAAACAGCTGAAAATACAATATTTTTGGTTATGGAAAATACATTTCAGGGTTTTAGATGGTACAATGATTCGCTACACTATACTTGCTTGTTTTGTAACATAAACTGAAATTAGGCAAACTATTAGAATTTTAGCAACCAGGAAATGGTGGAGCTATTTCTGCATAGTTCATCTTTAAGTGATATCCTTCACAGAGAGAACCACACCACTGGCTGTCTGTCTTTCCAATGAATAGTGCATGGTGAGTGTTCTCCCCATGTCTCTCCAGACATCCTAGTAACATGGATTTGATTTGAAAAGCCCCTCTTTTAATCACAGCAGTCTTCGTCAGAGACTGCTCCCTGGAGGCTGTGTGTGGGAGTGTGTGTGTGTGCCATCTGTGCATGTCTGTGTGTGTGAGTACGGTATGTCTGCCTGTGTGTGTGTGACTGCGTGTGTGTCCCTCTGAAGTCCCTGTGAGGCATGCTGGGACAGGCCCCGGTGCATGCTGGTAGCTCCAGCAGTGTGGTCTGTCGGGGGCTTTCAGGCAGCGAGGGGGACAACGTGACATGACAGCACCCCGAAACCGATGGTTCAACGAGTTAAGGAGGACCAACGACAGGGGAGGACCAACGACAGGGGAGGACCAACGACAGGGGAGGACCAACGACAGGGGAGGACCAACGACAGGGGAGCACCCCATCAGAGGGCCTGGCCTCCGTGAGTGCAGGCACATAACGCACCACGTTATATAGGCTATACACACACACATATACACTCTGGGATAGGGCTGTTACGGTGACCGTATTACCGTCACACCGACGGTCACGAGTCATGACCGCAGTCAAATTCCATGTGACCGCTTAGTCACGGTCACTAGGCTTCTCCAAGCTCTGATGCTGCTGATGGTCATTAGTAGCCTACCAAACGTGCTAACTGCCTGGTACTCAGCACTCTATTGTCCCTCTAATCACTCTGACATCAATGCAAATGTTATCTAAAATCTAATCAAACACTTCATGAGAGTCTATGAGCTCATGTAGCAACATTTCTATAGGCTATGCAATTGTGTGAGAAAATAGAGTGATGGCCTCTATTAAAAAGAGGAGGGTCCCATCAGCTTTCTATAGGCTAGATCTACTATATTTATTAACTTTCCTAATATTAAGCACATTGCTTCTCTTTACAACAGGAGTATAGCCTACCTGGCTGGCATGAAAATTAACCACAGGATAGCCAGATCAGGGCCTAACATAAGGACAACTCAGAGTATGCTATTCTGTTAATCTGAAATAGTCTACATTTTCTTCATATCATGTTTCTTTAGATCTGTTTTAGAATAAATAATGGATTTATTGTGAAGGTGTAGGCTATATTACATGGATTTATTAGACTTCTAAAAATGTAGATGTTCTGAAGGTCTGCATCAGTGGCTTGTAGGCAGTGTGTGGAAGCCAGGAGATGCTGAATGTGTTTATGTTAATTAACAGTCAATTACCGTGAGACCGGCAGTTATTAGCTTGACAATCAACGGCTGATGAAATGTCATGACCACAGCCCTACTCTTGGATAGAAACATTGTGAACAAGGTTTTTAAAAAGGTATGTGGGCCTACTTCATCTCCCACACACACACACACACACACACACACACACACACACACACACACACACACACACACACACACACACACACACACACACACACACACACACACACACACACACACCAGGTAGAGACACACAGGCCGAGAACTTCGAGATTTGACCTACACAAGTGCATTTGATGGTAAAATACACAGACAGACCAATGTAATCATGTCTCTTGTAGGTCATGTTCCACTGAAAGAAAATGTTGACCATATGAACCAGCCTAAATGATTATGATACAACAAAAGAAAGTATAAAAAAGGGAACCCTATAGACATAGCTAAAGATGAGTTGGCTAAAGATGAGTTGGCAGACCTAGGTTAGAGTAGCAGTAATAGCTTGTTTCTATTATTTTATTGTCTCTCCCCATGAGATCACCCACTGTGAAGTGACAGAAGTTTAAATGACCTACACCCACTCTCCAACCCTCACTTCCCCCCCTCTGTCTCTCTCTCCTCTCCTGACCCCAGGGTGCGGGGGAGGCAGGAGTGTGTGTGTGTGTGGTCGGGCCAGGGGAAATAGAGCTTGGCTAGTGGCGCGTGTCACTGTCACCCTGGACATGTCACAAGGCCCTCAGAGCACTGCTGCTGGCGGTGTGTGTGTGGGTATGAGAGGTAGGGTCGATATGAAAGTGTCCATTAGGCGTTCAACACCAACTCTTACTGGTTAATGAGGTATCGAACAGTGAGGAAGGGGCATGCTTTTGCACACTCCACAGTGTAATGGCGGGGGGGGGGGGGGGGGGGCTTGATGGGACATGACAGGAACCCATTGGGGGTTTAGGGTGAGGGGGTCGATGGCAAGCAGTCAACCAGACAAAGTTGGTTGAAAGTACTGCAAAAGGCCATTGAGTACACCACGACAAAAGAGTCAGCCTGTATGTCTCAGAACTGTCTATCTTTACTGCCAATGATAGGTGAGTGATTGGTTGTGTCTCTGTGTTTGTCTGTAGGGCCTCGGAGCCCCCCAGAGTCCGTGCTGCTATTGAGTACTCAATTTATCTCTGCTGTTCACTGATAAGGGCAGACGGCTGTATTAACCGACAAACCTACAATTCCCATGTGGCATCTCATCTCTACCCCACTGTTCAATTACACTGATAGAAGAAACTACATTTCCCATGAGGCATCACAGCAATGCCCCACCACACAATTACCCTGTAATAGAAGAAACTGTATTTCCCATGGGGCATCATGTCTGCCTTCAGCACAATAGAAAAAACTACATAACCCCAAAGCACCTCATTTGTTCCTCTCGGCACAATTACACCAAAATGTAACAACTTCACTTGCACAAGGCATTTTCACCACAGAATAATTACACTGTAACCCATTTTTTTTAATCTTTATTTAACTAGGCAAGTCAGTTAAGAACAAATTCTTATTTTCAATGACGGCCTGGGAACAGTGGGTTTAACTGCCTTGTTCAGGGGCAGAACGACAGATTTGTACCTTTTCAGCTCGGGGATTCGATCTTACAACCTTTCGATTACCAGTCCAACGCTCTAAGCACTAGGCTACCTGCCGCCCCATATAACACCTACAAAGAAACTACACTACCCACATCATCCGTTCTCTCATAATAAAATGTACACTGCAACTCCCCAAAACACTACATTTCCCACGAGGCAGCACATCCATCCCTTCACAGTAGTGCAATTTACCTACACGGCCAAAATAAAAATAATCTGTTGGGAAATAAACTACAGATTCCATGTGGCCTCTCATCTGCAGAACAGCACAGCAATTAAAAGCAAGTGTTGGTCTGATCCCCAGCTCTCATATCCCTCTTCAGCTTGGGCTTCAAGCAGCAGCGTACGTCCTCTAAACTCTCCATCCACATCACAGCTGCTCTCCCACAGGCTGCCTTCTGCTCTCTCCCTCCCTCCCAAAACACTCCACACTCACATGCCTGCATCAGCACAAATACAAACACTGGAGCTAGCGACGCTAACACTGGAGCTAACACACAAACACACTCTGGAGCTAGCGACACTAACACTGGAGCTAACACACAAACACACACTGGAGCTAACAAACACACACACACTGGAGCTAACACACAAACACACACTGGAGCTAGCGACACTAACACTGGAGCTAACACACAAACACACTCTGGAGCTAGCGACACTAACACTGGAGCTAACACACAAACACACACTGGAGCTAACAAACACACACTGGAGCTAACACACAAACACACACTGGAGCTAGCGACGCTAACACACACACACACTGGAGCTAGCGACGCTAACCCTGGAGCTAACACACACACACTGGCGCTAGCGACGCTAACACTGGAGCTAACACACAAACACACACTGGAGCTAGCGACGCAAACACTGGAGCTAACACCAAAGCCAAAACAACAATCCTAGCTCAAAGCGCTAGGTGAGTGTTGTGCATTAGCTTATGTCGCTACAAAGAGCCAACCAGGGCATAAAATTAACATCCACAAATGCGGGTAGATTTAGGTATTGATTGGTAAAAAATGACAATTTCACCAGCCACGTAAATGGGTGGTCAATTTGCAGGGCTCGACAGTGCGGGCATTACATTTACGAATACAAATATAGTGGAAAAAGTAAAGTATGATCACGTGCGAGGAAAATACTGCAGTAGTTGTTTTCAAAGTATTTCTGCCGTTTTGTTTCATAGCTGCTAATCGCACAAATAAATATCAATCTATATCCCACCTCATGAAGAAACACTGCCTGGCAGGAAAGATTTGTGCACTGTGCTGATTCATTTTTGGAGGCGCTGCGCACAGGCATCAAAGTTGGTCAAATTTACTCGAAAGTCTACAAAGTGAGACTTTGTCCTCGTGTTTCTTGGCTATTTACATTGTTTTGTTCACAAGGTTGGCTGTTTTTAAATGGAAGTTTGAGTCTGCTGCTTCAACTGATGCAAAGAGATGTCTACTCCTAGTCAGAACCAACATCTCTCACACACAGACACGTGACAGGACTCCAGTGACCTGGTTACCACAGTAACCTCCCACCCTGAACATTTTGTCTCATCTGATATGTTCTCGGGTCACAAAAAATGAAATTGTGCTATATCTCACATTATTTACATTTACATTTAAGTCATTTAGCAGACGCTCTTATCCAGAGCGACTTACAAATTGGTGCATTCACCTTATGATATCCAGTGGAACAACCACTTTACAATAGTGCATCTAAATATTTTAAGGGGGGGGGGGGGTTAGAAGGATTACTTTATCCTATCCTAGGTATTCCTTAAAGAGGTGGGGTTTCAGGTGTCTCCGGAAGGTGGTGATTGACTCCGCTGTCCTGGCGTCGTGAGGGAGCTTGTTCCACCATTGGGGTGCCAGAGCAGCGAACAGTTTTGACTGGGCTGAGCGGGAACTGTGCTTCCTCAGAGGTAGGGGGGCCAGCAGTCCAGAGGTGGATGAACGCAGTGCCCTTGTTTGGGTGTATTTCTTACTAATAAAAGTTATGTTTTAGAAACATTAGGCATGGACATCAGCTTGTGTATTTTTATTTTAGGTAATTATGGCGCAAAAATATTTTGGCTGACAAATTTTCCATCTACCTGCCACAGTGGCTGGTGGATTAAAAAGTGGCCGTCATTGTAAATAAGAGGTTGTTCTTAACTGACTTGCCTAGTTAAATAAAGGTTAAAAATAAAAAAAAGGGAGAGTTAGCGTTTGAAGCTAACTGTAATGCGGGCTGTTTCATCTGAGGCCCAAAAACTTTTAGAACAAATGTTCTATTGAAAAGGACTAGGGATAATATACGAGGTTCATGCTATGTTGGTGATTGATAATTAGCAAGAGGCTTCTGTGTTTTCTAATTGATTGTTAATTAGCAAAAGGGGAGATGATTAGCTTGTAGAGCTAATGAACTTTTTCGCTCAATGACAGTGTTCGCTTAGCGCAGCCTGATTGAGCGAGACGGGTTGGGAGTCACTCAGTCATCTGACGTCGCCGCCTTTGGTTGGCCTACTTTTACTGTGGTGATCGAGCACCAAGATGGTGTCTGTACGACCATACTGGAACTTAATGGTTTTTAATAGACTTCAACTTCAGTCCTGGAATGAATCACTTTTGTGTCTGATAGGTCTGTGTGTTTGTGGTGACAGTATGCTGTGAATGTGGCTGACATGAGAATATTCTCTAGATGAAAGATGGTGAAGGTACAGTTGAAGTCGGAAGTTTACATACACCTTAGCCAAATACCTTTAAACTCAGTTTTTCACAATTCCTGACATGTAATCCCTGTTTTAGGTCAGTTAGGATCACCACTTTATTTTAAGAATGTGAAATGTCAGAATAATAGTAGAGAGAATGATTTATTTCAGCTTTTATTTCTTTCATCACATTCCCAGTGGGTCAGAAGTTTACATACTCTCAATTTTTATTTAGTAGCATTGCCTTTACATTGTTTAACTTGGGTCAAATGTTTTGGGTAGCCTTCCACAAGCTTCCCACAATAAGTTGGGTGAATTTTGGCCCATTCCTCCTGACAGAGCTGGTGTAACTGAGTCAGGTTTGTAGGCCTCCTTGCTCGCACACGCTTTTTGAGTTCTGCACACAAATTTTCTATGGGATTGAGGTCACGGCTTTGTGATGGCCACTCCAATACCTTGACGTTGTTGTCCTTAAGCCATTTTGCCACAACTTTGGAAGTATGCTTGGGGTCATTGTCCATTTGCAAGACCCATTTACAACCACGCTTTAACTTCCTGACTGATGTCATGAGATGTTGCTTCAATATATGCTGCTCAAAAAAATAAAGGGAACACTTAAACAACACATCCTAGATCTGAATGAAAGAAAAAATCTTATTAAATACTTTTTTCTTTACATAGTTGAATGTGCTGACAACAAAAATCACACAAAAATAATCAATGGAAATCCAATTTATCAACCCATGGAGGTCTGGATTTGGAGTCACACTCAAAATTAAAGTGGAAAACCACACTACAGGCTGATCCAACTTTGATGTAATGTCCTTAAAACAAGTCAAAATGAGGCTCAGTAGTGTGTGTGGCCTCCACGTGCCTGTATGACCTCCCTACAACGCCTGGGCATGCTCCTGATGAGGTGGTGGATGGTCTCCTGAGGGATCTCCTTCCAGACCTGGACTAAAGCATCCGCCAACTCCTGGACAGTCTGTGGTGCAGCGTGGCGTTGGTGGATGGAGCGAGACATGATGTCCCAGATGTGCTCAATTGGATTCAGGTCTGGGGAACGGGCGGGCCAGTCCATAGCATCAATGCCTTCCTCTTGCAGGAACTGCTGACACACTCCAGCCACATGAGGTCTAGCATTGTCTTGCATTAGGAGGAACCCAGGGCCAACCGCACCAGCATATGGTCTCACAAGGGGTCTGAGGATCTCATCTCGGTACCTATTGGCAGTCAGGCTAGCTCTGGCGAGCACATGGAGGGCTGTGTGTCCCCCCAAAGAAATGCCACCCCACACCATGACTGACCCACTGCCAAACCGGTCATGCTGGAGGATGTTGCAGGCAGCAGAACGTTCTCCACGGCGTCTCCAGACTGTCACGTCTGTCACATTTGCTCAGTGTGAACCTGCTTTCATCTGTGAAGAGCACAGGGCGCCAGTGGCGAATTTGCCAATCTTCTCTGGCAAATGCCAAACGTCCTGCACGGTGTTGGGCTGTAAGCACAACCCCCACCTGTGGATGTCGGGCCCTCATACCACCCTCATGGAGTCTGTTTCTGACCGTTTGAGCAGACACATGCACATTTGTGGCATGCTGGAGGTCATTTTGCAGGGCTCTGGCAGTGCTTCTCCTGCTCCTCCTTGCACAAAGGCGGAGGTAGCAGTCCTGCTGCTGGGTTGTTGCCCTCCTACGGCCTCCTCCACGTCTCCTGATGTACTGGTCTGTCTCCTGGTAGCGCCTCCATGCTCTGGACACTACGCTGACAGACACAGCAAACCTTCTTGCCACAGCTCGCATTGATGTGCCATCCTGGATGAGCTGCACTACCTGAGCCACTTGTGTGGGTTGTAGACTCAGTCTCATGCTACCACTAGAGTGAAATCTCTGCCAGCATTCAAAAGTGACCAAAACATCAGCCAGGAAGCATAGGAACTGAGAAGTGGTCTGTGTTCCCCACCTGCAGAACCACTCCTTCATTGGGGGTGTCTTGCTAATTGCCTATAATTTCCACCTGTTGTCTATTCCATTTGCACAACAGCATGTGAAATGTACTGTCAATCAGTGTTGCTTCCTAAGTGGACAGTTTGATTTCACAGAAGTGTGATTGACTTGGAGTTACATTGTGTTGTTTAAGTGTTCCCTTTATTTTTTTGAGCAGTGTATAATTTTCCTGCCTCATGATGCCATCTATTTTGTGAAGTGCACCAGTCCCTCCTGCAGCAAGCACCCCCACAACATGATGCAACCACCCCCGTGCTTCACGGTTGGGATGGTGTTCTTCGGCTTGCAAGCATCCCCCTTTTTCCTCCAAACATAACGATGGTCATTGTGGCCAAACAGTTCTATTTTTGTTTCATCAGACCAGAGGACATTTCTCCAAAAAGTACGATCTTTGTCCCCATGTGCAGTTGCGAACTGTAGTCTGGCTTTTTTATGGCGGTTTTGGAGCAGTGGCTTCTTCCTTGCTGAGTGGCCTTTCAGTTTATGCCGATATAGGACTCGTTTTACTGTGGATATAGATAATTTTGTACCTGTTTCCTCCAGCATCTTCACAGGGTCCTTTGCTGTTGTTCTGGGATTGATTTGCACTTTTCGCACCAAAGTACGTTCATCTCTAGGAGACAGAATGCGTCTCCTTTCAGAGCGGTATGATGGCTGCGTGGACACATGGTGTTTATACTTGCGTACTATTGTTTGTACAGATGAACATGGTACCTTCAGGCGTTTGGAAATTGCTCCCAAGGATGAACCAGACTTGTGGTCTACAATTTTTTTTTCTGAGGTCTTGGCTGATTTCTTTTGATCTTCCCATGATGTCAAGCAAAGAGGCACTGAGGTTGAAGGTAGGCCTTGAAATACATCCACAGGTACACCTCCAACTGACTCAATGATGTCAATTAGCCTATCAGAAGCTTCTAAAGCCATGCCATGATTTTCTGGAATTTTCCAACCTGTTTAAAGGCACATTCAACTTAGTGTATGTAAACTTCTGACCCACAAATAATCTGTCTGTAAACAATTGTTGGAAAAATGACTTGTGTCATGCACAAAGTAGATGTCCTAACCGACTATAGTTTGTTAACCTGTTTGGGATAGGGGGCAGTATTTTCATGGCCGGTTAAAAAACGTACCCGATTTAATCTGGTTACTACTCCTGCCCAGAAACTAGAATATGCATATAATAGATTTGGATAGAAAACACTGTAAAGTTTCTAAAACTGTTTGAATGGTGTCTGTGAGTATAACAGAACTCATATGGCAGGCCAAAACCTGAGAAGATTCTACACAGGAAGTGCCCTGTCTGACAATTTGTTCTCCTTCTAGGGCATCTCTATCAAAAATACAGCATCTCTGCTGTAACGTGACATTTTCCAAGGCTTCCATTGGCTCTAGGAAGGTGCCAGAAAGTGGAATGAGAGCTCTCCAGTCTTTGGGTGAAAAACAGCAGGGGTTTTTGTGAGTGGTCCTGCTGAGAACAATGACACTGAGGTGCGCGTGCACGAGACGACTCCATTTTTTTCTTTCAGTGTTTCAATGAACACAACGTCGCCCGGTTGGAATATTATCGCTATTTTATGAGAAAAATAGCATAAAAATTTATTTTAAACAGCGTTTGACATGCTTCGAAGTACGGTAATAGAATATTTTGACATTTTTTGTCATGAAATGCGCCGGCGCGTCACCCTTCGGATAGTGACTTGAACGCACGAACAAAACGGAGCTATTTGGATATAACTATGGATTATTTCAAACCAAAACAACATTTGTTTTTGAAGTAGAAGTCCTGGGAGTGCATTCTGACGAAGAACAGCAAAGGTAATCCAATTTTTCTTATAGTAAATCTGAGTTTGGCGAGGGCCAAACTTGGTGGGTGTCAAATTAGCTAGCCGTGATGGCCGGGCTATGTACTCAGAATATTGCAAAATGTGCTTTCGCCGAAAAGCTATTTTAAAATCTGACACCGCGATTGCATAAAGGAGTTCTGTATCTATAATTCTTAAAATAATTGTTATGTTTTTTGTGAACGTTTATCGTGAGTAATTTAGTAAATTCACCGGAAGTTTGCGGTGGGTATGCTAGTTCTGAACATCACATGCTAATGTAAAAAGCTGTTTTTTTATATAAATATGAACTTGATTGAACAAAACATGCATGTATTGTATAACATAACGTCCTAGGAGTGTCATCTGATGAAGATCATCAAAGGTTAGTGCTGCATTTAGCTGTGGTTTTGGTTTTTGTGACATATATGCTAGCTTTGAAAATGGCTGTGTGATTATTTTTGGGAGGGCACTCTCCTGACATAATCTAATGTTTTGCTTTCGCTGTAAAACCTTTTTGAAATCGGACAGTGTGGTTAGATTAACGAGAGTCTTATCTTTAAAATGGTGTAAAATGGTCATATGTTTGAGAAATTGAAGTTATAGCATTTTTTAGGTGTTTGTATTTCGCGCCACGCTATACCATTGGATATTGGTGAGGCGTTCCGCTAGCGGAACGTCTGTTCCTAACAGGTTAACAAGAAAGTTGTGGAGTGACTGAAAAACAAGTTTTAATGACTCCAAGCTAAGTGTATGTAAACTTCCGACTTCAACTGTATGTGTGTGAGAGAGAAAGAGAGAAATGAGCGAGAGTAAGAGAGAGTGCGTGACAGAGGGACATGCAGACAGTAAAAGACAGAGAGAGAGAGATTGGTCCCAATCCAGTGCAATAAGATTAAAAGTGTTTACTGTGCAAAAGTGTGAGGAGGAAAATGGCCCATTGATCATGGTGTTGATCTGGCAGACAGACAGCAGATGCAGCGTGGCAGTTATGGGGACGGGTGTGGTAGCTATGGGGACGGGTCTGGTAGTTACGGGGATGGGTCTGGTAGGGGTCTGGTAGTTATGGGGACGTGTCTGGTAGTTATGGGGACGTGTCTGGTAGTTATGGGGACGGGTCTGGTAGTTATGGGGACGGGTCTGGTAGTTATGGGGACGGGTCTGGTAGTTATGGGGACGGGTCTGGTAGTTATGGGGACGGGTCTGGTAGTTATGGGGACGGGTCTGGTAGTTATGGGTCTGGTAGTTATGGGGACGGGTCTGGTAGCTATGGGTCTGGTAGTTATGGGGACGGGTCTGGTAGTTATGGGGACGGGTCTGGTAGCTATGGGTCTGGTAGTTATGGGGACGGGTCTGGTAGCTATGGGGACGGGTCTGGTAGCTATGGGTCTGGTAGTTATGGGGACGGGTCTGGTAGCTATGGGGACGGGTCTGGTAGCTATGGGTCTGGTAGTTATGGGGACGGGTCTGGTAGTTATGGGTCTGGTAGTTATGGGGACGGGTCTGGTAGCTATGGGTCTGGTAGTTATGGGGACGGGTCTGGTAGCTATGGGTCTGGTAGTTATGGTGACGGGTCTGGTAGCTATGGGTCTGGTAGCTATGGGGACGGGTCTGGTAGCTATGGGGACGGGTCTGGTAGCTATGGGGACGGGTCTGGTAGCTATGGGTCTGGTAGTTATGGGGACGGGTCTGGTAGCTATGGGTCTGGTAGCTATAGGGACGGGTCTGGTAGCTATGGGGACGGGTCTGGTAGCAATGGGGACGGGTCTGGTAGCTATGGGGACGGGTCTGGTAGCTATGGGGACGGGTCTGGTAGCTATGGGGACGGGTCTGGTAGCTATGGGGACGGGTCTGGTAGTTATGGGGACGGGTCTGGTAGCTATGGGTCTGGTAGCTATGGGCCTGGTAGCTATGGGCCTGGTAGCTATGGGCCTGGTAGTTATGGGTCTGGTAGTTATGGGTCTGGTAGTTATGGGGACGGGTCTGGCAGTTATGGGTCTGGTAGTTATGGGGACGGGTCTGGTAGTTATGGGGACGGGTCTGGTAGCTATGGGTCTGGTAGTTATGGGGACGGGTCTGGTAGCTATGGGTCTGGTAGTTATGGGGACGGGTCTGGTAGTTATGGGGACGGGTCTGGTAGTTATGGGTCTGGTAGTTATGGGGACGGGTCTGGTAGCTATGGGTCTGGTAGTTATGGTGACGGGTCTGGTAGCTATGGGTCTGGTAGTTATGGGGACGGGTCTGGTAGCTATGGGGACGGGTCTGGTAGCTATGGGGACGGGTCTGGTAGCTATGGGGACGGGTCTGGTAGCTATGGGTCTGGTAGTTATGGGGACGGGTCTGGTAGCTATGGGTCTGGTAGTTATGGGGACGGGTCTGGTAGCTATGGGTCTGGTAGTTATGGGGACGGGTCTGGTAGCTATGGGTCTGGTAGTTATGGTGACGGGTCTGGTAGCTATGGGTCTGGTAGTTATGGGGACGGGTCTGGTAGCTATGGGGACGGGTCTGGTAGCTATGGGGACGGGTCTGGTAGCTATGGGTCTGGTAGTTATGGGGACGGGTCTGGTAGCTATGGGTCTGGTAGCTATGGGGATGGGTCTGGTAGCTATGGGGACGGGTCTGGTAGCAATGGGGACGGGTCTGGTAGCTATGGGGACGGGTCTGGTAGCTATGGGGACGGGTCTGGTAGTTATGGGGACGGGTCTGGTAGCTATGGGTCTGGTAGCTATGGGCCTGGTAGCTATGGGCCTGGTAGTTATGGGTCTGGTAGTTATGGGTCTGGTAGTTATGGGGACGGGTCTGGCAGTTATGGGTCTGGTAGTTATGGGGACGGGTCTGGTAGTTATGGGGACGGGTCTGGTAGCTATGGGTCTGGTAGTTATGGGGACGGGTCTGGTAGCTATGGGTCTGGTAGTTATGGGGACGGGTCTGGTAGTTATGGGGACGGGTCTGGTAGTTATGGGGACGGGTCTGGTAGCTATGGGTCTGGGAGCTATGGGGACGGGTCTGGAAGCTATGGGGACGGGTCTGGAAGCTATGGGGACGGGTCTCTCTCCTCTGCTCTCATCCTTCTAGACCTATCTGCTGCCTTTGATACCGTGAACCATCAGATCCTCCTCTCCACCCTCTCCGAGCTGGGCATCTCCGGCACCGCGCACGCTTGGATTGCGTCCTACCTGACAGGTCGCTCCTACCAGGTGGCGTGGCGAGAATCTGTCTCCGCACCACGTGCTCTCACCACTGGTGTCCCCCAGGGCTCTGTTCTTGGCCCGCTCCTATTCTCGCTATACACCAAGTCACTTGGCTCTGTCATATCCTCACATGGTCTCTCATATCATTGCTATGCAGATGACACACAATTAATCTTCTCCTTTCCCCCTTCTGACAACCAGGTGGCGAATCGCATCTCTGCATGTCTGGCAGACATATCAGTGTGGATGACGGATCACCACCTCAAGCTGAACCTCAGCAAGACGGAGCTGCTCTTCCTCCCGGGGAAGGACTGCCCGTTCCATGATCTCGCCATCACGGTTGACAACTCCCTTGTGTCCTCCTCCCAGAGTGCTAAGAGCCTTGGCGTGACCCTGGACAACACCCTGTCGTTCTCCACCAACATCAAGGCGGTGACCCGATCCTGTAGGTTCATGCTCTACAACATTCGCAGAGTACGACCCTGCCTCACACAGGAAGCGGCGCAGGTCCTAATCCAGGCACTTGTCATCTCCCGTCTGGATTATTGCAACTCGCTGTTGGCTGGGCTCCCTGCCTGTGCCATTAAACCCCTACAACTCATCCAGAACGCCGCAGCCCGTCTGGTGTTCAACCTTCCCAAGTTCCCTCACGTCACCCCGCTCCTCCGCTCTCTCCACTGGCTTCCAGTCGAAGCTCGCATCCGCTACAAGACCATGGTGCTTGCCTACGGAGCTGTGAGGGGAACGGCACCTCCGTACCTTCAGGCTCTGATCAGGCCCTACACCCAAACAAGGGCACTCCGTTCATCCACCTCTGGCCTGCTCGCCTCCCTACCTCTGAGGAAGCACAGTTCCCGCTCAGCCCAGTCAAAACTGTTCGCTGCTCTGGCACCCCAATGGTGGAACAAGCTCCCTCACGACGCCAGGACAGCGGAGTCAATCACCACCTTCCGGAGACACCTGAAACCCCACCTCTTCAAGGAATACCTGGGATAGGATAAAGTAATCCTTCTAACCCCCCCCTTAAAAGATTTAGATGCACTATTGTAAAGTGGTTGTTCCACTGGATATTATAGGTGAATGCACCAATTTGTAAGTCGCTCTGGATAAGAGCGTCTGCTAAATGTCTACAATGTAAAATGTAAAAATGTCTGGAAGCTATGGGGACGGGTCTGGTAGCTATGGGTCTGGTAGTTATGGGGACGGGTCTGGTAGCTATGGGGACGGGTCTGGTAGCTATGGGTCTGGTAGTTATGGGGACGGGTCTGGTAGCTATGGGTCTGGTAGTTATGGGGACGGGTCTGGTAGTTATGGGGACGGGTCTGGTAGCTATGGGTCTGGTAGTTATGGGGACGGGTCTGGTAGCTATGGGTCTGGTAGTTATGGGGACGGGTCTGGTAGTTATGGGGACGGGTCTGGTAGCTATGGGTCTGGGAGCTATGGGGACGGGTCTGGAAGCTATGGGGACGGGTCTGGAAGCTATGGGGACGGGTCTGGAAGCTATGGGGACGGGTCTGGTAGCTATGGGTCTGGTAGTTATGGGGACGGGTCTGGTAGCTATGGGGACGGGTCTGGTAGCTATGGGTCTGGTAGTTATGGGGACGGGTCTGGTAGCTATGGGTCTGGTAGTTATGGGGACGGGTCTGGTAGTTATGGGTCTGGTAGTTATGGGGACGGGTCTGGTAGCTATGGGTCTGGTAGTTATGGGACGGGTCTGGTAGCTATGGGTCTGGTAGTTATGGGGACGGGTCTGGTAGCTATGGGTCTGGTAGTTATGGGGACGGGTCTGGTAGCTATGGGGACGGGTCTGGTAGCTATGGGTCTGGTAGTTATGGGGACGGGTCTGGTAGCTATGGGTCTGGTAGCTATGGGGACGGGTCTGGTAGCTATGGGGACGGGTCTGGTAGCTATGGGGACGGGTCTGGTAGCTATGGGGACGGGTCTGGTAGTTATGGGGACGGGTCTGGTAGCTATGGGTCTGGTAGCTATGGGTCTGGTAGCTATGGGTCTGGTAGTTATGGGGACGGGTCTGGCAGTTATGGGTCTGGTAGTTATGGGGACGGGTCTGGTAGTTATGGGGACGGGTCTGGTAGCTATGGGTCTGGTAGTTATGGGGACGGGTCTGGTAGCTATGGGTCTGGTAGTTATGGGGACGGGTCTGGTAGCTATGGGTCTGGTAGTTATGGGGACGGGTCTGGAAGCTATGGGGCCGGGTCTGGAAGCTATGGGGACGGGTCTGGAAGCTATGGGGACGGGTCTGGTAGCTATGGGTCTGGTAGTTATGGGGACGGGTCTGGTAGCTATGGGGACGGGTCTGGTAGCTATGGGGACGTGTCTGGTAGCTATGGGGACGGGTCTGGTAGCTATGGGGACGGGTCTGGTAGCTATGGGGACGGGTCTGGTAGTTATGGGGACGGGTCTGGTAGCTATGGGGACGGGTCTGGTAGCTATGGGGACGGGTCTGGTAGCTATGGGGACGGGTCTGGTAGCTATGGGGACGGGTCTGGTAGCTATGGGGACGGGTCTGGTAGCTATGGGGACGGGTCTGGTAGCTATGGGGACGGGTCTGGTAGCTATGGGGACGGGTCTGGAGTTTAGTGGGGTGAACAGACCGTGGCTCGGGTGACCTTGATGATCTTCTTGATGATCTTCTTGGCCTTCCTGTGACACTGGGTGCTGTAGATGTCCTGGAGGGCAGGCAGTGCCCTGATGATGCGTTGGGCTGACCGCAGCACCCTCTAGACAACCCTGTGGTTGCAGACTATGAAATAGCTATGGTGACACAGCCCGACAGGATGCTCTCAATGGTGCATCTGTAGAAGTTTCTGAGGGTCTTAGGGGCCAAGCCGGATTTCTTCAGCCTCCTGAGGTTAAAAAGGCGCTGTTGCGCCTTCTTCACCACACTGAATATGTGAAGGGACCACTTCAGGTGCTCTCTCTGCTGTAGTCCACGATCAACTCCTTAGTTTTGTTGACGTTGAGGGTAGAGGTTATTTTCCTGGCACCACTCTGCCAGGGCTCTCACCTCCTCCCTCCAGGCTGTCTTGTCATTGTTGGTAAACTTGATGATTGAGTTGGAGACGTGCGTGGCCAGGCAGTCATCAGGGAGTACAGGAGGGGGCTGAGCATGAACCCCTGTGGGGCCCCCATGTTGAGGATCAGTGTGGCAGAGGTGCTGTTGCCTACCTTCACCACTTGGGGGCAGCCCGTCAGGAAGTCCAGGACCCAGTTCAACATGGAGGGGTTCAGACCCAGGGCCTTGAGCTTAGTGATGAGCTTGGAGGGCACTATGGTATTGAAGGCTGAGCTGTAGTCAATTAACAGCATTCTGACATTCTTACATTGGGGCAATATGTGAATTGAAGTGGGTCTAGGGTGACGGAAAGGTGGAGGTGATATGATCCTTAACTAGCCTCTCAAAGCACTTCATGATGACAGAGATGAGTGTTACGGGGCAATAGTCATTTTGTTGAGTTACCTTTGCTTTCTTGGGTACAAAAACAATGGTGGACATCTTGAAGCAAGTGGGGACAATGGACTGGGATATGGAGAGAATTAATATGTCCATAAACACTCCAGTCAGCTGGTTTGCCCATGGACGGAGCTTGGCAGCTCGAGCCGTCAGTAACTATAATACGTGATTGTCTAAGGTCCCTGCCACATACAGTACGTCTCGAGTCTGAGCCCTTGAATTGATTCCACTTTGTCCCTGTACTGCGTTTTGCCTCTATGACTGCCTTACGGAGCCTTACGGAGGTCATAGCTGGTCTGTTTGTATATGTCCATGTTCCCAGTCACCTTTCCATTGTTAAATGTGGTGGTTACGGCAGCACAGAGAAGAGACAGATGTCTTTACTATAGCAGGCACACACCTTTCCCCGCCACGCACACCTTTCCCCGCCACGCACACCTTTCCCCGCCACACACACCTTTCCCCGCCACACACACCTTTCCCCGCCACACACACTTTTCCCCACCATCCCCGCCTCAACACATACACACCCCCCCCCATGGAATAATGTTATCAAAGGGAGGCATGAAGCAGAATGTGGGAGGGGGGCTGAGAGAGAGGAGAGAGCCCAGGGTTGGGCTAATGCAGAGCGGAAATAATCAGCATTAACAGCATTTTAAATCACATCTCATTTAGAATGAAAGGTCTGATCCACCGCCGTTTCCTTTCATTCCTGTGGATTAGAATTCATCATGGCGGTGCTCTCAAAGACATGCAAATTCATGCAAATTCTGGATGCTAGCACCTTGCCTTCCCATATTGCTGTGCGCAACCTCTCTTTGGCTAAGTGAGATAGACAGGATGAAGAGCGAGAGAGGGATGGAAGGAGAGACAGGACTAGGAGAAGAGAGAGGGATGGAAGGAGAGACAGAACTAGGAGAAGAGAGAGAGGGATGGAAGGAGAGACAGGACTAGGAGAAGAGAGAGAGGGATGGAAGGAGAGACAGGACTAGGAGAAGAGAGAGGGGGATGGAAGGAGAGACAGGACTAGGAGAAGAGAGAGAGGTATGGAAGGAGAGACAGGACTAGGAGAAGAGAGAGGGGGATGGAAGGAGAGACAGGACTAGGAGAAGAGAGAGAGGGATGGAAGGAGAGACAGGACTAGGAGAAGAGAGAGAGGGATGGAAGGAGAGACAGGACTAGGAGAAGAGAGAGGGATGGAAGGAGAGACAGGACTAGGAGAAGAGAGAGAGGGATGGAAGGAGAGACAGGACTAGGAGAAGAGAGAGGGGGATGGAAGGAGAGACAGGACTAGGAGAACAGAGAGGGATGGAAGGAGAGACAGGACTAGGAGAAGCGAGAGAGGGATGGAAGGAGAGACAGGACTAGGAGAAGAGAGAGGGATGGAAGGAGAGACAGGACTAGGAGAAGAGAGAGAGGGATGGAAGGAGAGACAGGACTAGGAGAAGAGAGAGGGGGATGGAAGGAGAGACAGGACTAGGAGAACAGAGAGGGATGGAAGGAGAGACAGGACTAGGAGAAGAGAGAAGGATGGAAGGAGAGACAGGACTAGGAGAAGAGAGAGAGGGATGGAAGGAGAGACAGGACTAGGAGAAGAGAGAGAGGTATGGAAGGAGAGACAGGACTAGGAGAAGAGAGAGGGGGATGGAAGGAGAGACAGGACTAGGAGAAGAGAGAGGGGGATGGAAGGAGAGACAGGACTAGGAGAAGAGAGAGAGGGATGGAAGGAGAGACAGGACTAGGAGAAGAGAGAGAGGGATGGAAGGAGAGAGAGGACTAGGAGAAGAGAGAGGGATGGAAGGAGAGAGAGGACTAGGAGAAGAGAGAGGGATGGAAGGAGAGACAGGACTAGGAGAAGAGAGAGAGGGATGGAAGGAGAGACAGGACTAGGAGAAGAGAGAGGGATGGAAGGAGAGACAGGACTAGGAGAAGAGAGAGAGGGATGGAAGGAGACAGGATTAGGAGAAGAGAGAGGGATGGAAGGAGAGACAGGACTAGGAGAAGAGAGAGGGATGGAAGGAGAGACAGGACTAGGAGAAGAGAGAGGGATGGAAGGAGAGACAGGACTAGGAGAAGAGAGAGGGATGGAAGGAGAGACAGGACTAGGAGAAGAGAGAGAGGGATGGAAGGAGAGACATGACTAGGAGAAGAGAGAGAGGGATGGAAGGAGAGACAGGACTAGGAGAAGAGAGAGAGGGATGGAAGGAGAGACAGGACTAGGAGAAGAGAGAGAGGGATGGAAGGAGAGACAGGACTAGGAGAAGAGAGAGGGATGGAAGGAGAGACAGGACTAGGAGAAGAAAGAGAGGGATGGAAGGAGAGACAGGACTAGGAGAAGAGAGAGGGATGGAAGGAGAGACAGGACTAGGAGAAGAGAGAGGGATGGAAGGAGAGACAGGACTAGGAGAAGAGAGAGGGATGGAAGGAGAGACAGGACTAGGAGAAGAGAGAGAGGGATGGAAGGAGAGACAGGACTAGGAGAAGAGAGAGGGATGGAAGGAGAGACAGGACTAGGAGAAGAGAGAGAGGGATGGAAGGAGAGACATGACTAGGAGAAGAGAGAGAGGGATGGAAGGAGAGACAGGACTAGGAGAAGAGAGAGGGGGATGGAAGGAGAGACAGGACTAGGAGAAGAGAGAGAGGGATGGAAGGAGAGACAGGACTAGGAGAAGAGAGAGAGGGATGGAAGGAGAGACAGGACTAGGAGAAGAGAGAGAGGGATGGAAGGAGAGACAGGACTAGGAGAAGAGAGAGAGGGATGGAAGGAGAGACAGGACTAGGAGAAGAGAGAGGGGGATGGAAGGAGAGACAGGACTAGGAGAAGAGAGAGAGGGATGGAAGGAGAGACAGGACTAGGAGAAGAGAGAGGGGGATGGAAGGAGAGACAGGACTAGGAGAAGAGAGAGAGGGATGGAAGGAGAGACAGGACTAGGAGAAGAGAGAGAGGGATGGAAGGAGAGACAGGACTAGGAGAAGAGAGAGAGGGATGGAAGGAGAGACAGGACTAGGAGAAGAGAGAGAGGGATGGAAGGAGAGACAGGACTAGGAGAAGAGAGAGAGGGATGGAAGGAGAGACAGGACTAGGAGAAGAGAGAGAGGGATGGAAGGAGAGACAGGACTAGGAGAAGAGAGAGAGGGATGGAAGGAGAGACAGGACTAGGAGAAGAGAGAGGGATGAAGGAGACAGGACTAGGAGAAGAGGGAGGGATGAAGGAGACAGGACTAGGAGAAGAGGGAGAGGGATGAGAAGGAAAATGGAGAAGGGGAGGTCGAGCGAGAGAAGATGGAAGGAGGGGCAGAGAGAAGGTGAGCATAGGAGAGATGGATGGAGAGAGAGGGAGGAAGAGCAAATGGAAAGATGGAGTGAGAGAGACATTAAAAGGGATGGGAGGAGCGAGTAAGTGCTCAGTGTGCGGGTGGCGGTGTGCCAGGGGTGGCGGTGTGCCACTCTAGCCCGACAGAGTAGGGAGGGGGAGTTAGTGCCAGGGCTCTCCCTAAAGATGGTCTCCCATGCCAGCCTGCCTGAGGGGCGAAGGCTTGAGACAGAGGGGGATACAGGAGGGGAGAGAGGAGGAGAAGGCATGTTCTCCATGACCCCACCACACGGTTTAAGGCTCTGAGGCAATGACCGGCGGAGGAGGTGTGTGTATGTATGTGTGTCTGAGTGTGTGTGCGATAGTGTGTGTGTCAGGCTAAGGGGGAGGACCAGCCGTCGGCCCTGCCAAAGCTGTTGGAGTTAGTGAGTTCTACGGGGAGTTCCTGACTCATTTCAGGATATGAAAGGAGAGAGCTCAGCAGTTCATACAGACTGCCTCCTGTCTGCATTCACCTGCTCTTCAGCCTGACACACTCTCCACCCGACAGTAGAGTAGCTTGGGAGGGTGATGTACTATCTCCACCCGACAGTAGAGTAGCTTGGGAGGGTGATGTACTATCTCCACCCGACAGTAGAGTAGCTTGGGAGGGTAATATACTATCTCCACCCGACAGTAGAGTAGCTTGGGAGGGTAATGTACCATCTCCACCCGACAGTAGAGTAGCTTGGGAGGGTGATGTACCATCTCCACCCGACAGTAGAGTAGCTTGGGAGGGTAATGTACCATCTCCACCCGACAGTAGAGTAGCTTGGGAGGGTAATATACCATCTCCACCCGACAGTAGAGTAGCTTAAGAGGGTAATATACTATCTCCACCCGAAAGTAGAGTAGCTTGGGAGGGTAATGTACTATCTCCACCCGACAGTAGAGTAGCTTGGGAGGGTGATGTACTATCTCCACCCGACAGTAGAGTAGCTTGGGAGGGTGATGTACTATCTCCACCCGACAGTAGAGTAGCTTGGGAGGGTAATGAACTATCTACACCCGACAGTAGAGTAGCTTGGGAGGGTAATGTACCATCTCCACCCGACAGTAGAGTAGCTTGGGAGGGTGATGTACTATCTCCACCCGACAGTAGAGTAGCTTGGGAGGGTAATGAACTATCTCCACCCGACAGTAGAGTAGCTTGGGAGGGTAATGTACCATCTCCACCCGACAGTAGAGTAGCTTGGGAGGGTGATGTACCATCTCCACCCGACAGTAGAGTAGCTTGGGAGGGTAATATACTATCTCCACCCGACAGTAGAGTTGCTTGGGAGGGTAATGTACTATCTCCACCCGACAGTAGAGTAGCTTGGGAGGGTGATGTACTATCTCCACCCGACAGTAGAGTAGCTTGGGAGGGTAATATACTATCTCCACCCAACAGTAGAGTAGCTTGGGAGGGTAATATACTATCTCCACCCGACAGTAGAGTAGCTTGGGAGGGTAATGTACTATCTCCACCCGACAGTAGAGTAGCTTGGGAGGGTAATGTACCATCTCCACCCGACAGTAGAGTAGCTTGGGAGGGTAATGTACCATCTCCACCCGACAGTAGAGTAGCTTGGGAGGGTAATGTACCATCTCCACCCGACAGTAGAGTAGCTTGGGAGGGTGATGTACTATCTCCACCCGACAGTAGAGTAGCTTGGGAGGGTAATGTACTATCTCCACCCGACAGTAGAGTAGCTTGGGAGGGTAATGTACTATCTCCACCCGACAGTAGAGTAGCTTGGGAGGGTGATGTACTATCTCCACCCGACAGTAGAGTAGCTTGGGAGGGTGATGTACTATCTCCACCCGACAGTAGAGTAGCTTGGGAGGGTGATGTACTATCTGGATACACTGTTGAGCTCTACTACAGTACCAACAGTGAGAGGTACAGGAGTGTGTGATCCAGTCTGAATGATATTAGCTCAGTAAGATACTGTGTGTGTGTGTGTGTTTGTGATCGAGTCTGAATGAATATTAGCTCAGTAAGATACTGTGTGTGTGTACACATGATGTGTGACAGGAGTGTGTGATCCAGTCTGAATGAATATTAGCTCAGTAAGATACTGTGTGTGTACACATGATGTGTGACAGGAGTGTGTGATCCAGTCTGAATGAATACCAGCTCCGTCCTGTTGGAATATCAATCCCCAGCAATATGTGTTTGTATGTAATAAACCATAAACCGATGCTGTGTCATTAATCATTGACAATATGCAGGACAGTAGCGTTCATTTGATCACACATTAGCCAATGCAATACACCTGAGATGTATGCCAGATCCCTGACTGCACTAAAGCAAACAGGCAGCTCTTTTGATGCTGCAATAACCTACTATCCTCTCATTTCAAATGTAATACCTGTGAATATACACATGTCTATGTCATGTCATCACTATGTATTCATGTAATATCCATAGAATGGTAATCCTATTTCTATGGTAATCTCAACCACCTTCATATAATAACATCATTTCTATGTATTACTGTGTAGGCCGAATACTAAGCGACAACTAGCCTATACAATAACGTGTGTGGGCCCTTCAGCTAGGTTAGTCCTCTGTGTTGGGAGGCTCTTAAAGTTAGCCACTCTGGCCCTGCAGTGATGCATGCCTGGTTTTACTGCGCCTGACTCAGAACACACTGTCTCTATCTCAGCTCTTTATCTTCCCCTCCACACCTCCTCTGGCTGGCTCCCGCCTTCTCTCTCTCTCTCACTCTCTATATCTATCACTCTCACTCTCTCCATTATTTTCTCCTCTCTCTATATATCTCTATCCCTCTCTCTCTATTTATCCATCCCCCCATTCTCTGTCATTCTCTCCTCTCTCTATCGACCTCCCTCTTTTTCTCTCCAACAATACTAGCAGCCGGTGCATACATTTACGATTATAATAATATTGTCTATCTTTATTGCATGGACAATGCTTAAGTGTGTTGTCCATTTGCTACAGGGCATATCCACAAAACAAACAGAGCCGAGCTTGACTACAACGGCTTCCCTTCAAATAAATCTAACAAATCCCGCTCTCCTCTATGAAACAAGACCAGCGCCTGAGAACAGCAATTTGTCATCTGGAATACAATGATGTCAGGAGGGAAAAAACTGTGTTCGTTGTTGTAATATCACAAACGGACGTGGGAGTTTCACCACTAAGCATTCCAGCTTTAAACATGTCAAAATAAAGGCCATTTGAGGAAATGGAAGCTGAGCTCAGTTAGTGGTCAGTCTAGCTGACAGAGGAGCTTTGTTTGCCAGGGGGACTTTAAAGTGATAAGGTAGAAGGTCTTCAGGATGCTTTCACCTGTTCAGCCCCCCCCTCTCTTTTAGACTATTAAAACTATACCACTTTAGACTATAGCAATGAAAGAGATGCACCCAGAGCCCTCACATCCCAGAGCCCTCACATCCCAGAGCCCTAACATCCCAGAGCCCTAACATTCCCAGAGCCTTCACATCCCAGAGCCTTCACATCCCAGAGCCCTCACATCCCAGAGCCTTCACATCCCAGAGCCCTCACATCCCAGAGCCCTCACATCCCAGAGCCTTCACATCCCAGTCTGAATAGGCTGCATCGTTTCAGAGGGAGCAGCACAGGAGACATGACCAGCATAAGACAAACAGACCTGACAGACTGCATGACTCTATTAGCCTGTTTCAGTGGACAGCAGGGTTCAGACTGCATGACTCTATTAGCCTGTTTCAGTGGACAGCAGGGTTCAGACTGCATGACTCTATTAGCCTGTTTCAGTGGACAGCAGGGTTCAGACTGCATGACTCTATTAGCCTGTTTCAGTGGACAGCAGGGTTCAGACTGCATGACTCTATTAGCCTGTTTCAGTGGACAGCAGGGTTCAGACTGCATGACTCTATTAGCCTGTTTCAGTGGACAGCAGGGTTCAGACTGCATGACTCTATTAGCCTGTTTCAGTGGACAGCAGGGTTCAGACTGCATGACTCTATTAGCCTGTTTCAGTGGACAGCAGGGTTCAGACTGCATGACTCTATTAGCCTGTTTCAGTGGACAGCAGGGTTCAGACTGCATGACTCTATTCGCCTGTTTCAGTGGACAGCAGGGTTCAGACTGCATGACTCTATTAGCCTGTTTCAGTGGACAGCAGGGTTCAGACTGCATGACTCTATTAGCCTGTTTCAGTGGACAGCAGGGTTCAGACTGCATGACTCTATTAGCCTGTTTCAGTGGACAGCAGGGTTCAGACTGCATGACTCTATTAGCCTGTTTCAGTGGACAGCAGGGTTCAGACTGCATGACTCTATTAGCCTGTTTCAGTGGACAGCAGGGTTCAGACTGCATGACTCTATTAGCCTGTTTCAGTGGACAGCAGGGTTCAGACTGCATGACTCTATTAGCCTGTTTCAGTGGACAGCAGGGTTCAGACTGCATGACTCTATTAGCCTGTTTCAGTGGACAGCAGGGTTCAGACTGCATGACTCTATTAGCCTGTTTCAGTGGACAGCAGGGTTCAGACTGCATGACTCTATTAGCCTGTTTCAGTGGACAGCAGGGTTCAGACTGCATGACTCTATTAGCCTGTTTCAGTGGACAGCAGGGTTCAGACTGCATGACTCTATTAGCCTGTTTCAGTGGACAGCAGGGTTCAGACTGCATGACTCTATTAGCCTGTTTCAGTGGACAGCAGGGTTCAGACTGCATGACTCTATTAGCCTGTTTCAGTGGACAGCAGGGTTCAGACTGCATGACTCTATTAGCCTGTTTCAGTGGACAGCAGGGTTCAGACTGCATGACTCTATTAGCCTGTTTCAGTGGACAGCAGGGTTCAGACTGCATGACTCTATTAGCCTGTTTCAGTGGACAGCTGGGTTTTAATCACTGCTCTGACTCTGTTCCAGTGGGTCGTTTCAACACAATACTGTTTACAGTCTCAGTGGCCTAAAGAGGTCAAAGGTGAGCTCCCTGGTGACAAATACACACTATACAGTTACTTATTGACTGATGTGGGCTGACTAAGTGTCTTTCAATGGGTTGTAAAACTTTAGTGGTGGTATAGGGAAACAAGGGTGATTAAGTCTAAAATTCTATGTGGTGTGTGTGTGTTGGTATGCATTCATATGTTTATGAGTGTTTGTGTTCTGACCGGTGAGCCCATTTCTGTGGCTTTGTGTGTGAACGTGTGTGTGCCAATTTGTACCTAAATGACAGAGTGGAGTAATGTCGGGGCGTGTAGGAGCGGTAATTGCGCCAGGAATAAATATTTCAGTTTTGTGCCTTTATCTTTCATTTACATAGAGGCTTTGAGTCTGCCAGCTGAATTAGCATAATGAGGGAAGGCAAACGAGCTGCACTTCATGACATTACAAAATGGCCGCCGTCAGAGGGGCCTGTCCTGCTGAGCACTAGACTTACCGAGAGGAGTGGAGAGATGCATCACTTCAGATCGTTCTTGGATTGCTAAACACGTCAGCATTTAGCCAAATGCTAGCTCTTATTCATAACAAAACACTGACCTGTTAGCATGGTAGCATAAGGCTAACAGCCTTGCTGAAATAGACTAGACCCTTCACAGCCAGCCAGTCACATACACTGTCACCCACTATCATGTTTTGGCCCTGACAAAGTCACTATGACCTGAAAACGTCTGGCACATGTCAGCGTCACCTTTTCTCAACTCTAACACCAATACATTTGGTCCAATGCTACCACTGGTACATAAAACATCTGTTTGGCCATAGTGCCCTGACAAAGTCATTATAAAACTGAAAACTTAAGGTAAACATAACTTTCATTTCTCTCTTCAAATTCCGCCAAGGCGGCCATTTTCCTACCATTTTCTGCAGGTGCTTCTCTTTCCGCACGTCCACCATGACCATGCCCTCCTTGACCAGGCTGAGGCCGACGTCGTCCTTGGAGTCGGCGAACTGCAGTGTGACGTTGGGGCAGGTGACGCCGCTGTGCTCCACGTTGAGCAGACACTGGGTATTCTGGATGTCCCGCACCAGGCTGTCCACTACGTCAGCACGCGCATCCTCCTAACGGGGGTGGAAGAGGAGGAGAAGGGAGGTCAAGGGGTTAGGCCACCCTGCTGAAGGCTGTCGAGCCGGAACAGTTTATCCTGAAATGTAATT